>NC_090937.1:1583336897-1583639927 GCF_040938575.1 Ambystoma mexicanum
GAAGGAAAAGAGATGCACTCTGGATACTGACAGGAGGGTAGTTGGTAAAGTAACCAGTCTTACAGTTCAAGGTTATTCGGTTTCAGCACCAAGGGGGCAAAGGGTCGTAACTGTCTCTAGGGGCCTTCGGAGAAGGACCAATGGGGACAGAACCGCAATGTACCTGGTGCTGAAGAAGTTCTTGGTGTTCGACAGTGTCAAGGCGGTTGCAGGGTGTTTCGCAGCCCTTGAGACAGAGTTAGTGGCGGGAGACAGCTGCAGGTACCAGGCGGCAGGCAGTTCAGCAAGCGAGGCTGGACGGACATCTGCAGGCTGTCCGGCGCGGTGGCTCAGGGCCAAGGATCGTTGTCTCTGTGCTTGTTGGCGGATCTGGAATGCTGGTCGAGGCGTCCCAGGCGGCTCTGGTGACGGCAGTGTGACAACAGTCAGCGGTGCAGCCGAATGCGGTTCAAGGACTCGACTGTCTCAAAAATGTCCTTAAAAGATGGATGCTGGATGATGCTTGTGTGGCACTCCCCTTAGCTTCTTCGCAGGGCTTGTGTCCTTTCAAGGCGGACGGACAAAGCTCAGGAGAGTGTTGGCAAGCAACGGCCTTGTCCTTAGTTCAGATATTCTCTGACACTTCCCACCTAGGATGCTTGCTGTCTGGGTACCAGTTCTGGAGCTGCTGGACAGGTCCTCTGAGTCCAGTATCTCCCTCTGTTCCCTGGGAGATGTTTAGGGGATGGATCTTGCTTCCCTCTTGAAACCCCTAGCGTTCCTTCACTGGCGAAAGATGTAAGGTAGACTGTACCTTCAGCTCGGGTCCAAATGAGTCCATCTTCTTACTCCTTTCGAAGCCTTCAGATGATCTGCTAAGTGAGAGGTTCAGCCATCTTTTAAAGCCAAATGGGCCCCAGTGATTGGTGCAGGCTAAGGCCACCTTAATGAACCAATCCTGGGTCCCCACCAACAATATTCTGTTATGCATCAGACCAGGGCCAGAGTGCTCTGCAACAGGACAGACAAGTGGGTGACAACATATACCTAAGTCCCACCCATCTCTGTGACTCTTGATTAAAGCGCAGGTTTCCCTTGAAGTTTGTGCTGGGAGCAGACTTCCTGTCCCCCAAACCAGATACTTCTCCCCTCTGAAAAGGGGTCAGCTCTGCAGGGGTTTGCCTACGGACCCAGACATGCATTTCACTGCCTTTTATACACGAGGGGTGGGAACTAGCTTCAAGTTGACACATTGCATACCAAAGGGGTGTTAGCCCCGCCTTTCCTGTTGTCTATTCCAGCAACCAAGCCCCTTCAGGCTTGCTTCAATTATCTCTCATTAGTATGCACTTCCACCAGCTGGAGGACAGACAAAAGCAGATCCATGGAGTCTTTGAGATTTAAATGAGGCTGCCCATGCTGGAGGAAGGTGTGCCTTCCTCCTCCTTCGAAGTGTCTTGATGTACCCGGGGCTGTCCCATTCCAGCTGAATATGACAGGGGAAGACGGTGCTTGTAGACTGTATCTTCCCGGACTACATGTTACTATGCATTTTGTGCGGGAAGCAGATGGACTCAGACAGTCCTCAGAGGTTTATCTCCCATCATTCGTTTACATTTATCTAAAAATCTAAAAGCCCAGGCGAGCGCACTTTCCCCGTGCGGATGGTCGAAGTCTCACCACACCTCAGGGAAGGTACGGGGACAATAAGCAGCCTGAGCCTCCGACTGCTACAACACCATCAGAGTCTGCAACAAAACCATGCTGAAAAAGGGAGATTGGCTTAGGTGTTTTTAAAGACTCTTGCCGGTGTAACTGAGCCCCTGTGGAAAATACAGCCACAAATTGGTTCCTAGAGTTAGGTGAGCATAGCAGCCACTGGGAGGGAGAGGGTGAGACAGAACCAGCAGTGCCACAGTATAAAAGGTGTCAGAGGGAGAGGCAGAATGTGGCTTGCAGAGGTGAGGTTAAGGGGGGTGAAGGTGGACTGCAAGACCAGACAGAAGACAAATGAAGGTGCATAGTGCTGGAGAGTTGGAGGCTCAATTAGAAGAGAGTGGAGATGAGGCATTTATAAGAGAGAGTGGTACCGGTTGTATGTGTAGTGCAGTGTGAGGAGGGGGACTTGGTGAAAGTTAAGTGCAGAGTTGCTGAATGGAAGTGGCAGTCCTTGGTCTTATCCTCTGACAAACTGGCCTGCCACCTGCTCCAAAGGCAATATCGCTTCTCTATCTGCTCAAAGAAACGGGCCCACATCCAGGCCCACATCTCTGGGGCCACAAACAACACGGCCAAACTTTTCAAAATCTGCAATTAACTTCCCTCCCATGCTCTCTGCACTGCCTTGGCCTCCCACTTCACATCCAAAACTCAGGACATCCTGTCCTCAATCTCCTCCACCCCATTTCCTCTCCTGCGCCTGCTCCCCTGGCTCCCTTGGCTCCCCTCCTCCACCCTCCTCACTCACCTCCCTCCTGCCCATAACACTGGATGAGGTCTCTAAAGTGGTCCGCTCTATAAAGGCCTCCTTCAAACAGGTGCCCCCGGCTCCTCAGGACCATTAAGGAAGATCTCCTCTCTCGCACCAGCTCTTGCTGACTTCTGAAACCACTGGCTCTTTCCTCCTTTACCTCACGCACTCCTTTGTGCACCCTCTCTCAAAAAAGCATTCTGCTGACCCCTCCTGCCCAGTTAACTATCGCCCTATCTCTACTACTCCCTTCCTGGGTAAACTCTTGGAGAAGTTGGTACCCGCCCAACTGACCCTCCACACTGATCCGACCGGTTGCCTTCATGACTATCAATCTGGATTCTGGCCATCCAGAGGAACGGCAACTGCTCTTGAACATCCGTGAAACCATGCTTGCAAATCGCGACTCCACTCTCCTGCTGTTTTCATTCTCCTCGTTCTCTCCTCTGCCTTTGACACGGTCAACCATTCTATCTTCATAAAAAGTCTCTGTGATACCGTCGGCATCACTGACCTGGTACTGGATTGGCCGGACTCATTGCTTACTAACTGCCCTACTCAAATGTAACAAGGCCCTTTTCCCTCCACCACCACCCTCTCTAACTGTGGCATACCCCAGGGCTCTGTCCTTCAATATATACCTCGCCCTCTTGCTCAACTGATCTCCTCTGTCTCTACACATTTCCAGTGTTATTCCGATGACACACAGCTTTCCTTCAAACTTCCCTCTAATTCACCCTATTCCTCCTCTCTGATCCCTGACTGACTGTCTGCCATTCAGGCATGGTGTTCAGCAAATGATCTCTGTCTCAATGGCAGTAAGACAGAGAACCTCCTCATCGGGACACCTGTGCAATCCTTTCCTCCTACCCTTGGCCCCCACTTTGGACCCTCATTTTGGGAGGCCAGAAATGTAAGGGACATCTTCGACTCCGCTGTCTCCTTCACCACTCACATCATGAACCTTACCAAGAAGTACGACTTCCAGCTCCACCTCCTCAGAGGCATTCTTCCGTTTCTCACTTTTTCCCCAGAAGCTCAATGTCTCCAGAGCTCTGGTCCTCTCCAGGCTGGACTACTGCAACAGCCTCTTTCCCAATCTCCCATCTCCCATTTCTTCCCTTTGCCCCCTCCAGCTAATCCAGAACAGGGCTGCAAGACGTATCCTTGGCCTCAAGCCCAGGGACTGTATCTCTCCAGCTCTAAAATCTCTCCACTGGCTCCCGTGGCTGTAAGGATCAAATTCAAGATCCTCTGCATCATCCAAAAGGCCTTCTGGGGCCTGGGTCCATGCTATCTCTAACTTTCCCTCCGTAAATACGCCCCTGCCAAAGCCCTACGCTCCTCTAACTCCAACTTTCCTACTGTGAAACGCTTCTCCAAGCCGAAAGTGGGGGGGCAGGTCACTCTCCTCGGCTGGGGCCTCCCTTTGGAAACACCTCCCGCTCCTCTCAGTCTTGAGCTGGACCTCCTTAAGTTCCAGAATCAGCTAAAAACTCTGCTCTTCTCTACCTCTTTCCCTTCCCTGCTAATCACCCCACTGCCGTTGTGACCAGAAGCCTGATCCTCATGAATCTCCCAGGATCCCAGGCCCTTCCTCCCAGTCAATACCAGCACCTCTCCACGCCCCCACTGTACTGCTCCCCGGACTCCTACTTGGTGGCTCCACATCCCGCCTGTACTAGCACTCAGCCTGAGGTCCTTCACCTTGGCTCCCCTTAGCACTTCCCTCCCGGGTCCTCCTCCAGCACTTGTCGACTCCTCTGCTCCTCCTCCTTCCCCATACCATGCACTTCTCCTCAATGCACTTGCACTTCAGAATACCTAGTAGGACCATAACTGTATATTTACTACTTTTGCCTCTGTTATTATTTCCCCTCTTCCCTTCCCGTTTAGCCTTGTGGCACTTTGAAACACAATTCTGTTGGATAAAGCGCCTTACAAATGCCCAGTAAAATCGAACAAAAATAGAAAGTGAGAGACAGAAAGAAAGACAGAATTAGAGAGAGGGTGAAAGTGAGCCAGAGATAGAGTGTATAAAGTGAGGAGAGGGTTGTAGTCTGAAATGGGGAGAGTGGTGTAGTAAGCAGTGGGAAAAGTGGTATAGTGACAGGAGACCGGGGAGGAGAAAGGTGAGAAAATGAGAGAGAGTGTGTGAAGACTGGAGGGAGCAAGAAAGGAGAAGAGACTTTGGAAAAAGGAAAGAGGTAGTATGATCAGGGAGAGGAGTGAACCGGAGCGACAGAGTGTGAGACTTAACCAGGGCATCCGAGATTGGATATTGTCCCATCAAATCACATTGACCTTGACAGAATGTTAGGGCATCTCTCAGAAATCTCCTCAGGGAGGCAGATCGATAAGGCTGTTGACGCAAGACCCTCATTACCAGCTTGGACTCAATAGTAGGGGGGTTTATATATTGCTAGCTGTGAACACTGGGAGCTAGGGATGCCTGGGCTAGCGAGGTAGAAGCCCACAGGAGATGGGAGAGGAACGCCCAATAGTGTACCCCTGCCTTTCCCCGGCCTGTCCTGTTACAGTGAATATCTGCCTATCATAACCTTGAACAAGCTGAACATCGCAACATGGAATAATCTGCACAGTTTATTTTGTTAACAAATAAAAATCCTTGAACTCTCTTGTAGACTCTCCAAAATCTTAAGACTATCCGTGACACACCTCATCCTCATACCAAGGAGCTGCACTGACTTTCCTTTCAAGCATGCACAATGTTCAAGACTGCCTCTATCACCTATAAAACAGTCACAACCAAATCACCTCTCTACCTGGCCAAGAAAATCATCCTTGCTGGAGGCCAGCGCACTCTTAGAAGTCACAACATCACTAGTCTGGAAACAACGAACTACAAAAGGAAACTGCCTTTGTTTGCTATGCACCCGGTCTCCGGAACCAGTTGCCAACACAGATGCGATTGTCAACCCCGGCTCTACACAAGAGGTAGGACCTCAAGACCCTGTTTTTCAAGCAGCATTTCGCAAATCGCTGAACGCCCTATTCAACTCTATGTTTCCTCCTCTGGGGTTCCTGCTACACCTGCACCTTACTTGTATCCCATGGGTGTGTCCCCTTTGTACAGTGCTCTATTGCTTCCGAGCTAGGTTTGCTCTTAGTAAATCCCATACATACATTCATACCAGGTCCAAGGAGTTCTGTACAGGCTGTCCCAATCTCACAAGCTCCCACCAGGTCCTCAGTGCTGCTGTTTCCTCCACTTCACCAGGCCTTTGCAAAAGAAAGATACGCATCCAGTAGATGGACTGAATACAGACAGTTCCCCTTTTCATTTGAAGATAGGATTCATGATGAAGTTATTATCTGGAACCAGTACAGCGGGAGTGAGACATTTGTGAGGAGCCAGGAATGAGAAGCGAACACAGTGGACTCATGGTGTTGGAGATAGCCTTTTATTGAAACCAAAAAAAAGGGGTTGAAAACTTTTCTATGTCCGTACTCAAAGTGGTTTTTCCCTACCTAAACAAAACTAAGGGTCTGTCCAATGTCAAGATGCACAAAACATAATGTTCTGTTTCCAAAGTACTATATTGGCCCTCACATTCTAAAAATCAACTCTAAGGTGAAAAGGGAAAATGTTTTTGACCTTGAGTATTGTACAAATGTTCAAAAAGGAAGTGCGTAACTCCACACAAAAGTTCCAGACGGATAGAGTTCACAGTTCCAGAAGATGGTTCCTTTCCCCTGGATTTTTCTTCACTCTGCTTTAAGAATATCCGTTCTTTAAGTTTCTTTAGATCCACAACACAACTGATATGCAAAATAACTTGGTTGTTAGTCTGAATTTTGGTAGGATACCTGATGTACTCCCCTGTCAGGTTTCATCTCCCCTTTTATATACATCAGCAGAGTTTTTGGCTATTCCTGATGTATCCTTGTCAGGACTACCTTGTGTGATGTATTTTACAAACTGTCCAACTTGACCTTCCCTGGAATACTCACTTGACAGGGCTTTATTATATGAATACACTTCCTGGTATACTCGCCTGTCATGGTTTCTCTCAGATAAACACAATTGTAACTTGCATCTGCCTAGTATACTCGTCTGAAAGGGCTTTTCCTTATATGAGCACACTTGTAACTTGCATCTGCCTGGTACACTTACCTGCCAGGGCTTATTTCTCTTAGGTACACTGCGTACACTTGCAAACTTGACAGTCTCTTATATTTGTTATGTTCTGTCTCTTTAAGAAATATTGAATATCTTGTTCTTTCTCATATGCTTTATTTACTTTTATTTGTCTTCGGTAGGATTGCCAAAAGGCCCCAGTGTCCCAGCTTCACTTGGGTGGAAAGTCAGTTCTTTGTGACTTGTATGCAGAGTTTGGGAAAAACATTTTCAGTAGTTTTGGAAGTCAAGTCAGTTTTTGGTGACTTGTATATTGATTGTGGAGAAGTGTTCTCAGTAGCCTTGAAAGGTGGATGAGTGGAGTCATGGCATTATGCCATTAAGGCATGGTGAATGGAGGGGGGTACCATGTCTTGCGTTCCCACATTTGATCCTCCCTCATATAGCCGCCCCCAGGGTCAGTATCAGGCTGCAGCTGCTGTCCCCATGCCATATGAGGAGAGATCACCGCCGGGAAAGGACACCATCAGATTCATCACGCATTGGTTTACCCGAAGATATTTATTTTTAAAAGCTGAGCCATGTAATCTCCTGCTGGTCACAATAATATTAAGTTACTCACATGCACCTGTAGTTCCCTAAGTCTTGTAGTCTGTATGAGGCCTATGACATGGTCTCCTGCCTAGCTCTGTGTACATTAAAGAGAGAGGCCTTGAGGGCTGGGTGCCTCTAGGAGGAAGAATGGGGAGGTGTTCCGGGACACTCTCCCAGAATCTGGGTCCTTTTGCATGGGGTAGCCACTATGTCACCTCCAACCCCCCTCCTCAGTGCTAGTCAGCCAAAGTAGGACCCTCTGCTAAACCAGTTCCTGTGAAAACTCTTTTTTGGCTCAGAATGCCCCAATAGACGCTGAGTGGTAAAACATGGCCATGGTGCCCTGTGGATGCACTTTTTGTGGGTTCCGCAAGTTTCAGAGACCTCACAGGCTTTGCAGACAAAACGGTCCACGCCATTACCCACAAACTCCATGAGCACGCAAGCAAGCATATCAATATCAAGATGAGGAGAAACATGAAATTAGCAGAATAACCAGCTCTAGTCCTCTGCCACAGAATTTACCTGGCACACAGACCTATCACTGGCTTAGGCAGCTCTACCAGACCCCCCTGCTACGCATATGTATTTGGCCGACAATGTACATATAGATTTAGTAAAATTGAGAAACGTGTGGGAGCCCCTTTACTAAGAACGAACATGGTTCAAATATACTCTTTTATGGGATGTACCCCACTCGAGAGAGCTTACAATGATTTTTTTGATCAATATACTCTTCAAAGCAGAGAAATATCAATTTACATATCAGTCTAGTCACAACCACAAGGGCATTCCAGGACCGAAATGGTAGGCAAGTCTCCTCTGAACAAGATTACCATCAGCAACTGCAGACACGTGTTTCAACCTTGTTGGACCTCATCAATGCAGGCATAAATAGACATAGTGGAGGGTTTTCAAGATGAGAGCCGCACAAGCAGGACGTCACCCGAACAAGTCTTACTCCTTGTATCTCAGCTTCTCAGCAGCCAAGCATGAAGGTTCAGACTGTTGAGGGTCGGGTGGTGGACCGGTCCCAACGACTGGAAGAGCAGACTGACTCATTTGAAGGAGCCAGAGAGATCAAGATCTATAGTAACTCTGAGCCTATTCTAGAGCAATTAAGATCAACTTTCAACCAAACAGATGCAGCCTCCTGAGAACCAGCGGAATGACAGGTATCCGTGGAAACACATATTGAAGGTTGAATGTACAGTGGACTGACAATGCATCCCCCAAAGCTCAATGGTAAAGAAATTCCCTGGAGCACAACAACTCACACTTCATGTTCTACAATGGAAGCAAAAAGTCCCCCCTCTGACAGAGCTCCCACACTGAGGTCTCTCTAGTCAAGGCGTCCCGCGTGACATGCTCTTTTCTGGCATGGTGAGCTGCCATTAGCGACATGCCATTCTGCAGAGCCCAGAACAACCATCACATTGCTTCTCCCACACCACCTCGCTCGTTGAGGTAGTGTATAGCCACTATGGTGTCCATCATGACAGCACAGTCTTGCATTTCACAGAGAGAAGGAAGGAGACCAGGACAGCCTGATCACCATCAATTCCAGCAAGTTGATGTGTTCCGGATACTCAGAGGGCAAGCACAGTCTGCTAACTGTCGGATCTGAGAGATGAACGCCCCAACCCTCAAATGATGCATTGGTGAGCACCGTTACTTGAGACCAGAGTTGCTGAAGCAATGCCTCCGTTAACAGGTTGTCTCGCAGGGACCTCCATGCAATGTCTTGAGAAATGTGATTCAATACCTGTAGAAGATCTGACATGTTTCACTGAACTTGAGACCATTGGAAAGGGAGAGCCACTGAAGTGATCTCATGCGTCATTGGGCCCGTGGTATCATCAGAACGCAGGAGGCCATGAAACTGAGCACTCGCAGGAAGGCTGGGAGCTTGTCCTTGGGATGGGAGGACTTGAAACTTGCAAGAGATGTTTGCTACTCTGTGCTCAAGTGGAAGGCTCTACCTAGGTAGGTGTCCAAGACTGTCCCAATAAACCACAAGGACTGGGACAGCAAAACCTGAGAATTTTTGAAGATCGGGGAAAAGACTAAAGTGTTCGACATGCTGCATGTGTGGAACAGATGTGCTGATGCCGTGTCTGGAGAGAGAGTTCTGACGAGTCAGTTGTTCAGGTAGGTAAAGACATGAATGGTTTGTCTCCTGAGGTGTGCTGCCATCAAGCTTCGTGAAATCCCTGGGTGCCGAAGAAAGACCAAACGGCAGGAATCCGATATGGTAATGACGTATGCCCACAATGAATCTAAGGGACTTCTTGTGTTTCAACTTGGTAGAAGGCATCCTGAAGGTCCAATGACACCAACCAGTCTTGCAGTTCGAGGGCTTGGAAGAACTGTGTTAGAGGTACGATCTTGAATTTGTCCTTGCACAGGTACAGACTCAGCAGCCTCAGATCGAGGATGGGACGTAACACCCAGTCCCTCTTTGGAACCAGAAAGTAAATGGAGTACCATCCTTTGATTTGCCTCGACCGGAGGACCAGTTTGATCATGCCTTCGTTAGAAGCTGATGGACTACCTCCTCCAAAAGGAGGGATTCAGGAGACAAAGTAGTGTTGGAAGGAGGATGGTCTGGTGGGCTTTCGATTAAAGGGAGAAAATCCTGATGAACCAAATGTAAGGTTCAAGTGTTCGCGACCATTCCAAACTGAATTGGGAAATTGTACCTGCACTTGGGACTCGTGGAAGATGTGCCTTTGACAGGGACTTTGCACCTGGGGTGCCTATGAGGACTGTGAGACGGTAATACCACCTCTTGGAGCTCCTCTGCCCCTAAACCTGGGAAAATGGCGAGCTTGTGCCTACATGGGGAGCCTGACCTCTCCCTGAGGGGCTTAGGGGGCAGAGAGACAACATCTTCATCCTGTGCTAGGTGGGATTGAGTGTTAGTGAACAGCCAGACCCAAAGACTCAGCTGTTACTCTAGAGGATTGGAACTTCTGAAAGAAGTTATCGGTTTAAGCCCAGAAAAGATGATGTCCTTCAAATGGCATATCCCGGAGCCCTGCTGGCCTATCTTGTGTGAACCCAGAGGTTCCCATCCAAGAATGCCTTCTGTCAACTATGCCAGTAGCCATAGTGTGCCCCACACAGTCAGCCATATCTACCCCAGATTGTAATGTTTGGCAAGAAGCTTCTCTGCCGTCATGAACCAGTGCCTCGAAGCCCTTAATCACCTCCCAGATGGGGCTGCACTTATCACGTATCAGAGGCCAAATGCGTCTAGTCTCTTCGTGTTGCTGTCCCGAGGAATAGAAGGGAATGAGAATACCTGCAGGTTGGCAGCACCACCAAGCTCTGAGGGGAAGCATGGGTGTACAGAAAAGCCAGTTCTGAAGGAGTTACGTGGTGTTTACTTGCCAATTCTCAATCTACAGCAGGGATGGTGGCAGGGATCTCCCTGGCTTCCAGCACCAGTGCCTCAACTGCTGCATTCAGAGGCATTTCTTAGTTCAAATTGAACCTTAGGAGTGAATGGAGCTGACAACTCTAGTGTGTGGACCGCTTTGGCGATTAGGCACTGAAAGGAGCCCTGGGGTGTTACCGGAGTCGGTTAAAGAAGTATGTCCAACTCTGGAGAAGTGTCTAGTAGGTCAGAAGCCAACACCTTTAAACCCCCTCCCTCTTTACTGAACTCCTCTGGGAAGTCGCTTAGCTTCCTAGGCCATGCGGTTCTATCCCAAAAGGAATGAGTCCTCTCCAGATGTGACTCATCTTGGACATAAACGTCCCCATAGGAAGTTGGCCATAGTCTAAAGGAGCTCCCGCACCGTCGGCGCAGAGCAGTGCTGAGTACACCAAAGTAGACGCGGTTGGCACTGGTTTCAAGGTCACGACACCCAAAGGTGGAGCGTATCAGCGCCAAGATGGGTCTTCACCATAGTGCACAGGGTTGAGCCCTAAACCGTGTGGGTGAGGTCCCTCTCAGGATCTGTCATGATCTCTGCTTCCAAAAGGTCAGGGTTTTCCCAACTCCCTTGGAAGCAGATCCATAACCCAGGTTCCGAGTGCCAACCAGTCCCAATTGGGACCTTTTGGACCCAGTCCTGGCGCCAGTGGCACCAGGCTCATAAATATGCCCAGTCCCAGCGCTGGAAGCGCCGGGCTCATAATGCTTGGGTGGACTTACCTTCAGCAGACCATGCTGCTTACTTGCCTGCCAGTTGAGCCTCTGATCCTCTTCTGTTTGGAACTACTTTTCCTGTTGGGTGGGGCTGGAGCCACTCCCTAGATTCAGAACACTGGAACTCTTCTGGAAGGCAAGAACTCTTTTCTTACCAGGAACTCTTTTCTTACTTAGGCGTGGCTGTGGAAGGAGACACCTAAGCACTACAGGAGGCTATTTAAACCACACCCGGTGGATGAATCTTGCTTTGCGTTATTCTGCAACCTCTGCAGCAGAACGCTCATCGTGTCTTCTGCATCCGGTCCTGGGCCTAAGGAAAAAGGCTTACCATCCTGAATCCAGTCTTCAGCAACACCTATAAAGACAAGAAAGAACAGGTTAGCATTCCGGCATCTGAAAGGCAAAGGCTTACCATCCTGAATCCAGTCTTCAGCAACACCTATAAAGACAAGAAAGAACAGGTTAGCATTCCGGCATCTGAAAGGCAAAGGCTTACCTACTCTTCGTGCGCTCCGGAGGTCTTCACACTGCATTCCGGCATCTGAAAGACAAAAGTTTACCAACTCTTCGCACGCTCCCGAGGCCTTCGGCGCTGCATCCCGCATCTGAAAGACAAAACAAGGTGCGTTTAAAGACATTGGGGAACTTTAATACTCACGTGCCATTACTCCTTTCCACATCTAATCCAGTGGGTATTCCGGCACCCTGCAGCCGCTCCGAACTCGTACCTGCAAAATAAAAAGACGGTTAGAGCGCATAGTGAAGCAGGCAACAAGCGCTTACTTACGTGCTTCCAGGCGCTTCTATTCATCACACGGGCTCCATCTTCAACTCACTTCAGCCCGTCATCCGCCATCGCCGGAACCCTGCAAAACAAGAGACATCATTACTAAAGACTTTAAAGACATTTGAATGACTCGAAACTTACCGTTCGTGCAGTAAACGACGGACAGCAGTCCTCTGAAGTCAAGAGGCCTGCGCTACCTATCCAGTGAAGAAACTGGTTACAGCACCCTGCCCCGAGGCAGATGGAGAGCTCGGCATTCACTTACCTAAGGTGAGAGCGTTAACCTTTGGGGGTCTACAGGAGAGGAGAAGAGGAAAGAGATAGGGACACCCCAATAACCCCAGTTCATTAACCCCATATTTTCTATCTGCAGACATCTTACTCTACACGTCAGGCATACAGTGCACAGAGGTCCAGCCCAAAGAGCCAACCGGGTGCTACACATCACCTTTGAAGATACGGTAGTAGCCCAGTCAAGACCGGCGCCTCTGCGAGAATCAGGTGAGCGTTACAGAACGCAAAGCCTACCGCAAAACTCTCGCCCAGGCGCTATGGAAACCTCGGATACTGACCCCCTAGCCCGGTTACTTGGGGAACTAAGGGCAGAAGTGCATGCAGCTCGTCAGGAAACGAATGCTCTAAGAAGGGAACTAATTATTTCCAAGGAGAGAACAGACAATCTTGCTAGACAAGTGCTACAGTCACAAGCCGGACAGACCCCGTTACCCGCATCAGGGGCAAATCTTCCTTCAACATCCTCTATGAATCCAGTGCAGATCAACCTACCTGGGAATGTACCTCTGGCTCCGCCCGAACGATTTTCTGGTGACCCAAAGAGGTTTGCAGTATTTATCAATCAGTGCCGGTTGCACTTCTTATGCCGGCCAGCAGCCTTTCCAACTGATCAAGCAAAAGTAGCTTTTGTACTTTCGTACCTTAGTGGCAATGCGGCAGACTGGTCGATCCCTCTAGTTAATCAAGATGATCCGGTTCTCCATGATTTTCAAGCCTTTCAGCTTAGTATGGAAAAACTGTTCGCAAGACATTCACAGGGGCAGGCCTTGGACAATGAGCTTCTTTCGTTGCGACAGGGTAATCAAGACCTTTTGGCTTATATTGCATCTTTCAATAGACTAATAGTGGAAACTCAATGGCCTGAGGACAAAAGGATTACGCTGTTTTATAGAGGTCTACGTGGAGAGCTCAAAGACGTTTTAGCCCAAGTAGTGAATCCCCCACAAGACTGTTCGGATTATATAGACTTGGTCGTTCAAATAGATCACAGGCTGCAGAACAGGAAGGCCGATCGTTCCAAGTTTGATGCTCGAGTATTTTCCAAACCGCCAACTCCTTCCAAAGGAGTAGACTCCGGGGAACCCATGCAAATAGGGGGTCTGAAAGGTCCTCTAACACAAAGGGAGCGGGAAAGGAGGAAACAGTTGCAATTATGCCTATATTGCGGAAACTCAGGGCACTTTCTTCGAGACTGTCCGGTGAAACCTGCCAAGAAGGCAGTAGGAGCTGCAGTTACCAAAGTTACAAACTCTGAGCAGGGAAACGACCTCGCCCGACAAGAATAGAGGTCCTCTTGCCGAGCGTGAAAACCAGTTCCGTGACCTCGCATTTCGTGATACCTATGGTCCTCATTAGCCCTGATAATCCGGATCGATTACATGCAATTGAAGCTTACGTCGACAGCGGTGCCATCGGCAATTATGTGGATCATGAAATGGTTTTGAGGATGAATCTAACTCTTTGTCCCAAGGCTGTAAAGGACGTCATTACTACGGTGGATGGTACGGAGATAGCCTCCGGGCCAGTAACGCATACCACTCAAGAGGTGACGCTAGTAAGTCAAGATGGACACCATGAGAAGATCGTGTTCGATGTGATCAAGGCCCCTCAGTTTCAGATTATTCTAGGAATACCTTGATTAGAGAAACACAATCCTCTGATCGATTGGCGAGCAAGAACGGTCCAGTTTCCAGAATGTGTCTCTACTTGTCACCCTCCACCTGGTGTTGCACTGGCCGCAATTTCTTCAGAGACTCCCCAGTTACCTCCCGAATACCTAGAATACCAAGATGTTTTCCGGAAGGATCAGGCTAACTCTCTACCTCCTCATAGGTCTTATGACTGCCAGATAGACCTGATACCTGGATCTACTCCTCCTTGTAGTAAAATGTATGCCCTCACCGAGCCTGAGAACCTTCACCTTCGACAATACCTGGATCAATACCTGGCAAATGGGTTTATTCGTCCTTCCAAGTCCCCTGCTTCTTCAGCTTTGTTCTTCGTTCCAAAAAAGGAAGGAGACCTTAGAACTTGTATCGATTATCGCTCCCTGAACCAGATCACAGTTAAGAATAGATATCCGTTACCTTTGATCCCTGAACTCCTGGACCAAGTCAGAAAAGCATGCATATATACAAAGCTGGATCTTAGAGGAGCTTACCACTTGGTACGAGTAAAAGAGGGCGATGAATGGAAGACGGCCTTCCGCACCAAGTATGGGCTATTTGAATATCAGGTCATGCCCTTCGGACTTTGCAATGCCCCGGCCGCCTTTCAATATTTTATGAACGATGTCCTCAGAGAGCTCATAGATGTATGTGTTGTTGTTTACATTGACGACATCCTCGTTTATTCTTCATCGGAATCTGAACATCGGAAACACGTGAAAATGGTCCTCGAAAGATTGCGTCAACACAAACTTTTCGCTAAGTTGGAAAAATGTGTTTTCAACGTGACTGAAGTTGAATTCTTGGGATTCATATTATCACCTGGCGGAGTGCGTATGGATTCAAAGAAGGTTGATGCAGTTCTCAAATGGCCATCACCATCCTCCGTAAAAGGTGTGCAAAGCATGTTAGGCTTTGCTAACTTTTACCGCAGGTTTATCCCCGAATTCTCTCGAATAGTCCAGCCCATCACTGCCTTGTTAAAGAAAAACAAACGTTTTGAATGGTCTACCGAGGCGGAACAAGCTTTCCAGGATTTGAAGACTAAATTTATCTCTGCACCAATCTTAAAACACCCTCGCCCCGAACTCCCCTACATCGTGGAAACTGATGCTTCAAGCCTTGCCATGGGGGCAGTTCTATCACAAAAGGACCCGGTAACCAATCAGTTGCATCCCGTGGCATTTTGGTCCCGCAAATTCTCGCCTCCTGAAATCAATTACACGATTACTGACAAGGAACTTCTGGCTATCAAGTCTGCCTTTAAGGCTTGGCGGCATTATCTGCTGGGGGCCCGACACACCGTTACTGTGATTACAGATCACCGAAACCTGCAATATTTGAAGACCGCAAAAGCCCAATCCTCTAGACAACTCCGTTGGGCATTATTCTTTGCCGAGTTTGACTTCATAATTACCTATCGACCTGGTACAAAGAACGGTAAAGCCGATGCCCTTTCTCGGATGGGAGTGGAAGAACACTTGGTCAACCCTAAACCTGTACCAATCATTCCCGAACAAAGAATTCTGGGTGTAATCGCCACAGAATCCATAGAGGAAGTTAAGGATAAAGCCAGGCAACTTGTAACTCCAGCAGACATACAGAATTGGCATCTGCAGGGAAAGGACTTTGCAGTAAAGGACAACTTATTGTATTTCGAAGAACGATTATACCTACCCAGCACAGATTTACAGAAAAAAGTAATCTCTTGTTATCACGACTCTTTAATGGAAGGTCATCCCGGTATAGCCAAGACCTCAGAAAAGATCAAGCGCTACTTCTGGTGGCCGTCTTGGAAAAAAGATATCAGAGACTTTATAATGTCCTGTGGAGTATGCGCCCAAAACAAGAGTCAAAAGGAAAGACCAGCAGGCCTCTTACGCCCTATTGACATCCCACCTCGCCCTTGGCATACGCTTTCTATGGACTTCATCACCGATCTACCTCCATGCTCCGGATACAATACGATTCTAGTAATCGTGGACTTATTCTCCAAGATGGCGCATTTCATTCCGCTCAAAGGCTTGCCAACAGCAGCAACTCTGGCCCGAGAATTTCTCGAAAACATCGTCCGACTGCACGGTTTTCCTTCGGTTCTAATTTCGGATCGAGGTAGTCAATTTATTTCTCATTTTTGGCGAAGTTGCTGTCGGTCGGCTCAAATTGATGTGAGACTATCGACCAGTCACCACCCTCAGACCGACGGACAAACCGAGAGGACCAATCAAACTCTGGAACAGTATTTACGCTGCATGCTGCAACAAACTGAAAAAACTTGGAAAGATATCCTTTGGATAGCCGAGTATGCCTACAATAACTCTGTCCATTCGGGAACTGGGAAAACCCCGTTTTTTCTTTTGTACGGCAGTCACCCTCGAACCTCGGAGTTGGATCCCCTCCAAGATCTTGAAACACCAGCAGTAGACTACCTGCATTCTACAATCACCCAAGCCTTTAAGGAAGCTGTTTCTCACCTTCAAAGGGCTAAAGAACAATACAAGAAAGGAGCAGATCAACATCAGAAGGAAGCCCCTCACTATCAAGTAGGGGATCAAGTCTGGTTATCCACCAAATATCTATCTCTAAAAGGGCCACGCACATTTAACCCAAGATACCTTGGTCCCTATTCCATCACTACCATAGTAAACCCAGTAGCGGTCAAGTTGGACTTGCCCCCGCACATGAAGATACATCCGGTCTTCCACGTCTCTCTATTAAAACCCGTGCAACCTCAAACCCGACTAACCAAATCTCCAAAACCTATCCTAGTGGATGGAGAACTCGAGTTTGAAGTCAAAAGCATTCTGGACTCCAAGATCTCCAAATCTAAACTATTCTACCTAATTGACTGGAAAGGCTACGGCCCCCAAGAGAGATCCTGGGAACCTGCTGAATATGTCCACGCTCCTCGCCTAATCAAAAGATTTCACCGAACATTTCCTGACAAGCCAAAACCCCCGGAGAAGCCCGGTTTGGGAGAGGCGTTGAGGGGGGGTACTGTCATGATCTCTGCTTCCAAAAGGTCAGGGTTTTCCCAACTCCCTTGGAAGCAGATCCATAACCCAGGTTCCGAGTGCCAACCAGTCCCAATTGGGACCTTTTGGACCCAGTCCTGGCGCCAGTGGCACCAGGCTCATAAATATGCCCAGTCCCAGCGCTGGAAGCGCCGGGCTCATAATGCTTGGGTGGACTTACCTTCAGCAGACCATGCTGCTTACTTGCCTGCCAGTTGAGCCTCTGATCCTCTTCTGTTTGGAACTACTTTTCCTGTTGGGTGGGGCTGGAGCCACTCCCTAGATTCAGAACACTGGAACTCTTCTGGAAGGCAGGAACTCTTTTCTTACCAGGAACTCTTTTCTTACTTAGGCGTGGCTGTGGAAGGAGACACCTAAGCACTACAGGAGGCTATTTAAACCACACCCGGTGGATGAATCTTGCTTTGCGTTATTCTGCAACCTCTGCAGCAGAACGCTCATCGTGTCTTCTGCATCCGGTCCTGGGCCTAAGGAAAAAGGCTTACCATCCTGAATCCAGTCTTCAGCAACACCTATAAAGACAAGAAAGAACAGGTTAGCATTCCGGCATCTGAAAGGCAAAGGCTTACCATCCTGAATCCAGTCTTCAGCAACACCTATAAAGACAAGAAAGAACAGGTTAGCATTCCGGCATCTGAAAGGCAAAGGCTTACCTACTCTTCGTGCGCTCCGGAGGTCTTCACACTGCATTCCGGCATCTGAAAGACAAAAGTTTACCAACTCTTCGCACGCTCCCGAGGCCTTCGGCGCTGCATCCCGCATCTGAAAGACAAAACAAGGTGCGTTTAAAGACATTGGGGAACTTTAATACTCACGTGCCATTACTCCTTTCCACATCTAATCCAGTGGGTATTCCGGCACCCTGCAGCCGCTCCGAACTCGTACCTGCAAAATAAAAAGACGGTTAGAGCGCATAGTGAAGCAGGCAACAAGCGCTTACTTACGTGCTTCCAGGCGCTTCTATTCATCACACGGGCTCCATCTTCAACTCACTTCAGCCCGTCATCCGCCATCGCCGGAACCCTGCAAAACAAGAGACATCATTACTAAAGACTTTAAAGACATTTGAATGACTCGAAACTTACCGTTCGTGCAGTAAACGACGGACAGCAGTCCTCTGAAGTCAAGAGGCCTGCGCTACCTATCCAGTGAAGAAACTGGTTACAGCACCCTGTCCCGAGGCAGATGGAGAGCTCGGCATTCACTTACCTAAGGTGAGAGCGTTAACCTTTGGGGGTCTACAGGAGAGGAGAAGAGGAAAGAGATAGGGACACCCCAATAACCCCAGTTCATTAACCCCATATTTTCTATCTGCAGACATCTTACTCTACACGTCAGGCATACAGTGCACAGAGGTCCAGCCCAAAGAGCCAACCGGGTGCTACACATCACCTTTGAAGATACGGTAGTAGCCCAGTCAAGACCGGCGCCTCTGCGAGAATCAGGTGAGCGTTACAGGATCCTTGCTGGCTTGGTCAAGCACAATAGGCCCTGCTGGCGCGTTGGCATTGAGGCAGAGGCTTCGAGCGCCTTGCGAAGATGTCAAGCATCTTCAGCCTTAAGACTCACCATTCGTCCGGGGTGGAGGATTGGGAGGTAAACGGTACCTGTGGTGCCGCTTCAGTGGAGTTATTCGAGCGGTGACTCCCCTTCTTCAAAGAGGAAGAAGGGTGGTGGCGAGACGAGCTGCTCGGCCCGCAGAACATCTTGCTGTGTTTCTTCTTCTCCATAAGGGCAGTGGAGCCATGTCTTCTGAACTGCTCTCTGCGCTCTGTGACCTAAATCGATTTATTTTTTCTTTGTTTAGTGGCCACTACCGGAGAGCCTTTGTGTGCATAGATTGGCACTGCCTGGTGGCCTGGGGCTTGTGCTTCTTCCTAGGCAGCAGAGACACCGACATCTGTCATCTACGCATGGCTTGAAGTCTGAGGCCTTCATGGGGTTAGGTGGCTAAAGGACAAAGGTCACAGCGTGCAGCACCACAATATATAATGGCCCGATACCATGTCCCGTGTAGTGTGCGAAGAGGCGTCGGACGGAGCCGATGCAGAGCCACAATGCACCCCCAAATGGCCAAAAAGGTCTTAGATTAGGAATCCGTGGATTGAAGGAATCTTATTAGAAGCCAATGTATATGCAATGTACGGATGTAGTAGAAGTCCAGACAAAGACATTTTGGATGGACTTTTACTGTATCCATGCAATTGAGAATCAGTATGTAAAAGGGGATTGTGACGCTGCAGGGGCTAGATATGATATGATAGGTTATGTATGACGCGATTAATACCCAGAGGTTTCCAAGCGCGGACCGGGGATCGAACCTGTGTTGCTCTGTCGTCTTGCTTCCCAGTCGAGCACGTTGCCCCAGAGCTATTCTCCCAAGACGCTATCCTTTTCAAGTTCCTGCGTAATTAGGAAGAGACCTGTATGTTTGCACTCATTTTCAAGAAGAATCTAACAAGGTGTTGCACACGCTTGTACTGCACCCTTTTGGACCCCACTCGGCAAAAGAAGGAAATGCCGCCTTCCATGTGGGCATGGCAGGCAGGCTTTGCAATGGATTCCAAAGGAGCCAGCCTGTTTTTTGTTGGTGTAAAAAGCAGACAGACTCCATAGGAAACCCAGCATTTGCGGCTGGAGAAAATGCTGTAATATTTCTATGGCAGAGAGGAAGGGAGCTGGGGAATTCCAAGTTATGATCCGCCCCTTCTACCCCCATGAAATGATGGAAAATGGGGTGCAATGTGAATAGAAGCCAACTTCAAACTCCTCGAGAACTTCTCACCAGAACCCTTTGTTTCAATGAAGAAAAGTCCAGCTCTTTCGTGCCCCTCCCGGTCTGCTATGCAGGGCATTAACTACAGCAAACGTGGACCTCAATCTGTCAAGAACAGTCTTTCTCCTGCATTCCATCCCTACACAGTACTTATCTGGTGTGAAAGTACCACAAATGATCTGGTATGTATTTGTATACTTATTCCTTTGTCCCCGCCTGGCCCCGGTTCCCTGCCCAAATTAACCCTTGGTCCCCGACAAAGTGATACGTATCGTAGCTGGTGCCTTATAAATCAGCAACACTATAATCTGGGTTTGAAAGGACCCTTGAGGTACTATTCCACATCCCTTCCTCAAAACATCCTACTGTAGACCAATGCATTGCAAATATTTATATATCTGAAATCCTTGCTTAGTCCTCCCTATCAAATGTACCTATTTTGGGGAAAAGGAGAAGGTTTGGGGGATGCGTTTAATGGGCCGGTTGGACAGCACAGTGAGCTAAGTACTCGCTCCAGGTATCTGCGCATCCGGCTGTGGCAGGTTCGAATCCCCGCAGGCTCAACTCAGGCTTTCATCCTACCGAGGTCGATAAATCGAGTACCACTCTTTGGGGGTAATAATATCTCCTGTTTTTTCGGGACTCTGAGAGCTATGGGTGTGTAGCGCTATATAAGAAATACATTATTATTAATAGCTGGATAAGATCAGCATTTCATTACTGGTCATGTATGCAATGTAGTGCATTCATGAGTTCCTCAAACTAATCTCATTTTCTGCGCAAAGGACGACAACTGTGACATAAAGAACGCGCGGATATTATCGGTTTGACAGCGTGGAAAACATGATCGCAATGAATGTCAACACTGTACCAGAATTGTCGTTACCTCTGAAGATTCAAGCGTACCCAATAGTCCCTCCTTCGGCGCGGTTTGCCGCAGAGGCCTCATTGATTGTGCCTTCACCCCAACCTTCCCATTTGGAGCGCGCTCTTTTCTAATTATTGCCCTGTTGGTGTTCCAATACTCACCCAAGGAAAAACCCTGTATATGTATTAAGGAAACCAATTTAAATGATCACTGGGTTGAAGCGCCTAGGCGTGATCTCCAAGGGTGGTGTAAAAACTCAGGCCAGTGTAGATTTCAGTGGCTATAACAGCCTAATTAGGAGGAGAATAGCTTGCTTTAGTGGGAAACAAAATCCCTAATTAACACATAAGGTGCAATGTCTTAATTGGGCATCGTATTCTGCGATTTGCGAAGTTCAGATTGAATGACTCATAATTAGCCAAGAGGGTCAAGCGCTTGCCGCGCATTTTTCGCTTCTCTCTTTCGCTTGATCTGGGTCGGCTCGAGCCACGGCGGGGAGATTTTAATGAAAGAAAGCCATGGCAAACGCCAGCGACTGGAACAGATTTCTTTAGGGATTGGAATGTGTGCGTTCACTGAATAACGGCGGCCATTGTTATGTGATGTTGCACGAGGAAATGCAGCCAGAACCCAGGTAGAGAGGATGCAGGGCAGGACAGGAAGTGGTTACGCTGCAAACAAGACAAAGTGGGGAACTAAGAGCGCACTCTTTGAAACATGTGGGAAAATCAGATGCCCGTCAGTAATGGGTGCTGGCGAGCGTACATCCGGCCAAATGGCGGCACCTTCATGTTTATTCGCGCTGCTGTGTGTGAAGACATTCTACAATGATGTTACACGCTGCATCTGCATGGGTAACTTTGTTTATCAAGGTGGGTTTCCTAACCAGGTGTACAGAACCCATGGAAGGAGTAGCTCGAATGATGGATCAGAGACTGAACACGGACGACCCTTTATGTTCATGGACAACTCTGACCATTCATAACGCCATGGACAACTAATGAGCAGGGAGTGTGCAGCGCCAGGGGGCAGCTGGTCCTCATTCCCGGGGATTTTTATAGCCCAAATGACTTACACCTGGTAATGTTCTTTATAATAGATGGGTATTTCTCCCAGATCGTCCTCAACTTTTAAAAGCTGGCAATGGAAAACTTTCTTACAGCACCAGGTGCTGCATTATAGCTCCTTGAAGCCGGTATGCACCGGAAGTGCTTTCCTATGTACATATATCCTGCACCACTTTCTCAGTTCTGCCACTTCTTTCCCTGGCAATTGAAAGAAATTATAGAGCCATCACTCTTAAAAAATGTAAAGGTAAATTGTAAGAATTTGCAAGTAAGAGCTTTTAATTTAGGCGGGGTATGCGAGATGACATTTAGGAACCTGTGGGAAAAATACACGCGCACACCAGAAAGAGCATTACCAGAGGTAAGTCAGTTTCACTCTGAATGCATACATTTCCGCACAGATTCTGAATGGAGGTGGGATAAAGGACAAGCCAGAACCTCCAACAGGACATTTTGCAGAACCGACCTGCCCACTCTAGCATCAAGATAATGGACCTCATGACGAGTTGGGCAGTAGGGGGGTGGACAGAGTGGCAGTAACAGAATTGCCAACACGTTTACAGCTTTGACAAATTACAAAATACCGAAAGGAGCAATTAGCACCCAAAAACGGTGGTAATTCTGCAAGCATTCATTCCAACAGCGGAACAACCACCAAAAAATCCAGTGTACATTTTTTCAGCATTATCAGGTGAAATACTACCAAAACACAGCCAAAAACTGGTGGCAATTCGGCAAAGAAATGAGTGTGGTTACCTCCACCAAACAGGTGAAGGTAAATGCAACCAGGGGACGGAAAAGACCGTCAGGTGCACCACTGCCCTCTAACAGGTTATGTAATAGACACCCCTTCCCCGAACACACTTTCAAGCAGCATGCAGCCCCTATGCGTTGCTAACTTTAACACACAGGGACCCCTACTCTACAATAACCTAAAGAGGATATTACAACAGCAGCAACAACAAAGGAACCCACCAAGGCCAAAGCATAAGAGGCAGCCCATTGCCCCATCTCCCAGGGCACTAACAGTTGATTACAATTTACCGCCTAAACCAGCATACCATAGCACACCATTCTCTGTGTTCCTCACCCATCTGAACACAGAGAATGGGATCAACATAGAAACATCCATACCACCGCTGCTGAAGCGGTTATCAGTCCTGCGTCGGCATGCTGCATGGCATGTCCTAGCCAGCATTTTCATTCATTCAAAATGCTTGGAAACGTGCTATAGGCACTAGTGAAACAGGTGCACCATCACATCTCTGCCCACCAGCCCTGCAGAAGTGCATGCCACGAAGAGCATATTTTGCAACACTGGCCACTTACCCGGTGTTATAGCAGCTTTAGACTGCACGCATGTTGGACTACATACATGTGGCACTGGTGACACCACAGGCATTAGCGCCTCTGTTTCGCAATGCAAAGCAGCACCATTCCATAAATGTACAATTTACATGTGATGCAGACTTCACTGTGACCAACTGCTGCCCCAGTTTCCCTCGTTTAAGTGAAAGCGCCATGGTAGCACCCTGCCTGCGTACATGGACGCACATAGAGGACACCACACTTAAATCCAGGGTTATGTATCCACAAAGGTAAATGTCGAAGCGAATTTAGGGGGCAGGTTGTACCAAAGATATACTGTGCACATGTAGCAAGACACTTCCTAGGGTAAGTCAGTGGGGGAGTGAGTGGTGCCAAAGATACCCCATGCATATGTGCCAAGAAGATTCCTACGGCATGATCGACATGGCCTCACAAATACCCAATGCCATGCCCCTTCCACACTGAAGCAATAAGGTTGAACGGACCATATGTCCTAGAATGCAGGACAGCATAGCTGAAGTTGCATTCTATTGCTAACATGCCAAATCCCCCACCACTCAGACTGGATGAACGGCCCAGCGGATTACCAATGGAATCTGAAAGGAATACACCCACCCATTCTTAGCAGCACACAACTGTCCAAAGACACATAATATGCCAATCGAACACACTGACATGGGAAAACAGCAAATACACCACCAGGCTGCAAAAATTATAGGTTACTCACCGTAGTGACTAAAGTACGCTTAGTCTATAGTCCCCTTTCCTCCATACTGTATGGGCGTCCCTTCCAAGGAGGGACGGGAGACAGAACCTTTTTCACCAGAAAAAACCTTCCCCTTTAAACTTAGAGTCGCGCAGGGCGGCAGCCCAGGTAGCATGTGCTTCCCTGACTCCGCACTCCGGCACCACACCTCAGTCCCCATTGGCGCATCGACAATAGTTTTAACATTGCCTACTGACACCAGTATTATTAGCGGGAGGTTGGTGGGACGTATGGAGGAAAGGGGACTATGGACTAAGAGTACGTTAGTCACTACGGTGAGTAACTTATAATTACTCTTACGTCTCGTCCCCTTTCCTCCATACTGTATGGGCGATTCCAACTGATTTTAGCCCCAGTGTGGAGAGGAGACCCTCCTTAATGGAATAGTGGGCTCAGAAATATTATTGTCCCGTGGGTTCGGGCATGTGCTTTTAAGCATTCATTGATCGCTCGTACAAACATTTCCTATGCACCTTACCATAGTTTTTCTCTTTTGTACACATGCGAAATCATGCAACAGGGCGCGGCCATCTTGTGATAATCTTATCCGTTGCCGCATCGCCCAAGCAGGACTGCCCTGGCGGCATTAATTCATATGCCCGGCCCCTGAGATCAGTAGACGCGTACTGCCCATTTCACAACACCAATGCATGTCTCGTGTCAACATTCCCGCGCTTCAGCTAATGAAGTGTCTCCATGGAAATGGCAGGACGCCTCTTTCTTCAATAAGTATAAACTGACCTCTTCTCATCAGACAACATCAGATTTGCTTTTTGAATCGTTTCACTGTCGTTTTTTGAGTATTCTGTGCCTCGTTTCTGTGCTCTGTCAGCTACCTTCGTTGCTTGTATCCCGTGTGAACAGATACCAGTACCATTACTATCATTTTTTTTTGTTTGCCCCATAATGGCAACAATACGGCCTTACCAGTACGAGCCGTAGTATTCGGAGGCGGAATTATTCGAAAGAGAAAGATGCGCATATGATGGGGCTTTGGTCGATAGTTGGGAGAATTGTCATTGGCAACTAAGGTTTAATACACTTATCTTGTTCATTTAAAAACAGTTTGTATCTTTCTCTTTCACAGGTGGTACAGGCTGGTGTCCTATCGTTCGTTTACATGGTGGATTCATGGGAGGCTTGGACACCGCGTTGACGAGTAATACCCACCTGTGTCGTTGGTGCCATTAGAGAAACTTTCCCCAGTGACAGCAGTCAGTACAGGGGATTTTCCCACACTGTGCTGCAACCAGAAGTTTTTAATGTGTAGTACATTTGTGCCATCAAAATCAGAAACAAAATAAAACACAACAGATCTTTTATCAATGGTTGTTTCAGTTTTTCAGTGAATCAAGTGTGTCTCCATTCAGCAGCATTCCGGCCCTTTCCTGCACGCCTCTTGCCCATCCATCCATCCACCCTCCATTATCAAAGGCAGTTGGCACCAGTGGATGTGCGCTGCCAAAGGTGGCTGGCAGGGTGAGAACGGCCAAGGTCCCAAATGCCATGTACACTTCAAAGGTATGTTACACGCAGGGGTCAATGTTCACATGCTCTCCTCAGATCCCGTGTCTCCAGGCAGGCTCCCCTTGAAGGAGGCTGCACCCCTGCAATCCCCATAAGTGTGTCTCCATTCAGCAGTGTCCCGAGCCTTGTCTGCACGCCTCATGCTCATCCATCCACCCTCCACTATCAATGGCAGTTGGCACTAGTGGATGTGCGCTGCCAAAGGGGGCTGGCAGGGGTGGGAACGGCCAAGGTGCCAAACACCATGTACACGTCAAATGTATCTTCCGCACAGGGGCAATTGTACACATGGCTCCCCAGACTCAGTGTCTCCGGGAAGGCTCCCCTTGAAGGAGGCCGCGCCCCTGCAATCTACATAAGTGTGTCTCCATTCAGCAGTGTTGCGGGCCTTGTCTGCACGCCTCTTGCCCATCCATCCCTCCTCCACTATCAATGACAGTTCACACCTGTGGCTTTGTCCGCCCAAGGGGGCTGGCAGGGTGGGAACGGCCAAGGTGCCAAACACCATGTACACTTCAAAGGTATCTTAAGTGCAAGGGTCAATGTTCACATGCCCTCCTAAGACCCCATGTCTCCAATCAGGCACCCCTTGAAGGAGGCAGCGCCCCTGCAATCCACATAAGACTATGCCATATACACGTCATTCATTCACATACACACCCTCTTTTCAAATTCTTTATAACCACTTGATATTTTTCATGAAAACATCTTTGAGCACTACAAGTCAACTCGTGAACGTGCTACCTGAGAACTTCTGTGACCACTGCGATTCAGCTCGTCGTCATGCTACCTGTGAACATCTCCCTGTTCTCCTGCCACTAACTACACTGCTTGCTGAATCTAACTGTTTGTTGGTCAAGGTAAGAGCAGGTCACCTAATGAAATCTCCTTGATCTCTAAATTTCTATCTATTTCGAACGAACCTACACAGTAGTGTTATGTTCATTCATCTCATTGCCATTGACTTGAATTTAATTTGTTATGTTTTCGATATATATCAATTGTCATCAGTGTCAATTGGGATTGAATTGCATCCTTCGCGGACCGTGTCTATAAGCCTGTTTCCTTTTGATGCTCGATAGTACATTCAAAGGACGAGTAACATTTTATGATTTTCGTCACATCAATTAATTGTTTATGAAAGTTATCCTATAATACAGCCAGCTACGCTACACTGGTTTTGCTTCGGTGACCAAAACATGGCTTGCATAGAAAAAATGTATGGTATAATTCCGTCTTTCTCCCGCTTTTATGCAAAGTCATTTTTGAATATTGTTGACCCTTTTTTTTTTTTTTTACAGAATTCCCAACAATGCCTGCATGTACGGTTTTCGGTTGCCCTTCTAAGACCCATAACAAATCCAAAGGCACTACAATGTATGTATTCCCGAGGAATATATATCGAATAAGAGAATGGGTCATATATTGCGGATTTGCGTCAGAAGAGCTTGAAAGTAGAGCCCATAAAGTCTTGGAGGACACGAGGGGTGATCGATTCCGCGTCTGCAGTCTGCACTTTGCCACAAATATGTACGACCAATCCAAGTACACAAAGAAGCATCGACTCAGAACGTCTCGTAAATTGCTCCCAAATGCAATTCTGACTCTATTCATGCCTCAGGTGAGTCACAGTTCCTGATTTAGCTGTAGACCTGAGGTAATGAACAGGCAACTAAATGGACGGATTGGTGATTTAGGTCTAAATGTTCCATATAATACTTTTCATATTTACAAGATTGTATTGCTTTATAACTAAACCCCATTTAGATAAACATCTGTCCTTGGTTTTAGGAGCATCATAGAAAACGATTTATGGGCACAGATAACTATGGTATAGTGCCCTTAGAAATAAGCATAATCTTTTCGTAATCTGTCTCTTTTCATGCCAATTTTTAAGATTAGCATTTCTAAATCAAATCACATTTTCCCTTTACAACTCCATTACTATCCACTGAATATGAAGGAGCAGATTCTGCATCCATGTCTTGCCTGGAGTCAACAACAACTTTGAGCGCGTATCAGGTAGTCTTATTTAGCTATTCAGTTCAGGAAATGTTTTATGCACAGAATTTGAGATAATTTAATCATATTTATGTATCGTGTCGTTCATTTACACAGAGTTTCCTTCATGGTTTTTTATTGATATGTACCAATGTCTGCATCACATTGAGTGTGTTCAATTTACATTTTTTGATCCATACTAAAACAAGTACTGTGTTACAGGGAGATGCTGAAGCTTCAACTACAATCACATCATCCCTCGTAGTTGATCCAGACCCAGTGGTATGCGTACTGACGGTTCCCTCGAATGAAAGAAAGTAGGTCCTAGATCTGATACTATTACACAGAGACATTACTATAAACGAGCAGTATTTGCAAATAGCTGGAGTGCAACATTTCAATCATTGTGCTTTGCACAGTCATCTTTGTTCTAGTAAACTATCCATCAATCAGGTGGAAATCGAAATGTATTTTTTGACTAAATGAAGTACACGGTGTACGATTGTATCTGTGTAAGCCATGTGTGCTATTGAATAATTTGATTTCCTATACAAATGAGTTATTTTGAACGGATACTCTTTTCTAGGGATGTATACATGATCGGGATATAGAAGAAGAGGCACGTGGATCCGAGTCAGTGGACCTGCTTGCCGTTGTTATTACAGTAAAGAAGAAGGTTTCACAGAAAAGCAAGAAAGATAAGGTAATTTGCAACCAATTTCATTTTTAAACAGTGTATTGTGCTGGCGCCTTCATAGCATGCTTTTTTTAATGTAAATGTCCAATACTGTATGTTGGATTTACATTGAACATCTTTTTCCAAACTGTCTTCTAGTTGCCCGATGGTGTACGAACTATGCAGACACAGACAGCTACAGAAATCAGAGATGCTGCTTGCCAAACTGATTTCACCATGGAGGAACAATTATTTGAGGCACAGCGTGTTCAAATCAATAGGCGGACTCGAGATGCTTTTGCCCAATGGCCAGAAAATGAATATAATGTGACCGGCGAAACAAGCCAAGTGTTGTTGGACCATTCCTACAATGCGACTGCTCCACCAGATGAAGATGAAACTGAATGTAATGAATATGCTTTTGAATTAGTCGCAGACCACTTGACACAATCGACACCCGCCAAAAAAGTGCCACCCAAAAACCAATCGACATTGATGTTTTCTCCGATTCATGATCAAGTAACAGACAATGAAATGACAGAGACTGAAGCATCAATACACGCCACATGTGAAATGCTCCATGAAAAATGTTCATGGTCCGCACAACCGATGCTGGGGAAACTGCCACCTGGGAATCTGCTGTGTGCAGCTGCTTTACTTTTCAGTGGCTCTAGTTTCATAAATTTGTCCAGTTTCTGTCAATTTGTGGGACTCAATTTCATTTCTAAAACGCACTACTACAAATATCAACATCAATATCTATTCCCTGCCATTAGTGAAGATTGTAAAATTGAACAATTGTCTCTACAAAGTACATTCTCCGAAAAACAGCTCAGGCTAGCTGGCGATGGACAGTGTGACAGCCCCGGATTTTCATCAAAGTACTGCACATACCACTTTCAGGACATGGAAACTAAAAACAATTGTGAGTTTGGTGGTCGTGCATGTGTCCGAATGTAAATCCTCAGTGGTCATGGAGAAACTTGGTTTTATAAAATCACTGGAAGATCTCCAATCGAGGGGAATGCAAATTGACCTCATAGCCACGGAGAGACAAGTTTCAAAAGCCAAGACAACGAGAGAGCGGTTTCCAAATATTCCCCATCAATTCGATGTATGGTACGTTGCCAAATCCATCAATAAAATAATCTCAGCTGCAGGGAAAAAAAGGTTCTGAAAATATTTTACAGTGGTCCCAGTCTTTCAGCAACCATCTTTGGTGGAGCTCCAAAACATGTGATGGGTCTGTGGAAATTCGACTAAAAAAATGGCGGTTACTAATGCACCACTGTTCAAACCTTCACTCTTGGACAGAAAACCAACATTTCCACCAATGTGCACATGACCCTTTGTCGCCAGAGCAGGGACAGAGAAGAAGTGGTTGATTCCATCTTCACTTCCACACAAAGCCCTTCAGAAGATTGTGTTTGATAAAACTCTATCAAGAGATCTGAAGGGACTCTCAGAATTCTGTCACACAGGAGATTTGGAGGTGTTCCACAATATGTGCCTAAAGTACAGGCCAAAGATATTGCACTTCGGGATAGACGGGATGAAATATAGGACATTACTAGCGGTATTAGTGCATTACAAGAAAGTAGGCCATGAACAATCAAGGACTGCAGGAAACTTTGGGATGCTTCGCTACACAATGGCCTTTACGAAAAGAAGCAAAAAGGTGTGTGGTCAAGCCAATATGTGAGGAAATGGAATTCGATTTTGTGAAAGATCTTATGGCTATCATGGAGATACATACTCACGGAATTGGCCACATATATTGCCACAAAACATTGCCAACGTGCCCTGTCCACCTAAAGCAGAGCTTGTGGAACAGTTCACTTCCCAGTACAAATGATTACCATCTGCTTTTTTGTTCAAGAATGTTTTTATGAAGTGTCCAAATAAAGCATCCGATTTGTATTTTGAAATCTATCCTCTTTGTCAGTTTTTGTTTCAACAAGTATCATTTTTACGAATGCCATTCAATGTAACACTGTGCTTTCACACTTCCCAGTTTCATCGAGCTACTGTGGGACCTTCACTGATCGTGGGAGTGCCAGATGGATAACAGTATGAAAGCAACTTTGGGGTTCTGCAGTTGCCTTTCCAAACAGTTGCCCAAATAGCTGAATAACTACTTGTCACACAAAAGGGATGAGACCTAGGTTAGATAAGATACTCGGCATGCAAGAACTACTGATTGTGAGCAAAACAGCGCATCAAAGTGGGTGAGAAATAGAAGCATTCCGATCAATATATTCATGGGGGCATGTGTTGGGGGTCGTTGCTAATGTAAGGAAAGAGTGGATCGGTTGAGTCCAGCACCCTCATATATTATACGCAAAAGTGACATCCTGCTGTTTCACTTGTGGGGGGCGCCTCCTTTGCTGTTCTGCTGCCATGGGGAACAAGGCCCTGGCATAATCAGAGGTGGGGCTATTGATAGACACACTTGGACTCCATTTTGTGTACCCTCGACTCCAACTTTGGACTAGGCCGCATTATTTCATTGCAAGTTTCCCCTACCCCTCGGCAGCGCCGCGAACAGCGAGCACTGACGCCCCCACATTTTTCCTCCTGTTCCTGTGCCTCACAAGTCCCTTTCTCATGCATGCGCCGAGACAAGATGTTGCAAACTAAGAATGTATCTTCATTCTGAGTGAAGGTCACCAGCTTTGAATTTTCGGCTTGCGAGCTGAGGAAGCCCATGCCTCGCACACAGTATAAGGTTCAATTGTTTGTGAAATAAAAGTTTTTTACAAATTGTACAGTCTTGCTATTTCCTTTTAAAGTATAGTTTTATATTCTGAATTGTGACGCGCTGTGTTGTGAGATGATGTGTGTTGATTTACGAATTCTGCGTCACGTCACGTAGGTGATGACTGGGTGTGTTTGGCTATGCTGCCCAGTAATGATCTGGAGATAGGCAGAGAATATCACTAGGTTTGGTGATCTCAGCCTCTGGGGTGGGGCATATGCATTAGTGTCACCAGGGCAGTCCTGCTTGGGCAATGCGGCAACAGATAAGATTATCACAAGATGGCCGCGCCCTGCTGCCTGATTTCGCATGTGTACAAAAGAGGAAAACTACAGTAAGGTGCATAGGAAATGTTTGTACGGTCGATCAACGTATGCTTAAAAAACACATGCACGAACCCACGGGACAATAATATTTCTGAACGCACTATTCCTTTTAAGCAAATAGGTTCCTGAGAACCGCATGTCCTCAAGCCACATCAGATCTAGAGCCAGCATCCAAACAGTAATCCTTGCAGAAAGCCGAGGGAGAGGCCCAACTGGCCGCCATGCTTATGACTTGCCAAGGGAGATGGCGCTGGAATGCGATGGCTGTTGCCTTGGCCCTGACTGCGTGGGCATGCATGTTGGCCGGGAGTGGCTTGTGCTGGCCCTTGTTTGCTTCTTTGATGGCAGAGACCATCCAGCGGGATATGGAAGCCTTAGAGGCCTGATAGCTCGGTCTTGAGCCCCCGAAAGTAACAAACACGGTGTCTGATTTACGGAAGCCCTTTGTCCTGTCCAAGTAGAATTTCAGGGCACGCCTGACATCCACGCAGTGCAGCACTCTCTGTGCTTCGTCCTTGGGATCGGGGAAAAACGTAGGAAGGACTATTTCCTCGTTCAAGTGGAAAGCAGACGGAACCTTGGGTAGAAATGCTGGGTGCGTCCGCAGGACTACCTTGTCCTTGTGAAAGGTAGTATATGGCTCAGAGGCGACCAGCGCCTGGATATCGCTGACTCTACGAGCCGAGGTAAGGCCGACTATTAAAGCCGTCTTGATGGTGACCAGCCTGATGTCCACGGACGCCAATGGCTCGAACGGTTTGTGCGCCGGTGCGTCCAAGACTATGTTAAGGTCCCACACCGGGTGTATACTCTAGACAGGTGGGTAGAGCCTTGAAAGACCCGTCAGATGTTTCTTGACAATAGGGTTGGAGGAGGAGAAAATGCCCTCCTTCAGGTTCTTGCAAGCCCCAATGGCTACAAGGTATGTGTGGCAGGTGTCCACCTGCACGCCCGAATGAGCCAGGTGAGCCGAAAAGGAGAGCACGTCGTCCAAAGTGCACGCCAAGAGGTCAAGAATCTGGCCCATTTGCTTTTGTACTGGGCCCTGGTAGCTTTGCTCCTGGCGCCCTGAAATATCTCCAGATTGGCCTGTGAGAGGCTAAGGTGCCGAAGCGTTACCTGCTCAGGTACCACGCTGTGAGGGCTAGTTTCCCTGGCGCAGGGTGGATGACTCTGCCCGCTGCTGAGCCAGAAGATGTGCTGGGCCTGTCGGGAGGTGAATCAGGGGCACCTCCGAGAGGCTGAGTAGCTCCGAAAACCATGGCCTGGCCGGCCACCATGGAGCTATTAGAATGATGAGGAGTCGGGGGAGTGGGCGGAAAGGGTAGGCTTTCATGCCGGTCCACTGGAGGTGAAATGCGTCGGCCAGAGACCGGGGCCCTGACCTTGGCAGGATGCGAACTGGGGACACTTCTTGTTGTGCCAGGTGGCAAAGAGATCCACGTGGGGGTGATACCACCTGTTGAAGATCTCCTGAATAACAAGGTCATTTAGCTGCCACTTGTAATTGTCCGCTCCCAGCCTGCTGAGCCTGTCCGCTTCCATGTTGGATTCCCTCGGGAGGTGGACTGCCGTAAGGTAAATGTCGTTTTCCAGGGCCCACTCCCACATGCTGATCGCCAGTCTGCACAGAGGGGATCTGGGGACTCCCTGCTTGTTGATGTAGTACATGCTGGTCAAGTTGCCCATCTGGATGAGGACAACCTTGTCCCTGAGAAGTGGTACGAATGCCCTGAGCGCCAACCAGATGGTGTTCAGCTGTAGACAATTGGTATTCCTGCTCCTGTCGAGTCCAGGTGCCGTGGACCGATAGATCATCCAGGGTGGTTCCCCAGCCCTCGAGCGAGGAATCGTGTTGATGCTGGCCTGCGGAGTGGGCAGCTGGAAGGGCTTGCCCGTCCGCAGGTTTCAGTCTCTGGACCACCAAGTCAGGTCCGGGCGGAGAGATGGCGGAACGTTGATCATCTCGGATTGAGAGTCCCACTCCTGGTTCCATGAGGCCACGAAGTGCAGCTGAATCCTCCACATCTTTAGTCTTGTGTGCAGAATGGCTAATAGGACTGCTGCCAGAAGACCCGGGAGATGTTGGTACCACCATGCCAAGGTCACTTCCCTGCTGAGGAAGCGGACGGTGGCCTCTTGATGGTCGAGATTTTGTCCTCCGACGGAAATAACTTCTCGTAGCATGTGTCCCAGATGAGGCCCAGGAATGTCAGAGTCTGCGTAGGCTACAGCTGTGACTTCCTGAGATTGAGCGAGAAGCCCAGATCGTGCAGTGTGTTGATAAGGGCATGGGAAGAGTGGTGAACCGCTTCTGGAGATGTAGCCCTGACGAGCCAGTCGTCGAGGTATGGGTAGATGTGGAGGCCCTGCACTCTGAGGAGTGCCGCCACTACATTCATGAGTCTGGTGAAGACCCTGGGGGCCAAGTTGAGGACAAAAGGGAAGACCTTGTATTGAAAATGGTAGCCCATGATCCTGAACCGTAGGAAAGAATGATGGGGCTGCCAAATCGGGACGTGTAGGTACGGGTCCTTCAGATCCAGGAAGCACATCCAGTCTCCCTTCTCCTTTAAAAAAGCTGGCGTAACCATCTTGAATGTTTGCAGGGGTAAGGAGAGGTTGAGGGTGGAAAGGTCCAGCACAACTCTCAGGCCCGCCTGGTGGTTCTTCTGAATGGCGAAAATCCTGGAGTAAAAGCCAAAGCCTCGCTGGGACTTCCTCCCAGCGAGGCTTTGGCCTCGGTTCCTGCCTGGCTCTCTACGAGCGACCGGATCTCCACCAAAAGAGGTGCTGTCCCAACCTGTGGTAGTGGAGAGGAGGAGGGAGGAGAGGCTGGGATAGGAAGGCGGTACCCCGTGGATACTAAGGATAGGATCCAGGGGTCTGCGTAATTCTGGTGCCAGAAATGTGTGTGGAGAGCAAGCCTGCCCCCCACCAGAGACACGTGGACCTGAAGGGGCGTGTCATGTCTTCTTTCACCTCGGAGGCAGTCGCTGAGCATGGGGACTGGAAAATGCCCTTACTCCCCCCTCCCTTTTGGTTGCTTGCGCCGGCTCTGAGATGGCGAGTGGTCCGGCTGCCTGGATCTGCGTTCATGGAAGCCACGGAACCCTCCATATGAACGTCCACTCTCCAAGCGCTGCTGAGATTGGGTGTTACGATTTGGGCGTGAACTTTGTAAGGATGGATAAAGACTTAGCTGTTTGTGAGCTGTTTTTTTTTGTCCATTTCTTCGTCCTTAGAGGAGTGAAAGAGCCCCCCCCCCTCGAACGGTAGATCTAGTATGCGTTCTTGGACATCCGGGTTGAATTTTGTTGGCCGGAGCCAGGCTGTTCTTCTCATGTCCGTGGCAAGACAGATGGCACGGCCTGAGGTATCTATATGAGCCCCTGCGGATTCCATGAGGTCATGCGCCACTAGCTTAGCTTCAGCTCTCTCCGCGTCATCGGCTCTGGGTGGGGAGTTCCAGGAGGAAGTCTGCAATTTCCCGCCATAACCTTTGGTTGCCAGCAGCCAGCATGGCATCAGCGTTGGATTGACGTAGATGTAAAGAGGCGTTGGAATAGAGTTCCTTGCCATACGCCTCCAAGATCTTCTCCTCCTTGCCTAGCAGTGCCGCAGAGGAAGAGGCTGGGGACAATTGGGGCTTGGAGTATAGTGATGCCGCAGCGATCACCGAAGAGTGTGGCTGAGGATGGGTGGAAAGCAACAGTGTATCCCCCTCCACCTGCCTGTACTTGCCGTCCAGGTGTCTATTAGCCGGCTGGGCCGAGTGGGATTTGAGCCAGCCCTTCTTGGCCAGGGAGACAACATCGGTCAGCATAGGAATCTCCGCTTTGGCAGAGGGGGGTCACGTGAGGACTTCGGCCAGGACCCCCTCTGCTGGCTGCTTGACCTTGGGTTGGGGGAGGCGCAGGTACTCCGCCAGACCAGCAAGACGTTCGTGGTGGGTCCTGGCTGAGGATGGCATGTCAGGGTCCTCCTCCTCATCCGTATCCTGCGGATCTGGAGGATCCTGCGGAGGAGAGGTGTGGTTAGAGCCGGAGGTTGGGGGACAGGACCCGCAACCGTAGGCTGAGGAGGTGGCGGAGCCTGTGGAGTCGGCTGGGGAGCCGGAGCAGGTGGCTGCGCCGGGAAATGGGGCATCGGTGGAGGCATCTGTGGTGCCACTAGCATTGCGGGAAGGACTTCCCTGATGGCATCTTTGATGATAACCCCCATCTGAAAAACAGCCTCAGTAGAAGAGCGTTTAGCTCGGAACACGTGTCAGGCTGCATTAGTTTTTGATTAAAACCATTCATATACATTTGCAATTGCCTATTTACTTTATGTGTGTGCGCAGCTGGAGAGCAAAACCCCTTTTTCCTCCCATCTGAAATGACTTCATGAGACCGAGGAACTTCTCGAAGAGCACCTCCTCAATGGCCAAAGAGGCGGCAAGGGGTGCCAACAGGGTAGCAGGGAGCTGCTGGAGTCGCTGCATACCCTGTCCGTATGGACGCAGTGGAAAACTGCCCTGCGCATAAGAAGAATAGGCTGTAGGCCACGTACCTGGTTGAGGCCAGTCCCACCTTGACACTCGTTCTTTGCCGAATTCCTGGAATGGCGTCAGACGGGTGCCCCTTTCTGGTGCGGCAGCCATTTTGTCGAGCTGCCTGCCACGTGCCTGTGACGTGTTGCTCGGCCGCTGGCCCCGACCTCCTCCAAGGCCCGGTAGGTGTGACACCCTCAACCCGGGTTCGATAGAGCTGCGTTTAGGCATCCCCTCAGACTTATTGCCTGTATTAGGGCGTAGCCCCTCGACCATGGTGCCGGTAAAAGGGTGGAGACCCGGTAAAAGAAACTTCTGGTCCCTCAACACTGCGCCCAGGAGGATCGAAGGATCCTTTCACCTGAAGGCCGGTAGCTGAAGCAGCCCCGGTGCACGTGCTGGTAGAAGGACGTGACCGGTCCCTCCCATGCAGGAGAGTCCCTGGGAAGGAGTCTCCCTTGCGGGGTGCGATGGAGAATATCGGCCATACCTTGTGCCTGGGTCGATGCTTCACAAAGTTCTTGAGATCCTCTGGAGGCGACCTCTGGAAGAGCTCCCTCCACCTGGCTAGCCTGTTCTTCCGTGCCGTCGAGGACAGCGAGTCACACGCCGAACATGATTGCCAACCGTGGTCTGGGCCAAGGGAATGTAGGCCGAGGGCGTGGAGGTCTGACGTTGGGAAGAGCCCGTTGCAGGATGGACACCTGCTGAACCCTATAGAAGTCGACATGCTCCGGGGAGGAGCGTGACGCCTGAGTACCGAGTACCTGAATGATAAACAAGACAAAAAAGACAAAGAGAAGAAGTATCCGCGCATGGAATTACATGGCCGAGGCGCGTTGGTGAATTCAGCCCATTCCCGTCGACGCGGAAAAGGGGACTGAGGAGTGGCACCAAAGGGCGGAGTCAGAGCAGCGCATGCTCCCTGGGCCGCACTTCGGCACGCCTCTAAATTTAAAGGGGAAGAAGGTTTTTTTCTGGTGAAAAAGGTTCTGTCTCTCGTGCCTTGGAAGGGACGCCCATACAGTATGGAGGAAAGGGGACGGGATGTAAGAATATGCAAGGTACCCTGTACAGAGAGGATTGATGATGCAGGATATGGGGGTGCATCAATATGCTGCAGGCAAGAATGGGTTTAACTCTTTGGGTATTGTCAAATGCGAGGGAAACCCACCCCGATGGCACTTGAGTGTACCCGATTTACTTTATTGAAGTCAAACGCCATCCCCACTTAGTCATGACTGATGAGTAAGACCATTATCTATATGCACGTGGTCCAACGTCATTCCAGTTGCAGGTGACAAATGGCTAAAAGCAACTACCATGGTTCATGATCTCGATAACGAACTTTAAAACACAACATAAGATTGCTTACAACAAGGCGCACAGAAGAACCAGGATGTGCACAGAGCACACATTTGCACTGCTGAAAGGAAGGTTTTTGTGCTCCCACTTGGGTAGGTAGGGCACTAATGTGCGGTCTGCAAAAGATTGGCAAGGTCGTGTGCATGTGAGGCTTGCATATTATGTCCATCAGGAGGAATGCTCCACTGCCTGCTGAGGAGGACGTGGCAGCGGCATTCTTAGGGAAGGAGGATGATGATAAATGATCTGGCATGCCATAACATGATGGCTGTGCAGAGGGAAGGGATCCCTCTGTTGGTGTAGAAGATGCAGGGCTAAATGAATCAAGGCCACGGATGTGCTGGAGTGTCAGCAGCAGAGCGAGTCGCATGCATTCATGACCTGCATATATGTCCTCATTTCACTTTCGCACTCTCTGCCGAACCACGGTATTTGAAACCGTGGCTTCTGTTAGGTATCTGCACTGGTGACCAAGTTCCTTTACTACCTAGCGTGATGCATCCTGCACGACATACTGCACTGCTTGCACATGCTGGAGTTGGAGGTTTGACAGTTCTTCCATTCTTAGCTGGTGCTGCTCCACCCTCCATTCCATTGGAAAGGGGGTGTCACACAGGGATCGCATTCCACTTCCATCGCCTCAGCTGCAGAGCCTTCGTCCTTCTTGCCAATATCTGTGTCTACATGGGGCTGCTACTGTGGACGACCCTGACCAATTGAGAACAAGGAAGAAGATGATGCAGGGGGCTGAAGGCAGGGAAGGGAGTCAAGTGCGAATTGTGAGAAACAATAAGGTGTCTCACCTGCTAGTCCCAGAGGATCTCTCTCGCAGGTGGCCATGGAACTGCCATCACCTTTGGATCCAGACCCTGGGGTGGACCAGTGCATGAGGATCACCTGGGCGAGTGTTCCTTGGGGATTGTGAGTGGGACACCGGATGATAACACCTTGACTCCATCCTACCCGATGGGATATTTAGAGACTCAGCCCCCCGACACCTCCTTCCAGCACAAACACGTTTACATGGACAGCCCGCTCTGGGAGAAAACAGACTCACACCTGAGCCATGTACCTGACCTGACATGTCCCAATACTATGGTCAGGCGAGGTCAGGCAATTATCGACAATCACTCACACCTGGCTTCCATTACACTTCCCCGCACGGATAAAAGGCGAAGCATGAGAGCACACTCTGAGCCCAGCAAAATACATGAAGGTACAGCAGTTTCGAGTAAGCAGTTGAACGAAGGGAGAAAGACGGCCAGGCACGAGAGGTTTGTGAGAAGGGCAACACCCTTGACCCTTTTGGCAGGAAGCCTTTACTCTCAAGATACCTTCAAGGCAGAAAGCGCAAGACCAGGAAACCAGGCTGAAGAATCTTGCATTGTATGTCAGAGATACCAAGGGTCCTCCCGCGTAACTGACCAAGGCGAGGAGGAGCAGCAGATGCTGTGGTATACTCCACGTACAAAGAATCGACAGAGAACAACACAGCCGGTGAGTTGGGGAGACCGATGCCAGACCGGTCTGTATTGAAGTCAAGATTGCAAGTAGCAACATTGTGAAAATGAACATTGTTAACCGCGTGTGATGGAAGACGAGAGTGAAGCTAAATTGCTTGTGAATATTTGAACATTAAAAGGAAAGATACAATACTGTTGACAGAGTGGTCTGGCACTGTGAATGTGCTCAGTTGAAAGGCTCTGTGCAGTATCCTGACAAGAGAAACAAAAGTAGAAGATTCATGTGAAGTGTAAATTGTGTGAAGTGAATCAAAGTGGTCCTGCAACGGTTTAAGCAAAACCCATCGCACATTCGTAAGTCTTTGATTCTGGTATAAAAAGGGATCTGAGCCCAAACAAGAGGGATCCATGGTCCGAGCCAAAATGAGGGAGACCAAATTGTGAACATTGTAGAAAAGAAGATCTCAGCCCATAAGAGGGGGACCCATGGTCGTAGCCTGAAGGAGGGGGACCAGTCTTGAACTTTTGAGAGTGAAAAGAAACTTTTGTCTTTTGTTTGATACATCAGGCCCTCTGCAATAAGAGGCTGTCATTGCGAGAGAGACTTTGGTTGAAGGCCCCGATGCCTACGTGTTGAACTGTTACCTTGTGGCCAAGAAGGCAGAGTGTCTGCGAAGCCCGCACGTGCCACATTGCCCCGTGTTGAAAACGTGGGGAGGGGAAGCCAACTGTTCAACTATCCTGACATATCATTTCTTTAACACTTTTCATTTGCATTCATTGTTATCCCACACCATTTTGTATTTAGAAGTAAGGATTGGCAATAGGTTTATTTGTATAGGCCCTTTTATTTTGACAGACTCCACTAGGACTAAGTTATTATTATTTGATGGTCGTAGCTTGCTCCCATCTTTAGATTTAGGTTTAGAGAGGTGTTCTACCAACCCATTGACGTTCAATAAACACCCTTGAACTGTGATCACTTGTGTCTGTCTTTAGTGTTTGATACCATGCCTTCCTTACAGGATGCTGGCAATGATGCTGGTACCAGTGCAATCTCATGAGTGCCTGTGGCCTGACTAGCAGTGGTGATGGTCAGTTCCATGGCAGGAGCTACAGTGGACTGACCAGCAGCGGTGGTGATTTCTATTTTCGATGCTGCAGTGGGAGTGATGCCTGAGCTTGTTGTGGCTATAGGTGTCACAGTGGCTACTGGTTTCTGTATGGTGTTTTTCGGTGGGTTGCCAGACTTTGAGCTGCATGAGTGGAGGAAACACCTTTTCTAGCAGTTGTTTGCTGAGCTTCAGTTTGGCCTTCAGCCTATGAAGGTTCAGCAGCTGGCTTCATCCGACTGGCTGCTTTGGGAGCCTGTTGTATGAAAAAGGAGCTGTACTAAGAGACATGCTAAGCATTTGTTTACATTGATTTCAACCATGCAATCTAAAGACTGCTCAGTATGTATCGGTTATGGGCTGCCATGACACATCCCTGGAACTGAATGCACATGACTGCTCAATTGTGCTTTGTCATTGAAGGTGGATAATTCCTACTTCAGTCAGAAGAACAGGGATACTAAACCACCTTAGTCATACTATAACTCCTGCATCGGAAAAACATTTTGTTGCCTCGGAGGTACTTTGGTGCTAGAAATCTCCCTTGTTCATTATCTCTACCTATGATCAAAAATGACATACCTCTTGGTAATGTTCTTTCCGATGGCTGTTCCACGCAAGGATTCCTCATCTAAATCTAACTCCCAACGCAACTGCTCTTCTGAAAACCTTTCGCTATCAGGGGGTGCAGCACTGCTCTACTCCACGCCTCTAAACGCCCGCGTCCGACATACCGTCAGATCCAGTATGGATGAAGGTGACGTGCCCTGTGAACTTAGTTCCACTTGTTTTCCTTAGCACTCTGAGGCGTATGCCCACAGAAACAAAAGGTGCATTAGCTATCCACCAAGTGGGGCAGGTTGGGAGGGTAATGAGAAATCTGCAGGAGGAATATCCATCAGAAAAACATTATTGAGAAGGTAAGTCATTTGTTATTCTGATGGATTCCTTCCTCCCACGGTTTCCTGATCTACGATAAGACTCCCAAAGCAGTATGTAGACCTAGAGGAAGGCGAGAACAAGGGCACTTGTTACGCTCACCTGTTAACCACGGGGGCGCCACACAAGACTGGATGGAGGTCTAAGCGCTATCCTGGACCCCTCTCTGCTTGGTTATGTGCCAGACGTTGGGTAGCGCCTATAACAGGAGAATGGAGGGTTAAGACACTGGTTCTGTGATGAGTGGACTCCCACTTCCCTCTGGTCCAAATCCCCTCCCTTGGTGTTATTGCTCACTTTAGGTTTTTGTGCGTTGAACTCTCCGTCCTGCGTCTCTGTGCAGGGGCGTGTGGTTGATGCAGGCGTTTCGTGGACCTAGTTGCTTCACTGGTCCGTGTGCCCTTATGTCATGTCCAGACCGGCTGTGACTCCGACTCTGCTTGCTGTCTTCCAGGTGAGTTATAAAGTCTTTTCGGTCTTTATTCTGTCTCTTTCTTTCCCTCTGTTTTCTTTGTCTTCTCGGCATCTTGCTCCTTTACGCTATTCCCTAACAATGTCTCTTCTTGTTTTCACAGGGATGGTTGCGATCTCGGAGTGGCCGCGCCGATGGCGAAGACCACGGTGAGTTATTGATGCGCGGAGCGCTGCGCTGTTTATTGGTGTTAATTGCTAACCTGTGTTCTCTTCTCCTCTTTGTACAGGCTGCAGTGATGTTCCGGAGTGATGAGAGATCGAAGCGCTGCTTGCCCAGGTAAGTGCTTTGTTAATGCTGACCTTGTTCCTCCTCCCTTGCAGATTGCGGTGAAACCCGGAGATGGGCGAGGTAAGAGAAGCGCAGGGTGCTGCCAGGACTCGCTGCTTGCCCAGGTAAGAATTGTTATTAATGCTGTCCTTGTTTCTTTACCTTTGCAGGTTGCGGCAAACTCCGGAGATGGGCGAGGTAAGCGAAGCGTGGATGGATTCAAGGCCGGTTACTTCACAGGTAAGTGTTCTTGCTCTTCCAGATTATTAATGGAAACCGGATCTAGGGCTTCAGGATCGGGCCGCCGGAGAAGCAGATGAGCAGGAGCTGGACACGGTGAGCGTTACGCTGCACGAGTGTTCTGCTGTTTGGGTGTGGCTTAAATAGCCCAGATAAAGTAGTTGCAGGCCAAGTAGTCCCAGGCCCAGCCACACCCAAAACACTAGACCGCATGGCTTGGTTCTAAAGAACTGAGCTGTGTAATAGGCCTCCATGTCGGATTAAGGTCCAAAATTGGTATTCCTTTATTCCTGATAATGAGCCTGGCGCCAAAGGTGCCAGGACTGACTCCATGTATGTTTCTGATGGAGTTATACCTGAGGAGGTCAGGGGCATGGATCGTGACAGCACCACCCAGAAAGCTCTGCAGGACCGTTCTACCAAAGCAAGTGCCCACGCCCTGATTGGGAATCTAAGCATTAATGTTTGGAGAATGTGTGCCACGATGCCCACGTAGCCACCTGGCAAATGTCTGTAACACAGACTCCTCTATGCAGGGCAGAGGTGGCAACAACCGCTCTGGTGGAATGAGCTCTGAAACACCCAGGCACTTCGCTACCAGCCAGATCATAGCATTCAAAGATGCAGCGGGTCATCCATTTTCGCAGGTCAGTGTGGTCAGAGCCCTGCCAGCATGAGCACTAGCAAAACCAACGAAAAGCTGGTAATCTTTCCTGCTGTCCCTCGCCTGACAGACTAGTTACTGAGAGCCTGCACCGGGTCCAGCCTATGGGAACATTCCTCTCCCTTGGAATATTGAAACGGAGGAAACAGACAGGAAGATGGATCTTTGGAGACTGATGGAAATCTGAGTCCAACTTCAGGAGGAAGGACGGTCTCACACTCAACATCACCTTCTCTTTGGAGAAAACCAAATAAGAGGTTTAACAGACAACACCTTAAGCTCACTCACTCCACCAGTGGAAGAGAGGGAAACCAGGAAAACCACCGTAAGGATGAATAACCTGAAAGTACATGAATGCAGGTGCTCAAACATTTCCCCCATGTGAAATGCCAACACCAGATTTAGCGCTGATGAGGGCCTAAAACAGCCACGCTTAGAACTTCTGCAGAGACCTTTCTATACCATATGGAAATATACACTCTGCATTAAAAAGCAACGGGCAGGTCAATAAAAACCCACTGGAACAATGGAAGTACCAGGAGAAAGGTGGGAGCTGTCGACTCAAAGATTCAGTAAGAAAGACAAATACAAAGGGCATCACACGTAGGGAGTTCAGGAACATTTTCTCAAAGAAGTTGACCAAATATGGGCGTCCTGTTTGTAAACAGCCAAAACAGATAACACATGTCCTAAAACTGCAAATTAACAGACAGGACAGCAGAGAAACTGGGTTTTGTCAGCAGCTGCAACAAGGTAAAGAGGTTGGTCATTTGCAAAAGAACCCGAGCAGGGCCAACTACTCCATAGGCAGGGTGTGAATAGCCAAGACTCCCTCACAATAGCCGAATAGGAAAAGTCTCATTACAAATTCTACAGAGAAAGATGATATTCCCAGTGTGAGTTGTGGACCACCTCCAAAACACGGACTGCTCCCATTGTCATGCCGCCTTGCATTTACCCTGATGCCCCAGGCACTATTTGTGATGCCAGGATACAAAGGGGGGGCCGGCTCCTGCACCTATACCCTATGCCAGTCGCTTAAGCCCTGTGCCTGTCTGTGCCACTACTGAAGTGTGTCACTTGCGACCATGCCTGCTTACAGCACTCCTGCTTCCAGTAGAGTTTTGGATCCGGGGAGGGAATCATGTACTGAATTATGGTAACCAGAAGGAAACAAACTTTTGTTGAACTGTATTACAATCTAAAAGGTGACCTGGGCTGGAGTGAGAGAAAGCCGAGAGGTCCCCAGCAGATAAACCAGTGACTTTTTTGTGGAAGGCCAAGTAGGCCCTGGTCCACGAAACAAACTGCATCTTTGCGTCGAAGCCAGAGTGTGTCTCAAGGTCCAAATGAGCAACCTTTCCCCGTGCTACAAACAAGGGAAAGGGGCTTTACTCAGCCATACTGACATTTCTTTTGAACACTAATTTTCATTTTTGCATTACACATTTCCTTTACACATTTATTGTATTAGAAAGAGGGAAGGCATTAGGTTTATTAGTATATGCCATTTTATTTTGACTAAGGACTGACTAAGACTGTATTTACTTTTTGTTTGATGGTCAAGAATACTCCCATCTCAGTTATAGGGAAAGATAGGAGTTTTCCAATCCAATTTTAAAACAACAATAAAGGTTTTGAAACTTGCAGCTCTTGTGTCAAGGTCTATTTGTGATACCATGCCTCCCTCACAGAACCCTTATTGAAATGTGACCGCTATGCCAGTGCTGCTTTTGAAACACTGGTTCCCAGGAGATATGGTAAGGAGGGTTTCAGACCTCTGAGGGAATGTGTTGCCTTTTCTGTTCAGGGATGAAAGAGGCAGCATCCTGGCCATTGTTCCACATAGCGGCTGTGGAGACAGTCAGACCAGACTTTAATACACACCAAAACTGCCATAGCTCCTACATGCTCACTAGTGTAATATCAAATTGTGATGGCTGTACAATCGTGTGCTCTTAGTAGGTGCCAATAACGCATCCAGGCATGGCTTATATTTAGAGAGTGATGTGCCACCAGACTAGCTAAGGCATACCATTATTACATTTGGAAACAGAGGTGCACAGGTTTAAACAGGCAGCTCTGCCTGCAAGAACTTTGTGTTCCAGCAGCAGTCATGAATGAACATCTTTGATCATGCCCTGTGCCAGTGCAGGGTTGATGGTGAGAGCACCCCGATGTTGCCTCTATAATTCTGGCATGACGTTATCTGCCTGCCATAATGCCCCTTGAGAAAGATTCATGAAATCCCACAGTGATCAGTCAGTCACATGTTTGGCATGTTGTGTCCTGAGAACTTCAGTATTAGAACAATTCTGAACCAAACTAATGGTGTTACTACACATCAGATACTGCATAACAGCAGCCTATACAGACAAAACAGAAATAGCCCTCTTGTGGGACAGAAATAAGGTTGTTTTTAATAATGTTGAACATGTCATAAAAGAAATGAAGTGGTCAAGGGCAAAATTGGTTAAGAGGTTTCAATTAGGACATAAGCTACTCAATTCTTACAACTAATCCATTACCTTTAGGCCGAAATCTCTGTTCTGACAATAATTTCGAAAAGAACTAGCTAAATGGCTTAAATTAATCCATTACTTTTCAGACAGCTGTTTTTGCAGGCAGAATACCAGTTCTAAATTACCTTAATGCGACCAGTATTTAGACAACACCTAGAATGTTCTACTGGTAGTGGTACCATTCTAGGTGAAAAGATCTTTTTTCTAAAGATCTTTTCACCAAAATACCAATTTAGAAAGACTGATTTGTAACCGCACAGAGCGGTCGTTCTAAATGGAACTGTAATGCCCCGGCCGCGCATGAGTGCGCACAGGGGCTCACAGGCACGTTGGGACTCGGGCGCGCAGGACAAGGAGAACGGGTGCGTGTGTGTATGTATGTGTTTTGGTTTGGGGGAGTGTGGGGTGGGGGAGTGGCAGACTGTGGGGTGGTAGTGTGGAGTGGGTGGGTGGCGGCTGGTGTGGCCAAACGCCCGATTTAAGGGAAATCCCGCAGGATGGGGTGGGGTATGGGGTGTTGAGGGGGTTGTGGATGAACAATGGGGTGTCCAGGTGGTTCAATCCCACAAATATTTTTTGTGTTTTAAAAAAAGCATTTTAAAGGTCTCAAGAGAAAAAGACCTTTCCAATGCTGGTTTTATATCAATATAAATTCGGGCATTGTAAATCGGTCTTTTTCGCTTGAGACCTTTAAAATGAGGTCTTTTCACATAGAACCCATAGTACATACCCTTTCTATATGTATCATGTGTTCTTAGAGAGATGGCTGCGGCCACCTTTGAGAATCTTGGACAAGAAAACCTGAAAACAAAATAAAAAGACTAACATCCTAGGAATCCAAATGCCTACAGTTATCCAGTGCAAATCTCACATTTCCATTCTTACCACATATTACCCACATTTGTCTTTCCTACACTAATTTTCTATTCCCTGTGGTCCCCCCTTTCTTGCAGTGTTTGACGCTGCTCTTGGTAACAGCAGAGATTGAATGTCTTGTTCTGTGCTACCTCTTTTGGTTTCAAACAGCACGCTACAACAGTCCAATGACAGGAGAGAGGTCCTCTGGACAGCTGTGGCCCGCCACCCGCAGCTATTACTCCTCCGCATACATTAGCCATACCAACATTTCCCATGCATCCAACCTTAGAGCTCCCGCACATCTGCTTTCCAGACACGACCATGCCTGCACCTGACACACACTTTCATCACCTTCCTCATTAGTCAATTACATTTTGCATAATTTGGCAGCATCCCCTGACGTGTGTTAGAAGATACCACATTTCCATATGGAACGTTCATGTCATACCCAGAAGAGAGTTATGCAGTTCATTGGCCCTGGACTCTACTTGCCAAACAACAAAGACTCAGATACTGTTTAAAGTCCTGGAACAGAAGCTACAACGAAGTGCCCAGATTGGCTATAGCTGTGTATTGACATAATCGACCTTGACAAGAATATAAAAAATATCATAGGGACATAACCGAAACGTTAAACATATTGTAATTTCAGTGCTAGGCAACATGTACAGCGTGTTAAGGATTTCAATCAGGCGACACACACCTTGGTCTCAGCCTAGTATGTAGCGCACAACTGAGATGCTTTTCTCCTTATTTTATGCAGATTCAGTTTGAGATGGTACACAACTCATATCACACCCTCTTTTCAAATACCCCGGGTCACTATGGACCATGAACGAGGCGGGTTGGTAAAATCCAATATTTATTTATTTTAAAATTCAAAATAAATCATCCAATTTTTAATATGGGGCAGCAATCACCAATGGAGTGACAATGACGATGTAAGCAATACACTTGGTTTAACCTTCTAGTGGAACCTATACAAAACACGGAATAGGAGCACTTTTTGATCTAGGAAAGATAGCACCCAAGTTAGGATTTCCCCCTGCAATTTTCCCTCAACCCATAAATACTCAATTCTGAATGGATAGAAAGACACAGCAGGTAATCAGGAATAAGATGCAGAAAACAGAATCAAAATCCGACCTTCCTTCACCAAATAAGAGTAGAAAACGGATTTTAAACCCTTGCAATGTTATGAAATTATACTCGGAAATGGACAAATAGTTAATTAATAAGTGGTTAAAAATTTAAGGTAAGTACAATTTCTCACTAAAGCAACAATGTATAGACACTAACAATCACCAGCAATGGATTACCAAGAAAATATAATTCGAAAATGAGTGGAAAGTTTAAATATTGATTGCAGCAAAATGACACGTTTAAAAGTTGCATTTCCTTTTCAACTTCCGTGTAAAGTTACTCTGACGGTTTTTAATATTTTAATAAAAATGGGTGAAATACTCTGATTTGGGGTGCAGTTTCTGGGCTAGGGGATAGATATATATCACAGGTACAATATAGAGGTGGAAATAGGTCTCTAGCTGGTGAATTGAGAGAGATTTGGAAGGTAGAGTGAGGTTCGTTTATAGGAAAATATAGCAGTGAAACAGAGAAAATCGTTTTTTAAAAGTGAAGAACAAGTTCCTCCGACGTATTCCTTATCTTAGATAATTTGTCTCCAGCTTGCTGGCCTCGGAAATTTTCTCTCAGTAGATGGCGCTGCGCGTCGACATCCGGCGAGTTGGTGTCCCTCGACAGCCACCGTATCGGCGCCGACGTCACCATGCCCATAAATAGCCACGCGCGGCGTCCATTGCTCAGTTCCGTTTTGTAGCATAAGATAAGCCTTGCATGAATTGGCTATTCACCTTGAAGGAGCGTGAGCTACAACCACAAGGGAAGTACTGCGGGGATGGAGGGGAGGGGCGATAAGGCATACGTCTGAGGAACATCCCATCGAAAGAACGTTACCAGGTAAGAAGTAACTTGTTCTCCAAAGGGATTGTGTCCTCCGACGTATTCCTTATCTTAAATAGACTCCCATAGCAGTGGTATGTAATTGGAGGTGGGAGTAAGAATGTCATGTATCCCTTTTAGGAATGAACCGAATGTAATGCAGCTTTGCCAAATCTGGTCTCTTGACTAGCGGAGGAATCCAGGTTGTAAAATCTTGTGAATGTATGTGCGGACGACCATGTGGCAGCCGCACATATGTCTCGGACCGGTACCCCTCTTTGGAGGGCTGAAGAGGCTGCGATACCCCTGGTTGAATGAGCCCTAAGATTTTGAGGGGGCTCTTTCCCTGCCAGTTTGTAACATTCCAGAATGGCCAAAATAATCCACCTGGAAATGGTCTGTTTTGTTATGGGTAGTCCCAACTTGTGACCTGGGTAGCCTACAAACAGTTGGTCTGCTTGCCTAATCCTAGCAAGTCTGCTGATGTAAAAGCTTAGAGCTCGCCTTGGGTCCAGCCTATGTAGCCTTTCTTCCTCTTCAACCACCTTTGGGAGGAAATTAGGCTTCACCTGTAGGACAACTTTGTCCTTATGGATAAGGTCATCCTGTTGAAAAACAGGTGAAGGCGCAGATCAACCCATGAATTCAATAATTCTTGCCATCAGGGTTCTATAGGGGGTTTCAGCATGTTCCCCTGGGTCAGGTTGGGCAAATTCCACTTCTGGGGAAGTGTCCAACCCACTTGCCTCATGTAAGGATTCCTGTAGGTCTTTCAACCTTCTTTCCTTAAAGGTAAAAACCTCTGAAACAGGTGGTGTGGTCCTCTGCAGCCCGAAGGGTCTTTCTTGAACCGAATCTTCCCATTCTTCATAGATTGAAGATAAGGTTCTGGGGTACTCTGACCTCGGAAATGGTGTAAAACCCATTTCTAAAGCTGAAGGAGCCAAACTTGTCATTATTGGTCGGGAAAAAGTCGATGTCATCGACGCCGATGTGAAAGGCTTCGAAGGCGCCGACGAAGGCGTCGAGAAAACTGGAAGAGGCCTCGAGGAACTCTAGAGGATCGGGATCCTGCTTGAGGATGTCGACGACGTTCTCAGAGTCGTGCTGGAGGTCCTGGGTACAATCGTTGGCTGTGAAGTAGCCGTGTTTTTTTCTTTTATCGGCGTCTATGTCGGCGTCGACCATGGCATCGATTCGATCGACCGATGCGTCGAAGAACCCTTCGATAACGGTGTTGATGGCGCCAATCTATGAGTCGAAGTGACTTTCGACGATGGCGTCGATGATGGTGCCTTGCTACCCGATGGCCCGTGGCGCTCTCGGGTGGACTCTTTCGCCAGGTGCAACGACTCGCGGCGTTTCGATTTTTTGGGTCTTTCACCCAGGGTATCGCCCTCAGCTGTCTTCGAGGGGGTCGAGGCCGCTTTCTCGAAGACACTCAGCATCTTTTTCCTGAATTCCTCCCACTCAGCCTGAGAGCTGTGTTTTGTGGGGCAGGAGACCCTTTCCGGGGAAACAGAAGATGACGAGGAAGGGGATCTTCGACGTCTCTTTTTTGAGTGTCTAGTTCTCGACAATTGGTGGGAGCTACTTCGAGACCTAGAATGGGAATGCTTTCGACGGCGAGGAGATGAATGCCTCGCGCCGGCCGAAGAAACTTTTGAGGAGGTTTTAACTGACTTACCTCTCTCGAGCTTCCCCTTGCGCTCCTTCAAGGCTTTCGCCGTCATGGACATGCAGTCCTCACACTCCGAACAATGGTGCTCAACTCCCAAGCACCACAAACAGATCCTGTGAGGATCCGTTAGCGTCATTTTCTTTCCGCAGTCTCAAAAATTTTTGAAACTGGACCGCGGAGTCGTCGCTTCGGATGAGGAAGCCATTGAGTATGAGTTGGTTTACTCGAGGAATAATAAGAGGTTTATCTGACTAAACTGAGCAACGATATTCCGAGGCCCCACGAAGCGCGGAAAAACGGATCTGAGCAACGGATGCCGCGCGTGGCTATTTATGGGCATGGTGACGTCGCCGCTGATACGGTGGCTGTCGAGGGACACCAACTCGGCGGACGTCGACGCGCAGCGCCCTCTACAGAGAAAAGATTTGCGAGGCCAGCAAGCTGGAGACGAATGATCTAAGATAAGGAATACGTCGGAGGACACAATCCCTTCGAAAGGCAAATTTTATTTAAACTACATTTAATGGCTAAGAAAAGAGGAACGCCACTTGTGAATATAAAAGTTACGCTGCAGTTGTAACCCTTCACGCAGTGTAACCCTTTTCTTTAGAGAAAATTAATTTATTTAGACACAATATCGCTAATGACCTATGATCTATGCAAGACAGAAATGAAGAGAAAAGTGGCGCTAACGCTTGGAGATCAAGGGCAAGAACACAGAGAATTCTGACAGTTTTAACAAGTTACCAGTATAAGGATAGGATGGCTTAGATAGTGGGATAAGGACAAATGCAAGACAAAGGAGACTATGGATTTCTATGTGGTAGGGATTATACTTACAGTCCACTTTTAGTTTGGGGATTTTTGGAACATCAACAAGTTCTGGTCACTACACGGCAGAGCACATGGCAAAGGACACCTGAGCAAAAGACAGCTGGGCAGGGTCGGGTCACCGGATGGTTATTCTGGTCAGTGGATGGCACAGGGACCTCTGGATGCAGTTAGTGGTTCAGGATGCGAAAGGTACCACAGCTTTCCCCTTTTTATTGGGAGATTAGTGGGTTGATTCTGGATCAATGGCCTTACTGGGAATAGGATCAGCACTGCTTGGGTTTTGCAGTGGGCCCTGGAGTATGGTCAGCAATGCTTTCGCCTTGTAGTTGGAATCTGGACTCAGCAGGATGAATGGGACAGGAACACCGGCCCAGGACAATCAGGAAGAGTGTGTCTGTCTAGAGGTCTTGTCACAAACTGTTATTTATAATGCATAGTAACATCATCAAAGTATATGGCTGGGCAGGCTTAGCTAAGCACACCTCTAACTGAGGGGATTGGTCAGGGGTGCTAGTCTCCGCCTCACTCTCAACTGGTTGGATTTCAAAACAGGAGGCCAGATTTGTGATGTGAGTTTATAATGTTCAAAAACCTGCCACTGTTATTTTAGCCAAAATCCGATTTTGCCACAAATGGTACATTTATGCAGTTGAAATCTCTTAGCAAATTATATACACAGGTTACATATTTTGTGTAGAGTTTAGCACTCCAACTCTGTAATCCGTGAGACATTGGTTCGCCCTTCTAATACTTTTTGGTAATTTTGAGTATGAACGATTCGGCCTAAAATTCCATAACTTTATACACATGTGTGGATTATCATAAGGGATGTAAGTATAAAAATGTCTATTGGCATCATGGATACTTTCCTTGTAATCCCTGATTCTTTGCCATTTCCATTCCCAAAGGGTCAGTGAATTCTACCATGTCTTAAATGAAAGCCCATAAAATCACTTTTAAACTGCAAAATTGTTTATACCAAGTCTTGCTGCAGAGATAAGTCTTTACATTTTTATTCATAAATAGTCTTTGGGGGGCGTGGCTAGCTAGCCATGTGAGGTCGGGTCGCTCCGGAGCTCCAGAGGATCCGAAATTATCCTGGAAAGGCCAGCCAGGCAGAACCGCAGTACATATCACCCAAATAGAGCTGCAGCTGTAAGAAAGCGAGTGGCATGCAGCGGACCACGTTGGAGCCCAAACTGAGCAGCCAAGGAGGAGATAATTGTGAGAAACCAGCGACGGATCCCAGACGAATGCCCAGTCAAAATGGCCGACCGGCAGAACAAAGGATCTGAAAGAGACGGACTTTGGAAGAGCAATGCGGCGACCCTGAACGCACACAACACAACAAACTAAGAGAGGGGGGCCCTCCACAGATACAAATAAGATGGAGTGGAACTGACAAGCTCGCCACTTGCCACACAGAAGCCCGTGCTCAGATAAGCCAGGGACACGATCGGTGGTGCTGGGGGAACAGGATAGTATCTTGGTGCAACATCCGCACAAGACACGGAAGCTAATTTTATTCAGAGAAACTGGCGGCAGTGTCAGAACGGCCTCGCAGTCCGCATGGTTGTGGAAGATGCATTGCTAATTCCCCAGATTAGTAACGAGCGTGCCAGGATGACAAGGCGCTCGACACAAAAGTGCACCGCACGATGATGCAAGGCGGCCCACCGGATGAATATGGAGGGATAGCGGATTGCGCACCAACACCACACAATTAAAGAAAAAGATGCTGCAGTGTGAAACGGCCACCCCGCGGCTGAGGATGCACTGCAAAGGAGGGAGACGCGCAGAGGAAGGAGACAGCAGGGTGAACCCCTGAAGGCAGCCGGGCATTACCCCAAGCAAGACAGTGACAGTGCCCCATGTGGTGGTGCACCACTGGACAGAAAAGAGGAGGCGTACTAAGCGCAGACAGTGAGACGCAACGCCGTGCAACAAATAAAGGCAACAGCCTCATGGACAGGCACCCAGCAGCACATGAGCAGGCATACTCTTCACAGTAAAGGAAGGAAACCCCACGGGAGTAAGGAGGCGCAGGGGGCCGCACTGAAACCCACGAGGCGCAGTTAGTGCCTGTAATCAAGAAAGGAATAATGGGAAGAGAGAGTCCCATTACTAGAAACAATCATCCGGCTAGTATAAGTCAAAAGAGCATTGCGAATCAGAGACGTACCCACCCTCCGTGGACTGAGCAGGTGGCCACCAAGCAGTGGGAGAGCAGGTGCAAGCGAGAGATCCAGACAGTATGATCCTACTCACCCGGAGCAGAGACACCAGGCGGCACCTTGATGGCATCTAAGCTTCCCAAGACAAAAGGGAAGCAGCTAACATTGGAGGATTTTGCAAAGACGATACAGTCAACAGAGTGCATCAGAAGTAAGGAGAGGAACCTACAAATGGACACAACACCAGCAGACCCTGGAGGGGATCGCAGACCTGAACGTGGCATGGGAAACAAAACTGGAGGAAGCCATGACTGAGCTCAAAATGTCATTAGAATTTAAAATCGATGCAGTGCAAGTGGATGTTAACTTACTGCGACAAGATGTAAGAAGCATAGCGGAACGCACAGGCGAACTAGAAAAAGAAGTAAAATCAAACACAGCTGCCTGCACGGCAAAAGCCCCGGAGGTCCACACTCTGCGAGAAAAAGTGAGCAACCTGGAAAACAGAGCAGAGGAAGCCGAAGGGCGTGCTCGAAGAAATAACATACGCATTGTGGGGCTTCCAGAAGGGGAGGAAGGTCCAAATCGTACGGACTACCTCAAGACCATGCTGCAGCAAGAAATCGAGGGCGGAGCACTTCCCAATGATTCGCAGTAGAGAGAGTGCACAGAGCCCTAACAAGGAAGCCACTGCCAGAAGCCCCCCCCTCCCGAGACCGATTATTGCCAAAATATTGAACTATCGGGACAGGGAGAGACAGGGAAATCCTGGAACACTTCCGAAAAGGGGGCACAATACAAAGGGCAACTGCATCTATTACAGCATACCCGGACTACACACTCCAGGTACAGAGACAACGACTAAATTACAGAATGGTCAAGGAGAGGCTGCGCGAGGCGGGCTATAGATACATGTTGATGTATCCGTAGAAAATGGGCATTGATTTCTACCGTAGAAAATGGGCAGGGCAACTTAACCATCACGTGCCTTTAACAACGTTTTCTCAGTGAATTTTCAAACCTTCTGTTTCAGCATTGTATGAAAGTTATTAAAACATTTTTAAAGTATAGGAAACAATTATAAAGCCCCACTAAGCGACCCACAATAGCCGCTGGGCCTAACCTGCAGCCTGGTTGTGTTCTCACTACACCATAATGGCACTGTGAGCCACTGTCGGCTTCTGTCCATGGCCGACAAATGGGCTTTAGAGATGTTGCTAGCCCAGCAAAGGGACCCACAATAGTGACTGGGTCGGTCTGCAGCTTGGTGCAGTGGCCGGTATACCCCAATTGATGGGCCGTGGGCCACTGTCCATGACTTGCGGCTATAGCCACTGGCAACACTCCCTGGGTCATGAGATTCAGCCATGTTGTCTGCAACACGAACCAATACACAGTAAACATTGACCATGGCCTACAGTCTGGCCCAGTGGCCACTGTACTGCAATGTGGGACCGTGGTCCACTGTTCATGGCTTGCGGCCATGGCCAATGGCCACAACCCCTGGTGCATGAGCTTCAGACATATTGCCGGCCTGGTAAGCATCTCTATGAAGACAACCATAACTATATATATAATATGTATGCATGCACATTTCTAAGTTCGCAAACATCAGAGTAATGTCCCCAAACATCAGAGATGTTCACATACCACGGGGGACCTGATATGGATTTTCTGGGCCCTGAAACGACCTTTTAATAAACTCTATCCAATTAGCCTCTGTTACTGCACTATTTCCTTGCGTGCTCCGGACTGCCCCTGAGCCTTGCCCAGTCAATGCGAGAATTATTTGGTGTCATTTACTCTTTTATTATTTTCTAGTATAGGGAACTTGAACTTTAGTGATAGGGCCAGGTGAGGCATACTTTAAATAAAGTAAACCAGTTTGAATCATGTCTCCTTGTCTGCCTCGTCTGTCTGACTCAACATATGCCACTATGGAGTCTTTATCAAAAGAAACATTTTATTTGAATATGCTTCTCATGTGTGCTGTCATTTGAGAAACAACAACATCAACTGTGCAACATGAATGTTAGTGTTCTATAAGGAAATGTTAAACAGAATGTGCATTAAACTATCATATTAGTGATAAAGTTATATATTGATAGAACAATCAATTGTTTGGTTACCATTATAAATAAGAGTGGCTTAAATTTAAAAATGTCTCTGCTGTGTGGGGCAGAATCTACCTATCATGCAGAATGGATATTCTGTGAGGTTTTAAGCTGTGAACTCTAATTCAGGCCAGGCACTCAATGTAAAGCAAGAATGTTCAGGACTCCATTAACAGACCACTTAAATCAATGCATGGGAGATAAGCAGTTCTGCTAAGCTTAACTAAGGCAATAGACCTGGTAAAAACAAGCTTTACACTGGAAATCCATAACAAAACCATGGTCTTATTATGCAAGGCTAATGAAAGAATACCCTGTTATGGATTAATGGGTGCCTTTTTGACAACAAGTGCATTTTCGAGTTTGAATTTGTGGAACATGACAGATAACAAATGGAAATACATTAGGAGTTGAAATGTATGAAATATTTATCCGACTAAAAGAACTTCTGCAGAAAAACACAAATCAAATGCTTACTTTAAAAAAAGATATGCTGTATGCATAATTTAAACCACATTATGCATGACGTGGATACTGAATAATCTTACGAATCTGAATATCATTTTCTTCAATATCATATGTCCATGTAGCAAATTATTCAAAAAATGTATATTCCATTTCAATACTGGTTTTCACCCGTGGGGGAGAGGGGAGTTCATCGCTGACACATTGCTTATGATGTATAAAATTCATTAGGTCATTTAAAACAAGGGGCTTAGGGGCATGGTGAGTGTAGAAAGTGAACGGAACCGATCACAGGATATGCCCAATACAAAATCCTGAGTCAAACGATGATGCATGGGTGACGTATGCTGGGTATTTAAACGAGAACACACAGGATAAAGAGAGCTATTTGAAAAATAGAAACAAGAGAGCCCAGAGCTCATGCAACGGGAGAGAAGCAGCCTGCATACCAACTGGAAGAAGGGAAATCTCTTTGAACTTTTTTTTTCTAGATGGGACTGAAAGCAAAGGCATTTGGCCAAAGCAAGACTAGATTCCCTCAGCCGGACTTTGGAACAGAAAGACATACCCTTGGTAGTACTTACCTGGTGGAGCTGTGTGAGGGCCTGTCGTCGTTCCTACCTGTCCCAGGCTTTTGAAAAATGAAGAAAAGGTGAGTATTTAAGCAAGGATTATTTAGTCATGTTTCTTATTTAGTCATGTTTCTCTAAGTATCAATCAATCACATATAGCATATACACGTATTTTGGGAGCCATGTTTAAAAGCTATATCGCTATAAAAGGCACTATAATTAAAGGCATATGTGCTTTGTGAGTTATAATTAAAATTGAATCCCTAGGTATCATAATTGTAGGAGGACATTCTCCTGCACTTTGCGATCAGTGGAAGCTTCAGACATTTCAAATTGGAGCAAAGCGTCCAATCTGGAGTGTTTTGAGGGTGTAGCTGGTTCCTTGAAAATAGTGAGTGACATAGGCCCTGCTGTCCCAGTAGTCTAAGCGCTTAATTAGTGTACAACCACATTTGAACTGTAACTGCAGTAAATCGTTTTGTTTTAAAATTAATTCTGTGAACTGTTTCACAGCTTGATTTCAGGATGGATGAGGGTCTAAAGTAGACATAGTTCTCTACTCTAGGTTATTTTTATTGAATGTCTGTGAAACCATCAGTCAAGGCGTGAGATTAAATATAGAGAAAAACAGTACTCAGATGCATATTATGTATTAAATACTTGAACACATTGTCTAGAATAGTATATGGATGTTTGTGAAAATTTAAACGAAAATGCCATTGCGATAAAAATAGGCTGGTCACAATTGTAGGCAGAATTTAGTTATCGTATTTTGAGGAGACTTCCTCTGTATTGTGAGTCAGGGGGCCACCTGCATTTCCCTAATTTATCATTTTAAATAAAATGAAAATTCCTGATTAAGATAGCTTGTTTCTTGTCCTGGATTGTGGGATGGGATTGTTGCCGTTGGATGGTATTTTACCAGTGTTATTTCTCCATCGTAGACAAACTATTACAAAGTAAATATACAATGCAGAGAGATTTCATGACAACTGCAAATAGTCATCCAGGTATTATGCACTCATCCTTTCTTAATTACCACCGAGAATTGTACCTGATCATCATATTGAATCTAAATATATATATTATTAATGAATATTCATTTGGGGATTGTATAGCATACAGTCATTCATTTGTATAAAGAAATCCTAGTTATAAGTTGCTTATCAATTGGTTGCTAACACATGTTTCTCCCATAATCGCTTTTCGCGGCTGCAACTAAGACAGTTATTCAAATAGCTAATCTAATTTAATAAATATCATGCAGCAACAAAATAGATCATATGTTGGCACACGTGGACTACAACAATGAAAGAAAAAAATAAAAAAAATAAAGAAGAAGGAATAATGTGATTAAATAGACTTCTTAATAATAATAATACATAACGTTTCATTTTACGATCCTAACTATCCATTTGTAACTACTCTTTGTTGTGACTCATCCTCTGTATCTAAACAGTTGCAAAATAATACACAGGCTCTTAAATTGTGGCATACATTAAAAGCCCAAATAAAACTAACAATTTTATTAGTGAACTGTAAATTGTACATCCTATTTTGGCCCACCTGAGCCCTAATACTCAATATATGTAGATCCCCATTTATACTTATTTTTGTCATTATTAATATCGAGTGCTTGAATAACAGCAGCATACAGCATTATAATCTATTGTATTATACTTGGAGTTCTCTTGATGCTAGGTCAGTCTTCACTCATGAAACTTCTGGAATGTTCTCTCATGAAATAGTAATTTGCTTGCAGCATTCCATAACACAGTGTAGAGGTGGAACCAAGTACCCCCACTCAAAGCTCTGCCCCCATGATGCCTATATGTTGGGAGCCAGAGTGTGAGACACGTGCAGTACCAGTGAGAGTACCTATACCAAAAGGAATTCTAGAAGTGAGATACCCATTCAGAAAGCCATAATTGCACTCCTGGCAATATGATGGCCATTTGAATGCAATCCCAGAAGAAGTGTGAAAAACAAGCAAAAGAGAAGATTGATGACGTCATGCAAAGCAGAGCTGATGTATCCAGGGAAGAGACAAGAGGCTGAAGAATGTAAACATTCTATGAAGATCTAAGGAGGAGGTGTTAGAGATGAGCAACATTTTTGGGCTTGAGATGAAGATGCTCATGCTACAGAAAAAATGAAGAAAACGTCAAGTCATTCTACAATTGTTCAGCCGCAGTAACGCAAACAGACAACGTATTCTTAAAGGCTGGGTACGTAGTGAATACATTGAGACAATACGCCAACATATATGCATAAGAATGTATAGACTGTGGATGTTCCACAATGGTCTTTAGCAGAGTTTGGACCCAGGAAATAGACAGGCTTTTTCAGTGTGGAGCAGTTAGAAAATGACTTAATATAGGAGGTAGATTCAAGAAGAGCTTGGCTCGCTCAGTACCAGGAAGTCATGGCCACCGTGAGCTTGGATGTTCATTCAGTAGCTGCAAAACGTGTGAAAAGAAAACTCCTTTTTGAGGTGAGGAGCAAGAATATTGAAAACATCAGAGGTTCATGATTTAATGGTATTTCAAATACCGAAAAGCTCTAAAACATGATCTCTAGCCACGTGGATGGATGAAAATAGATACCGATTTAAGCTGTATCGAAACCAAGAGACAGAGTATGCCTCTACTCCCTTTTATTCTCCCGCACAGAGAACATTTCCAAGGCCAATGAACAAAGGGCTAATTGACTGGCAGACCACAAGAGTGATGATAGATGACAGGCTAATGAGGTTGGAAGCTATGGTTATGACCAGCCCACGAGCATCTGGGTGCCAGCCTGCGTGCTGCTAGCGTGTGTGGAATAGTACAGATGGGTGCAAGGGGGCCAACCAATTGTAGACGGACAAGTAATAGAGAGCCCTATTGTTTGAATAATCAATGGGACATTGTGTATTTGATGATGTTCGTAGTGACTTGCAATAGAGGAGGGCTTAGTTGCCCCACCTGATGTTAGAGACCCAATCACCTTCCTAACAAGTATGGAATGTATACCTAGAGGTTCCCGTTAAGCCAATCACTTTCCCAAGTAGGTGTTTGTAGTTTGCCACGTAAATTGACGTCAATGATGACAAGTTTTTACTATATTGAACTATGAACTATGTTGAATTGTTTATGACATTCGTTGAGTGAGAAGATCGAGCGGATGTTCGTTGGACTCCCTGTTTTAGATAATTGATATTAAAACAGACGTACTTTGCCAAATTCCTGAGTCAGTCTGTTTATTGATGTTTGAGTATATTCTGCATCTCCATCCATCTCAAAGTACTGCTACCTCATCTTAAAGGGCTTAGTGTTGAGTACACGGGTTCAACATGAGAACATGTAGTTAATATATTCCTTACAGTAGTCACCGTTTGGAGGCAGATTAATGCGTCATCCATAGCTTCTGCCCTGCCCCCAATCCAATACTGCACAAGTACTTAGACAACCATACCGTCCTTATCGCAGCCAGGTTCAACAAGACAGAGACAATCTAAGTTGAAGATGGCAAAAGTAATCAAGTCAGTGCAACATCAATAGGTGCACACACTAGAAACAAAGTAGATATGCACTCCACATGAAGAACACATACACTGGGTCAAATGTGCATTTAGACATGAGAAACATTAACATAGCAACCACAAGACATGAAGAACATAACAGAACCAATGTATAAGCTGAATGCAACAGGAATGACACGCAAGTATAGCTCACTAACAGTGCAGCCATCTTCTTTAAACTGGATGCTGCAGCATGCTTTTAAAAAGACAAACGCCTCAAGACGTTCAGAGAACTCAAAAGGCTGAATCTGCAGAAATACAGAGCTGTGCAGAGCTCAGGAAGCAGTTAGTGCCAAGGCCAGAAGGAGATAGGCTGGATGGAAACATCAGATAAAAGACACATTATTGTGATTCCCAGGACATAGGCAGGATACACCACAATTAATGCAAGCATACAAAAGCACAACCTACTCTTGTTAGCCGAAGGCCATGGCACAGTGAGCCAAAATGACGCCCTGGAGATTAACTCAAGTGAGTGCCCAGAGGCAGCAGAAAACACAGCACACACATTAATAATAACTACAATCCCAATAAATTGGAGGTAATTCCACTTCATAAACAGTCCTTTAACATGTGACTCATAATTGGAAGACACTGGCTATTAGGTGCCAGCAGAAGATAGGACACCCGTGGTACTGCCTAAAAGCATGCCAGACCCAAGATTAAGAGAATTGAGATTGCCTGTGCTCATGGTCTAAGGAATGAGGGATGGAAATGTCTTTAACCCCTTAACGGCTGAGATTTCATCACGTCTATGCAAAAAGGACAAGCATACTTGTCCTTAACACTTGAAAGGTTGATGAATAGAAGACAGTTCATGGGCCACTACTACCTGTCTGGTGCATATCTTGAAAGCCTGCCAAATGTCCAAGATTGGTCAAGTGTCATGCCACCCACCATGTAGTATGCCAGCCAATCAGTTTTCTTAGAAGTGATGCATTTTTACCTTTATCAATATTGGTATGGTAGGTTTTGAAAAAATTGTGATTATGTATTAAGCGAGAAATGACATGTCAGAGTGAATAAAGTGATGTTTTGTATGAATTTGGTGAGTGACTTAAGATTTTAATGCTTGTATGCTGTCCCTGCTTTATGTGGATGAAAATTGCCTTGCACTTTGTCTACTTCATCATTGAGTTTGGTGTGGAGTAATTCCAGTACCTCTGACATATCTGGGTGCTTTCGGCCCTGCTTAACAGGTGGCAGCGGATGAGGGTTGACTAAGTGTCGTCGAAAGTGTCAGGAAAGTCCCTGCCGTGTCCACCCAAGGCTGTGGAGGTGACCTGTGGAAAATGAGAACATGCGCAAGAGAGAAGGGTTGACAGGAACCCCCTTACTGAAAGTTCTGTCTGGTCTCCACAGGCCGCCTTGGGGGGCATGGAGAGTCACAGGCTGACCCAAAGCTGAAGACCTTCAGCAGATCCGTCGGCAAAACAGGGGGATTTTGTATATTGGGTGGAATTCTGATGAGATAAAGAGATTGAGAGTAGATGAAAAAAGATAACTTCCAACAAGGGTTGGGAAAGACTACATAATACAAATTGTTACGGGGTCAAAATAAAAGGAGACAGATAATCTCACCAGGAGATGAGGAGACCGCTGCATTGTATTGTATTTTATTGTGTATTTATCGCTGGTGCCAACCTCATGTTGTAAAATAGCTATGGTTTTGTAGAAGTTGATATTTGTGTATTTGTGGAGGACATAAAGTGGTGGTGTGGACCGAATGGTGTGGTCCGGTGTGGGAGCAGCGAGGGGGGCTGCTCAGAGCGTGAGTGGTGTTTTAGGGCGACTTAAAAGGCTTGAAGGGCAGCTTGGTGGGGCTGCTTGAAGGTAGAGTGGCATTTTGTGGTGGCGTTCTAAAGGATTGGGTGACGCAGGAGGCAAAGCCTCAGAGAAAGACGCAGGAAATATAAAATTAGTGGAAAAGCATTGTGCGGAGGTGGGCTGGAAAAGGAGAAAAAGAGTGAACGAGAATTAAAGTAGGGTTTGGTGAGTATTGGTAAGTTGTGTTTAATAGTATTAATCAATAATTCATCTATGTAAGGTATTACCCCGGTATAAGGACAAAATCCTTAAATACAACACTGAGTGGGCTTAGGACATGGCGAGCAAAATGTGTATGCCCTGGCCACAAGAAGGCACTCATTCAAAGACAGTACTGCAACTTACGTGTACCTATCTGCATGCCGTTCATAATGGAAAACAGTTACAGAACAGGTTAGGGATACTGGAATTATGGAACATGTATTCAGAAGACATAGTACAAGAAAATACGAAGGAGTGGATGCTTAAGCAGCATGATGAAGGATGCACGGCACCCATGGCTCCTCCTCCTCAGCCCCAGAGCGAAGAAAAGTCTTCAATTGCAGAGGGATTATACCCATTGCGTGTATTAAAGCAGCAGCAGAATATACTAACCCCACATATGTGCCTCTAGCCTATAGCAGCAAATACATAGTAAGGGGAGAAAAACAAATAATGGCCAGCAGAGGAAGAGGTTCAGAGAGAGACAGGCAAAAATATAATGGGGAGACAGCCATTAGTATCAAACCAATGGGTGAAAGGACAAACATTGGTCAAGCTAGATGGCAAGGGCATCGATGACTAAGGAAAAGGCAAAGGAAGTTAGAGACAGGCAGGAGAAAGGAGAAGAGAAAATAATGCAAGCGGTAAGAGAAAGGGAACAGGGAAGGAAAAAAGGAATGAAGAGAGAGAGGGGAGAAAGAACGAGGGGCAGAGAGATCAAAAGAGAGAGGACTTGAGGAAGAACAGAGAAGAGAAAGAGAAAAACAGGAAAGAAAGGAGAGACATCAAGGTGCAGAGAGAGGCAGACAGAGGTGCCAAAAAAAGGCAAAGGAGTAAAAAAGAAATAAAAGATAGAAGTGGCGAGAGGAAGACAGGCAACGAGAATGGCGCTTAGAGAAACGCTGCAAGGACGTTGATGCCATTATGCGCAAGCATACCGGGTTAGATCAGAAGGAAGAAGGCTTTATGAGAAGGAGAAGTTACGGTTTAGACAGGAACAGAAATGAGAGTATAGGGGAAATAGAAAGATGGAGAACGGGACAGTTGAAGGAAGACAGGAATATCATAGAGGATGTGATGAGTAGAATCTACAGAACCGATCACCTTAGGAAATTCTATTTTGAGGACAAAGTGACGTTACAATGTTTGAGGACGAAGAATGTGTGGGGGAGGCGGCACAAGCCTCTTCCACATGTACCCAGATAGGGAGAGGGTTAGCATGGGCAGACATGGAGGAGCCAGCAATAACACCAGAACCCACTGAGTATCCACGACTTCCAAAGGCACACTCTGGTAGGCCTCCCATCCCAGGTTGAGCAAGTCCTCATCACAACACACATGAAAACAGACATGGTACCAACTATTCCTCCTGTGGGAAATCGAGCCTTTTCTACCAGACATGAGCTTTTGATCCACCAGAGAGTCTCTACTTCTAGCTCACCTGGAAGAGGAAATGCCCCGCTCAGCTGCCTAGCTACTCGTGGTCCCTGGTACCTATGGGAAGTGTTCTCCATGATGGTGGCTGCTTCATAAAAGGTCTCCGCAAATACAGCTATATAAAATGCAAATGCCCTTTGAACTTCACTTGCTACTTACAAGCATGCACCCTATTCAATATCAGCTGCACTATATATGCATGCTCCCTCCTACCTGTCGGGCAAAGTCATAATTTTTTGCAGTCAGTGCATCACCAGAAGCCCGGACGTGGCCTGATTAGAGGATCAGAAAAGCAAAGTAGGAAAGAACCAGAAAATGCGCACGCACAGTCTACAGTTATAATGTGTTGGGAGGTGCAGGGGGGATTACGAGTTATGGTGGCATAGCGTACCATAACCAGCACATTGCTTGGGTTTTTCAATTTTGCACTGCTATCATAATGACCTTTTAACTACGTGTTTTCTCTCTATTAAAAGCTTTTTATGAGAGCAGCCTAACCATACGGTTGTTTCATTTATTTGCAAAGGTTTGTATTGAAGCAACTTAACCAGAATGTCCATTTAGCAGCATTTATTTTTCTCACAGTTTTATATTAGTGTAGCTTAAGAATAACTTCCCTTTAGCATAGTTTTTTTCACTGAATTTCAACTGTTTTATAACTGAAGATGTTTCATGATGTTCAAGCACTGTATGCAAGTTATTAATTACTCCACTTTTAACATGTATAAAAGAACTAAAGCATTGCTATAGCAAACCTATTTTTGCTGCGACCACTGATGTGTGTCACTTTGTGCAGCACATGCTAGGGATGCAAGTCATGGTTGCCTAAGGCATTAAGCTCAACCAGGACCAAGACCCCACCAAACCACCATCATGACTGCGCCCTGATTGGCCCTCCAGGTGCTCTTGTGCACCAATCACGAGCCGGCAGGCGAGTTCGGGCCGGCCCACCTCAACGAAGGCACACATCGACAAAGGCTCTCACAGTGCCTGTCCCGAGCCTGTCACTTGCTGTCAGGCCGTCGGCCAGAACCCCTGCTCACGCCAATCGACATGCACGTCTAAGGTAATCACTACAACCACCTACGACACTATTGCATTATCACTCCAACCCTGTTACTACTAGTGAATATGCACACGCCCAACAACTAATGCAGTACACCTGGTCTCTAAGCGCCCAGTCGCCAAATGTACTTGTGATTCCATGTACTGCATCCTCCCGGGTTCATTTAACTCTGTTGCTCACTCCCTTATATATTAATGGACCAGCACCGAGCTGCCTTAACAACGCTGCCTAATGACTATACTACTTGCGCCCCTTACTTTTGTACCTGACTGCTTCCATAGGTATCACGTTACTATTAACCCCAAATATGTTATCCCATATCAAGGCGCCCACTCATTGTATCCATCACGTTTCACCCACCTTGCATCTCAGCCCTACTGTGCCTTTCTGAATGTAGCATTGATCGCTGCACATTTGATCTGTGTAATGCCTCTTGGTCACTTTCAGACCACATTTGAACTGTGTTGTGCCTTATGGTCGCCTTTCATACCACATTTGAATTGTGTTGTGCCTTATGGTCGCCTTTCAGACTACATTTGAATTGTGTTGTGCCTTATGGTCACTTTTCAGACCACATTTGAATTGAGTTGTGCCTTATGGTCGCTTTTCAGACCACATTTGAATTGAGTTGTGCCTTATGGTCGCTTTTCATACCACATTTGAATTGTGTTGTGCCTTATGGTCGCTTTTAGACCACATTTGAATTGTATTGTACCTTATAGTCGCTCACTCCGGCCACCTCTGGCTAGGTCCACCCTACCTGACTGTGTCCTCCTCCTCACACAGCCCCACCTAGCATACAATAATGCCCACAGTGTCCTGCAAGCCCACCGCTGCCACCACCACGGTGCTCACTCTCCTCGCAACACTCACTGCTCTACAACTCCATACTCCTACACATCCCCACATGCCCACAACACTAAGACCACTCCCCTACCCCATGCATCCCGCTACCCCAGATACCACACTAACCATGCCACCTCACACACCCTGTGGCGCAATTATGCATAGACGAGAAAGGCTTAGAGCTCGCACACAAACCACAGAACTTAGCACACAACCCCTTCCCACAGAACACAGAAACTATAGACTGAGCTCCCGCACCACCTCCAAAAGCTACTCCTGCATGGGAAACCCACTCTCCCACAGTCCACCTCCCACTAACCTCGCCACACCTCACAATACCACCACACTCAACATATCAGCTACAACCACCATTCACACTCCCACAAACAAACCACACACACCTCACATCAAATGTGCCCTCCTCAATGTCCGATCACTCCCAGCTCATGCATCTGATATTCATGAGCTCATAATCAACAATAACATATACCTATTAGCCATCACTGAAACATGGTTACATGAAGCATCAGGCCCTGCCGTTGCTCTTGCACTACCACCTGGCTTCACCATACTCAGACAAGACAGGCCAGATCGAATAGGAGGCGGAGTAGCCTTCATCTACAAGGAAAACCTCCAGCTCCGACCTGTCAGTCACCCTCGACCAACAACTCTGACCTCTTATCGACCAAACTCACACTGTCACCCAACAGCACCATTAACATCCACCTACTATACCGCCCCCCAGGCAACACCCCAGACTCCCAGGATAACACAATTCACATCCGCAGCAATAACATCAAAAGCTCCACCAAAACCCTTCTTCTAGGGGACCTCAATCTCGGATTCAACGATACTAAAGAAAAATCTGCAGCCACTCTTACCAAGGAACTTATCGACCTAGGCTTCACCCAAAAAGTAGAAAGTCCTACTCACGCCAAAGGCCGCATCCTTGATTGGATTGCAGACCGTAACTGCCTCTCCACTATCATCTCTAACTTCTCATTGCCCTGGACTGACCACAACTGCATCGAGTTCTCGATTCCCATCACCAAAAACCACAAAACTCTGACCCCTGCTAGCGCTGCACAAGTCAGAAGCTCAAAAAAACTCACAGAGGATAACCTGCGTCCTTACCTCAATACCCCCGAGCTAGCTCCCCCATTCGCTAATGATCCCAATGTTCTAGCAGACATCTACAAAGATGTCATCACCAAAGCTATCAATGAAATAGCACCACTCGAATGGAAAAAAGAAAAAGAAGTCTCTACACGCCAACTCTTGGTTTACTGAAGATCTGCAATCTATTCGATCCGACAAAAGAGCAGCACTAAAAAACTGGCAATCTGACCCCTGCACTAGCACCAAAAACAATTTCAATCTAATCTCCCACCAATACAAGATAGCTATCACCAAGGCAAAAGCCAACGCTTTCAACAACCGAATCTCTAATGCCAAATCACACTCTAAAGAGATTTTCCCCATTTTTAATGAGCTTATCTCCCCACCCCCAATACACCAGACGAAATAATCAAAGATGAAGCCTGGTGTACCAGCATTCAAGCTGCCATGCTACATAAAATTGACCTCCTCCAAAAAAAAAAAATCAAAGACCACTGCAAAGCACTTCCTCAACAGACAGAAACCAAACCCACCAACACCCCACCCACTTCGTCCAAGCCCACCATACCTGACCTCTCCTTCAGAGACGTCACTGTATCAGAAGTCATCAACCTACTGAAAAATCTCAAATCTTCCCCATGTAAAGGCGATATTTGCCCACCTAAACTCGTCAAAGACTGTGCAGACTGCTTTGCGCCGCTCTTCACGGCATTCATCAATGCGTCCTTTAAAACCGGCATCATCCCAGCTAACCTCAAAGAGGCCTGGGTCTGGCCTCTCCTAAAAAAAACTACTCTCGACCCCTTACAACCAAACAACTACAGACCAATTACCACAGTGCCATTCCTCCTGAAATTACTGGACAAAGCCGCACATTGCCAAATCCAACAATTCCTGGAAACCCACTCCATCCTCGGGACTAGGTAATCAGGCTTCCGAAAAGGACATGGCACAGAAACAGCCCTGGTGGATCTGAAGAGCCAGATCACCCAAATTATGGACACAGGCAAGCCTGCTCTTCTGCTCCTTCTAGATCTCTCAGCCGCTTTCGATCTGGTTGATCACAAGACTCTCAATTCACACCTCACACACTCAGCCAACTTCTCTAAAGAGTCAGCTCTCTGGATCACCTCCTTCCTAGAGGGAAGAGGCATGAAAGTCTTCTCGGATATCGCCAACGCCACCCCTACGACAATCCACTGCGGGGTCCCGCAAGGATCATGCACTGCACCCACACTCTACAGCTTATTCACCAAGCCCCTCTTTGACAAACTCGACTCTTACGGCATTACATACACGAACTACGCAGATGACACACAAGTACTTCTACCTCTTTCAGGATCATACAACGAAGACGCTACGGCTCTCCACACAATCTACTCCACTATCAAGGCATGGATGGCAGTTAATGGCCCCTGCCTCAACGTAGACAAGACAGAAATCATGATATTAGGTCAACAGAACACCCTAGACAAACTTGACAAACTGTACGCTAACTTCTCCATTGACAACGCCATCATCCCTGTATCCACTACCGTAAAGACTCTGGGAGTATACCTTGACTCCTCACTATCTATGACTAGACAAGTCAGCGCAATCACTTCCTCATCTGCGCACACCAACAAACTCATAAACGCCATCAAGCCCTACCTCTCCAAACCCAACTGCCTCTCTATAGCGAGAGCAACCATTGGAGCCAAGCTGGACTACTGTAATGCACTCCTAGCAGGCACATCAGCCAAAAACCTAAACAGACTACAAGTCACGCAAAACAATGCTCTCCGTGCCGCTCTCAGTATCCCAAGAAGAGTGCATATCACCCATGCCAGGCACTCAGCCCAATGGCTCTCGGTCAAAGAGCGGATCACTCTCAAAATCCTCACACTTACACACAATGGAATCAGGGGCCACTGTCCATGGTGTGTGGCCATAGCCAGGGGACACAATCCAGGCATGGGCTTCAGCCATATCGCAATCCTCGCCAACCAATCTACCGTAGAAAATGGGCAGGGCAACTTAACCATCACGTGCCTTTAACGTTTTCTCAGTGAATTTTCACGCCTTCTGTTCCAGCACTGTATGCCAGTTATTAAAACATTGGCCTTAAAATATAGGAAACAATTATAAAGCTCCACCAAGCAACCCACAATAGCCGCTGGGCCAAGCCTGCAGCCTGGTTGTGTTCCCATTACACCACAATGGGACTGTGAGCCACTGTCCCAGGCTTCTGTCCACGGCCGACAAATTGGCTTTAGAGATGTTGCTGGCCCAGCAAAGGGACCCACAATAGTGACTGGGTCGGTCTGCAGCTTGGTGCAGTGGCCGGTATACCCCAATTGAAAAGCCGTGGGCCACTGTACATGACTTGCGGCTATAGCCACTGGCAACACTCCCTGGGCCATGAGATTCAGCCATGTTGTCTGCACCACGAACCAATACACAGTAAACATTGGCCATTGCCTATTGTCTGGCCCAGTGGCCACTGTACTGCAATAATGGGACTGTGGTCCACTGTTCATGGCTTGCGGCCATGGCCAGTGGCCACAACCCCTGGTGCATGAGCTTCAGCCATAGTGCAGGCCTGGTAAGCATCTCTACGAAGACAACCATAACTATATATATAATATGTATGCATGCACATTTTTAAGTTTGCGAACATCAGAGTAATGTCTCCAAACATCTGAAATGTTCACAAACATTGGAAAAGAAAGAAACATCAATTTTGTGTTGGCCCATTTATAGGTATATTCCACCAGAGCCTCACCAAAGGTTATTTCATTTGTAAGACACGTGTAATCATGTGTTTTTGAATATTTTCACACTGCAATGTTCGCAGACTACAAATGTAGTTTGCAAATCCAACATGGTGTCTATCTCACGTTTCTCGATTGACCAATCTGCACTTTTAACTGATATCCGTGGATGTTAAACAGCTTCTTGATTGGTACAGAGGCACTGAATCAGGAAGTGAGACCACACACCGAACTGAGATACCATTAATTTGTTTTTACATACATTTTAGGCATTTTCTTTTGTAAAACAACGCTGGACGGATTAACACCAAATTTGCAAAAACATGCTTTCAGAACAAGGCCACCGCTCCTTGCGAGTTTAGGGCAAATACATCCAGCAGTTTGGACTGTTGCTGTGAGAAAATATATTTCCCCATCAGGTCTAAATGGATTTGGAAACCCTTGGCATCCCCCTACAACTTCATCCTGTATGACCAAACAATACCAAATTGTGCGAAACAATTCAGAGACGGGCCTATTTATTTTTGCAATCTTTCATTCAGAATCGTTAAACTGCACCAAAGTTATAAGTCAACCCAAAACTGCTGTTCCTATGAGAACGCCAACTTAACCGTAACTTCAGGGTTGTTATCGACCAATCCTCTAATAAGGACTAATGTTTCTGCGGCAGCCATAACACTCTCACATACATACAATCTTTTTACTCTAGTCAAGCTGCACCAACGTGTAAAAAATACTTTCAGATATTTATCAGGAATGCACTAATCCTCAACCATTGTGGACAGAGGTCTTTGATTACATATATCAACTTCTTCCAACCCATATTTAAATCCCCCGTCCCACAATTTAGCACAAATGTGTAAACGACTGCTGAGCTTGACTTAAAAAGTTTATCTTGTAGACAATACCAATGATAATGAGTTGGAAAGGTCTTAAAAATATTTGATGACCCATATGTGATATGATATTAGGTGTGATATGCCATTAAATGCAATTAAATCTTGCACACCAGAAGACCAGCAGTGGCATTTTTAGAAAATATGAATCTAGGGCCCACAGAGATTAAGACCGATCACGCTTCTGGCAGGCACTATATAGGGTCCACCTGCTTGCACGTAACGCCTCACTTTCTAAATTCTGTACCCACAAATCCCAGCAGGAGCACAGGAACTACCTGCTAGTGCCATTACATCCCTTTTGTCACTCTGACATCCACAGGTGTCCATCTAAGTGCATGGAGTTGGAGGACTGCTTAGTTTGGTGCACCTAACTCTTTTCCCTGTTTGCAACCACTCAAAGATGCCTAATTTACACCATGCACCATAACAGTTAACCATGGGCAGAAGTAACAATTTGGCCAATAAAGATGGGTCTTAAACTTGTTTACAAAGGACCCGATACTACAGTATCAAGAAGCAACAAGGGGTTTAACTTGACTGTGCCATGTACATTCCTCCTGTCTTATCAAATCGTCGGTGCAGAATAACTGTAACTTGTCTTAACATTTATGTTGAGACCATCATACTATATAATGAAAGGCCAGAAGCCTCTTTGTCTGAAGCCGTCCTACCAGCTTTGCCGGTTATCATCATTAGGGGGAGCTGTTGCCTTAGGTATACAACAATAAGACTTCCAGTTCATCTTCCAGGAGAACAAAATGTGTTTTGCTGCAGAAAAGGCCTGAGATAGGGATACCACTTTAACAGTATACTTCAATTTGCATAAACTAAGAAAATATATCCATTTAAAAAAAAAAACATATAAACAGATGTTCATTTGATTAACCACTATTTCTATAACAAAATACATTACTTATTTTGAATGTACGTATGTATTATGTAATTATTAATTGTAATATTTCTTGGTATGTATTATTATATCAATAATATTCTTCATGTAAGTTTTAAACTTTATTTGACTTCAATTTACTTTGTTTTAAGAACTCATGTCTACTTTGTGAATTGTATTACTCCGAAAACCCTCAACATTGTTTATTTGAGTCCAAACCCATAAGTAGAATCCAAGAGATTGAGGAGCAGATACAACAATTGGCCATATGTGCTTTGTCAAACTTTCGATGGATTCTGTGAGATTTCTTTTTTTGAGGTTACTACTGCTGTACGTAAAAGGAGCAAGATCCTTTATAATTATGTTTACATTAACATAAATTATGTTAAAACACGCCACCTAATATATTTACAGTTTAAAAATGTCTTCCTTTGTGCACATTACCCTCTGTACACAGGCTTTTCAACTAGTATTAAATCAAAAAACAAAAATCTTTCAAGTAAAAGTAGCAAAAAAATCTATTTCCATAGAATCAATACTATTAACATTGACAAACATAGATGTTGGAAAGAAAAAAAGAAAAATATATGCATATTGCTAGAAGAACACCATGAATCTTCTAGCCTCAAATGCAAAAATCCCAACATTTTGGGATGGACTGAAAAATGTGGCAACAGGATAAAACAGTATCAAAGTGGACAGAATCAATTTTCACAAAATTGAATATTTCCCGAAGCCAACAGGTTTAGTTTTGTCTGAATCAATACTTTGTTAAAACAACCAAAAGTGAAGAGCTTTCGGACAACCTCGGTAGTGATAGGATGGATCCAAGCTTTGAATCAATACAGTGGAATTCACTAAAGGTTTTCTATGCACAAACACCTTTTAATATTGTGATACTTACTTTTCCAGTAGAGACATAATTACTGGTGGTAGAACAAGAATCGGCATTGGAAGGACCACTCTTGTGAGGGCTGTCTCAAGTAATGCCTGTAAAATAAAGATACAATGATTACTGCATGTATGTAGAACTTTTAACATATGCTGACAAGGCACATAAAAGGTCAATTGCCAATAGCTTAAATATGTATCTGTTTGCTCATTGACGTTTTTACTCCTCTGGTCATTATGACTTCAGATCTCAAATTTGATACTGGTAAGAATCGCACAGGTTGTTGGGAAGTGAACGAAGGAGTATTTGATGACATTGAAAAGAGGTTTGCTGTTCACCTCGTCTCCTTTGAGCCTGATGACTGAGCGGTCTCTTTCTGATTGTAAACTTACAGTACCTATCATTTGTTTAAAAACAGCCTCCTTCTTTACAACAAATATTCCATAAGCCGCACACACCTCGCACAAGCTTAGCAAGCACTAGGGATCCACATTTCTTTAAGGCAGTGTCAGATGGAGAAATCAGGTTTCAGTGATAACAAGGAGTCAACGTGAGGGGAGCTGGCGTGAAAGTAGTCAGTAATAAAAATAAATGTGTTTCCTATAGACAGAGCATTCTCGAGTGCAATGTTCAGTTGCTCTGGTAAGGGTGAGTCTCAGAGGAACAGAGACAAGGTGGATAGGTGTTAGGGGAGGTATGGTTAGCTCGTCGGCTCTGCTTGTTGGAAGTTGAAGGTGCAAGAGAGACGGAGTAGTGGGAGTTTTGCAATGTGAGTTTTATGATGGGGTTAGGAAAGGAGACAGTTGTAGAGTGATTAGAGAAAGCGTAGGGATGAGTGAGTAAGAAGGCAGCATGAGTGAATCCATAGGTGAGTCCACATAGTGGAGAGACGGCACAGTAATTAGCAAGCTAGGGGTACTCACAGATGCAGCCGCGAGGAAGGCAAACACAAATGATCACAGGCATAGATGTGAAAAGGCTGACCAATTGGCTGATCTTCACCCATAGGTAAGTACACCACAGGAAATAATGTTGGAAGTGGGTGGTACATATGCATGATATTCCTACATGCAGCACAACAAAAGCCTTGAATGCTGCGGGTAAGGATCGATACTGTATTTGTATTTATTGAAGAACTGGGTTCCATTCTGAATATTGACGACTTATAAACTAGGCAAAAACAAACAGATGCGTAAGGTGCCTTTACAAAAGGCCATTTTTATATTTGATTTAGTGATGCACTGAAGGAGTAAGGAAAGGGAACATATGCCAATGACAGTAACTGGAGGACATTACAATATTTTGAACACTGACAGCCTGAGTCCACTATTTAAAAATGTACAAATTGCATAGGGTGTCCCGGGCAAATTGCAGGAGGGATGAGCTGGGTGGTTAGTGTGGATAGGGGGAGAAAGTGTTTCGGGGGCTCCTTCCATTACTTGCAGGTGTTGTTTGAGCAATGCTTTGAAGAGTTCTACTGATGATATCGCTCTGATGGCAGTGAAAGAGCATTCCAGTGGATTGAGGCAAGTACTAAAGGAAAAAGAGCAAAAGTAGGAGGAGAAACTGGGTGTGGCAGGGACTAATGGCTTAAAAAGAGACGAGTAGCAAGAGTTCAAGAGGGAGAGTACAGTGTGATGCATTCAGTGAGGTAGTGTGGGGCAAGGCCATGGATGGATTTATAGACAAGTACCAGAAATGAAAATAGTTATTTTGTATGGGAAGCCATTCAATGTGGTGATGATAGGTGGTGGTGGAGGAGGATGTAGGTAGATTGAAAAGGGGTTGAGTCTTAAGGCTGAGGAATTTGGTGATGGGAGCAAACGATGAGTGTGGTAGACCAACAAGTACTTTTGAGCAGTAGTCCAGTTTGCTGCACATAGGAGTAGAGATGTGAATTATGGTATCCGGTCATTTTTTCAAAAACATTTTTTCGAAATACAATTATGTCGAAAACATTTTGCCGAAATGTTTTTTTTCGAATGTCTTTTTTTTAGTTAATAGTTGTTTTGTTTGTTTCGTAAGTTAAAAAAAGGGTTACCAATAAATCGGGGGTTGGCGGGGGAACCGCCCCCATCTAAAAAAAAAAAAAATAGTAAATTGTTTTTAGGCAAAATGTTTTCGACATAATGGCATTCGAAAAAAATGTCATTCGAAAAAATCACTATAAACCGTGAATTATAGTTGAGTGCTGCAGAAGCTATGGACAGATGTTACTAATGTTTAGTTGGTTGATTCTGGCCACAGTGGCAGTGGCCATGATGAACTGGAACATTTCAGGTCACTGTCAATGAGAACCCAAAGGATGCGAGCAATTGGTGAGTAGGTGAGGGTGTAAGGATGGAAAGAGATGAAAGAGGAGAACGTGGGGTTGGTGTTGGAGGCATGGAGAAAGAGGACTTCCATCTTTGAGGTGTTGCGCATGAGGCAGGGTAGAGCCATCTAATGGGGGATGGCAATAAGCAGTGGTTTACGTATCCAGAGATTGCAGGGGAGGTGGGGCAGGAAAAGGAGATTTGAGTATCTTCATCAAAGAAGTGACAATGTCAATGAACCTGCCAAAGGAGAAGGTGAAAAGAACTGGGCCCAGAAAAGATCTATGAGGGGCTCTCACTGGAATGGATGTCAGGGTACTGGCATCCCATCAGATGACGAAGTAGCAGTTAGAGAGTTAGGGTGAAACCCAGTTGATTACAGTGTTATTGAAGACGCGGAGGGAAAGTGTGTGAAGGAGGGAGGGTTGGACCATAGTGTAAAATGCAGCAGAAATGCATAGAAGGTGACAAGTGAGGCGAGAGTGCTGGGCAGTGGTAAGAACATTGGTGACAGAGCTAACATTATGACGTTAAGAAATATTTTTACTTTTCATGGTACGGTTCTATGCTAGAGTTTGTAGAATCATGCCTTACACTGCCTTGAGTATAGTACTCATAAGGAGAGAATACGAGGTCTGGAAACCAGCAACACCTGACTATTGCAGGGCAAAACTCAGGAAGAAGGGAGACCTACCCTACTGAGACTGGGGTTAGACCAAATTTACACCTACACACAGAAACCACAGTTTACACCAACCTGTGGTTAAGAAAGGACCCATTTGTTAATACAGATACTTGACTCTACCAAAAAGGCTTGTTCTATTTATGTTGTATCAATTTCTCCCTACCACCCTTTCCCTGTATTGTTTACTTGGATGTATACTAATAGACCTTTTCACAATTGATCGCGGGAGAATTGACCTTCTGCACAATTGATTGTAAAATGAAGGTCAATTAGGACATTTATGCGTGGGGAAACCCCCATGCGATCCCCCACTCAATCCAAAAAACCCTGCAACACCCTACCCAATCCCATTATATTATTTATTACCCCAAACCCACCCCACACATATATATAAAAAGTAAAATAAAGGTAAAGGTCAATTGTGCAGAAGGTCAATTAGGACCACTATTAGGTAAATTAGGACAAAAGGTCAATTGTAAAAAGGTCAATTTGGGTAATACAGTTTACTTTAGAGTAAAACTGGTATGTTCACACCAGGGGGTGTCACAGCAATAGACAGATGTCACCCAGTGAAGGAGAGGTATGAACCGACCATAAGAGACATTTAAGCTCACATGATATACTGTGGAGGAGGAACACCCAAAGAAGATATGGAAGGAAGCAGTAGGGAAGGTAAAGAAAGCTTTGAGGGGATTCCAAGATGGCCGCCACCGGGTGAAGTCACACTCCCTCGGTGCTTCGTTCGGTGGGAACGATCCAAGGTGAAATACGCAGTTTTCCCATCCCTGGGAACCCTGAGACTGTCCCCCTAAAGGTGGGCAAACTGTGTCATAGGAGGAAGAGCCCTGATTGAGCCCGTGCGGGCACACAACCGACATATTGCGGAGGAAGGGCTGGGTAATCACAGGGAAGCCTGGTGCAAGCGAGCGCCGTTGACCGCATGGAAGCTGAGAGGCGGCATGGAACAAGCCTGCGCCCACTGGAAGAAGACCTGCTCTGATAAATCCCGCAGACCCAGTGGAGGGGCAAGCCCCCGTTGAGGCAAAGGAGTCAGGCTTGGACCCCTCTGGCCTGTGTGGGGAACGCTGGAGGCCCGTGAAGAGGCGTGCGGACAGTGGAGTAGGGGAATCTGCAAGGCCGCGGCAGACGACAACGAGCCTGGTCTCCCGCTCGGGGGGCTGGGTAAGGTGCAGCAGGAGTGCTCTTATTGGTGCGGGGGCTTGACGTCCTCCTGCCCCCTTTGGAATTTTGATGCGACATCCCCGGGGGGGTCAGAGGAGGAGGCAGTTCCCAGCAGCTGCCTATAAGCGCCCCCGGACCCAGTCGCAGGAGCGGCAAAAAAATGTGCTCTGCGCCGGAGCTAGGAGTCCAGCACGGCCGGACTGGCAGCACCCCCGGGCCCACCCGCTGGATACTTAGAGGAACGTGCTCCAGCCGGAGCCCAACGCGCAGCACTTGCTAACACCGGTGGTGTCCCCCCCAGGTCCAACTGCAGGGCCCGCCATAATACTTGCTCCAATCCTCAGCTGGAGGTAAAGCTCATATTGACTGCTGGGCAGCACCCCCTGGCCCATCAGCAGGGCGCTTATGGGATCGCGCATCAGGCTGAACCCTGGAGAGCACCATTCACGGCCAGTGAGTTTGAGCCCCTGGTCTCAGTAACAGAATGCACTAGGAAACACGCGCAGACCCGGACACCAGCAACTAGCATCCATTGTCAGTTCGGCAGCACAGTAGGACTTCTCTTGAGATGGAGCACAGTAACCAGCCTAAACAGCAGCACCCCGGGCCCACCCACAGTTTCCAAGATTGCCGCCGTCCCCTAGGGGTGTGCGCACCGGAGCTCCGTCCGACTGACACGTACAAAAAGGAGACAAAGTAGCAGAAGTCAGTTTTTTCAAGTAGCAAAATTGCCGCCAGATCTCTCCCCCCAACAACTGGTGGGGAAACATCCAGACTGGCACAGACTCCAGAACAGCATACGGCACTATGCTCCAGATTGAAGCCAAGGAGAGGAGAGCGGCAAAGTGCGTGTCCCGACAATACAAGCGGAGGGTGCACGGTGTGTGGCGGGTCCCTGCTCTGGACGATCGAGCTGAGCTGGGCCGGGGACACCGCGCTGCCCTCACATAATGGCCACCTCCATTTAGTGACATCCCATCGACTGCAGGACCCGAAAGTCTGGAGCCATGCAGCCTGAGGCCACCAGCAGCGCTGCCCAGCTCACGCCAGACCAGGCAGCGGAGGAGCCCATCGAAGCAGTCCCACACGGTAAGCGGGGGAAAGGTGGGGTGTGGCGGGCCAAGGCTGACCCTACGAAGGGGGGGGAGAGTAATCGCTGCCCCCACAATAATTGTACGGGGTCCATCAAGGTGCCAGAATTCACTAACCCAACAAGGGCCCTAACCCACTCACCTGCATTGCCAGGGTCCCCTCCCCCGCCCCCGGAACAGACACAGATGCCAAGAACCAAGTCCAAAGACGCCGGTCAAGAGCCCAAAACACACAGAAAGCAGGAAAAGGGCAATTGTAACACTGTTGGAGACGCTATCGAACAGGGGAACCCCAGAGCGAACCAACAACTGAGGAACCTTACACCCAGATGCCCGCAGAGGCACCCACAAAGATGGCTCTGGATAAAGAGGATCTCCAGGAATGCCTAAAAGGAATGGAGAGCTAGATGATGGAATCCCTGCAGGACCAATTGGGGAAAATAAGGGAAGAACTATGGTCCTCCCTGCAGGAAATCAAAAGAGACATCACAGACCTAGGAGAGAGAGTAGACGCAACAGAAGCTGGGCTCTCAGAAATGGCTGAAGATTCCAAACAGACTTGTGTACTGTAATGTCGGTGATAATTCACAGGAAGTAATAAACACTTTGATAACTGGCAGGTTATCCCAAAGACTCACCGGTACCTCTCTTCCTCTCCTTGTGACTGCGACCTTCCAGCAGTGGGAAGAATCTGCTTGTTCCAACAAGGGGGACGAATGCGAAAAGCCTCCCAGATACCCCTTCTCTCCACTAGAAAACCAGAGAGGAGAAGAGATCTCAGGGAAACCCTCTGGGGAAGAAAATCCTGTGTCGACGGCTGCGGGAAAGTAGTCTTCAATGCAGCAGAGATTCAGGTGAAGTCTGGAGACTGGTGGTCTTGAAAAAGAAAGAAAATGGTAAGTACTTGCAGGTAGGTTAGAGGTGGAAATGTAAGAGTGTATGACTGAGATTACCCTTAAACAGGAGTGGGATGCGAGGAAAGGTGCCAGCCGGAAACTTCTGAGAATCCCTAGGGTAGCATGAAATAGTGAGATTTGAACTAGTAAGAGGACTGGATAGAATCGGGTTGAGGCCACGGGAGAATCTTTTACCGGGATAGAAAGACGGGCGGAGCTTGGAGTTGAGTCAGTAGTGAAGGGTTTGGAGCGAACGGGTGCGGTACCCGTGTCGCGTATGTCTGTAGATGTAAAAAAGGGAGAAGGTAATTGAGTATGGAGACGTCCGGAAGGTGGAGGATCTGTGTCAAAGTGACGGATCTCGGAGAGTCTGAATGTCGCTTACCGCGTTCCGGAGAGGAACCGGTGAGACGTTTGGAGCGAGACAGTGTTGGAGTCCGGGGAGTCGGGAAACAGATACGTGGTACGGTAGGCACTGAAATTGAGATAGGATAAAGATTGTTTAAGATACTGAAAGGTTAGTAATATGCAAGACGTATCAGGAAGATCCTAGATGCGAACTCACAGAGCGTTGTTGAGGAGTAGCAACGCATCCGTGCGTCGTTCACAGGAACAGATAAACCTTCTCTCGGTTAGGGGGACGGTACTTCCTGGATACTGAGGCGTGCAACATCTAGACCCGCATCTGTAGTTGCGGCGTCCATCTTGCCAGTAAAAATGGCCGACACCCGCCGTCCCAAGGTCCATCGATGCCACAAGGACCAACGCCTTCGGAGAGGCATGACAGTATTCCCCCTCGAACGACCCGGTCCACTCGGTTTATTCGGATGAGATCGAAAAAACTGGCGGACCAGATCTGGAGCATGAACAGCTGATGCAGGTTCCCATGAGCGATCGGCCGGAGAATACCCCTTCTAGTCAACCAAGAACTGCAGACGTCCCCGAAAAAGACGAGAATCGCAGATGCCAGCCACTTATATTCGGGACCCATCGGAGTGAGGACAGGAGGGGGGGCACCAATTCTTACTCGGGAAAAACGATCAACAACGTCTTTTTTCAATTGTGACACATGGAATACAGGATGAATCCTGGACCAAGACGGAGGGAGCTTGAGTCTGTAAGCAGACAATCCCAATCGTTGCAAAACGGGAAAGGGACCGAAGTATCTAGGGGACAATTTGGAAGGCACCAGATGTCGGGGCAGAAATCGGGAAGCCAACCAAACTAAATCACCCTGCACCAATCTCGGAGCCGGAGTGCGATGCCTATCAGCAAAGCGTTTGACACAGGCCTGTGCTTCCAGAAGAGAGGTCTTAGCTGTCCGATGTCCCATCTGGATAGTATCAATGAGATTGTCCACATCGGGAAACTTGGACGAGGAGACTGGACCACTGGGAAAACACATAGGGTGATAACCGTAGGAGCAAAAGAAAGGACTGCGCCCCAAGGCGGAGTGACGAGAGTTATTATAGGCAAACTCAGCCAAGGGTAACAAGGAACACCAGTTGTCTTGCGAGGCAGAAATGTAACAATGCAAATATCCCTCCAGAGTCTGATTAAGACGCTCCGTCTGACCATTCGTTTGTGGATGGAACCCTGAACTTAACGCTCGGGAGATGTTCAAACTCTTGCATACCTGCTGCCAGTATTGAGACGTATATAGCGAACCGCGATCAGAAACAATTGTTTCAGGAAGCCCGTGAAGAGAGAAAATTCGTGAAAGAAAAATCTTTGCCATCTAGGCTGCGCTGGGAATCCAAGGAAGCGGAACAAAATGTGCCAATTTTGTAAAGTAATCGACTGTGACCATGATTACCGTGCAACCGTCCGACAATGGTAGTTCAACAATAAAATCAGTTGAAATCATTTGCCAAGGACGGTCAGGGACAGGCATAACCGATAGGAGACCTGAAGGGGCAGACCGAGGGTATTTAGATTGTAAGCATATAGCACAAGCGGAAACATAGTCTGTAATGTCTCGAGCCATTTCCGGCCACCAGAAATTTCGCTGGATCAATTCCTTGGTATTAGTCACACCTCTGTGACCAGATAGGTAGGAGTCGTGGCATAGATGTAGAACCGTTCTTCTTAGTTCCACCGAAGGGAGAAAGAGCTTCTTGTCTTTATAAGCACATCCCTGGGACAAGTTAAGTTTCCAAATGGACAAAAACCTAGCATTCAACTGGATGAATTGAAAGGTCCAATTTGCCACATTCTGAAGAAATGTGGTAACCACCTGCACAAATTTGGCTCGGGGAAAAAAAGACTCTGATCGGAAAGGCGTAGTGGAGTTATAATCCTTCCTGGACAAAGCATCCGCCTTAAGATTGGCTCTTCCGGGAATAAAAGTAAATACAATCTCGTAAGGCGAAAAGAAGTGTGCCCAACGTGCCTGTCGGCTATTCCGGGTCTGAGAATACTGTAAAGCCCGTAAATTACTGTGGTCTGTTCTGACCTCAATTGGGTGTCTTGCCCCCAATAGCATGTGTCTCCACTCTTCAAATGCTCTTTTTATAGCCAGTAATTCCTTTTCGAGCACTGAATAATTTATTTCTGAAGGCGAAAGTGTCTTCGACAGATAGGCTACCGGACATTCTATTCCTTGATCGTTCTCTTGAAGCAGAAAGGCCCCAATGGCCTGATGAGATGCGTCCGATTCGACAATGAATCTTTTGGCTTGGTCTGGAGTAATCAGGATGGGTCCTGTGAGGAAATGTTTCTTCAGTCTCTCAAACGCTAGATGTGCCTCTTCCGACCAATGAAATCGTACATCTTTCCTAAGAAGAGCTGTCATTGGGAGAATCTCTTCTTAATAATGCGGGATGAAACGTCTGTAGAAGTTTGCAAATCCCAGGAATCTCTGTAGATCCTTGATGCACATCGGAATAGGCCATTCAGTAATAGCTGATACCTTCCTAGGGTCCATGGCTACCCCTTTCGCTGATATTATGTACCCCAGATATGCCACCTGGTTCCTGTGAAACTCGCATTTGTCCAATTTGCAATAGAGATGATTGTTGAGCAATCTCCTTAGGACTTCTTTTACATGATGACTGTGTTCAGATGGTGACGTAGAGAAACCCAGACTATCATCTAAGTAGACTATAACTGTGTGAAGCAGGATATCTGAAAATAGGTGGTCCATAAAGCGTTGGAAAACAGCTTGGGCGTTGGACAGACCAAATGGCATTACTTTATATTCATAATGTCCCAAGGGAGTACGGAAAGCCGTCGTCACTCATCGCCAGCTCGTATACGAATTAGATGGTAGGCCCCGTGGATATCTAGTTTTGTGAAGATGGTAGCTCCTTTAACGGCCTCAAGAATATCTGGTATGAGGGGCATAGGATAACGATCAGGGGTAGTAATTTTATTCAAGCCCCGAAAATCAATACACGGTTTGAGTTCCGTAGAGTCCTTCTTGGGGATAAAAAATAAGGAAGCCCCAGCTGGCGAGGTGGATTCCTGAATAAGCCCATTGCGTAGATTCTTTTGGAGGTATTCCTTAAGGACTTCTCGTTCTCGCCTAGATAAAACATACATGCGACCGAAAGGAATCGGTGCATCTGGAACAAGTTCCAAGGCACAGTCATCTCTACGATGTGGGGGCAATTCTGCATATTCTGAATCGGAAAATACTGTCTGAAATTCCCTGTATTCGTGGGGTAATTCTTGAATATTGTTCAACATAGAGGTGGAACAAGTTTTTTCTAATACTGAGATCGTGGGACGAAACCCCAGAGTTCCGTCCGAGAGACAGTGCGTCAAACAATGTTCTGAACCTAGGAAGACAGTGCCCGCCTTCCAATTGCTGTAAGGATTATGGGCTCGAAGCCAAGGTAATCCTAAAATCACCGGGTAGTGTGCCGTACGGATTACATCAAATACAATGGTTTCTTGATGGGAAGAAATATTCATCAGCAATGATATTGTTTGTTCCTTTATGGGACCTGAAACTAGCGGACTACCACCCACCGACTCAACTGGTATTGCCAAGGTTTTAACAGAACACAGGATTTTATGAGTTGTCTTCCAGTAGGTATCGATAAAATTCCCTGCGGCCCCACAGTCTATTAAGGCCGTGACCAGAATGGAGTCTGAATCTTCCCATTTGATTTTGACTTGCAAGGCCAGCATAGTGAGATCTGGGATGTCTGTTACTTGTGATGGCAATGTAGCTGTTGAGGAACCTGTTACTGACTCCCTAGCCGCGGTTCCCCTTGCGGTTGGGAAGTGGCGTTTCCCTGTCTCTTGACTGGAGTGAGAGGGCAATCTTGAACTGTGTGTTCTTTGGAACCACAGTACACACACAGCCCCTTGATTCGTCGTCTATTGCGCTCCTCAGGGGTAAGTCGGCCTCTTGTAGTTCCTATTTGCATAGGTTCTTCAACCTGTGTTCTCCCGGCACTATGAGAGTAAGTAACAGGCTGTCTCACAAGAAGACTGCGCCGTCGTTCCCTTAATCTTTCTTGCAACAGGTAGTCCATCTGCATCACCATTGTTATTAATTCTGCCAGATTTGGAGGTCTAGGAACTCGGGAGATCTCATCCTTTAATTCCTCATTTAATCCCCTACGGAATAAAGTGATTAGAGCATCATCAGCCCATGAGGTGCCAGCTGCTAACTGCTTGAAAGTGGTGATGTAAGACAGCAGATCTTGTGATCCTTGTTTAAAATCCAATAACTGTTCTTGGGCTGAAACTGTGATCTCTTGACGGCTGAACATGGCTCTGAGGCTGTTCAAAAAGGCGAGGTAGGAATCTAATAAAGCATTATTAGTGGTAACAAGTGGTGTTGCCCATGCTAAAGCAGGACCTGTTAAATTTGCAATCATATGTCCTACCTTATCACGGTCATTCTAAAGAAAGGCAGTCTTGAACGAAAATTGAACGGTACAAGCCTCATTAAAGGCCTTGAGTTTATGTGGATTACCATCGTACAAACCCCCCGGAATTGGGCCTGGCGGTATCTCGGAACAACTAGGGACTCTCCCCATGTAACGCTCACCTGGCTCCCACGGAGGCGCGGGCGTTGCTGGGACTGCTGTGACCTCTTCTGCGGAGATGCGTAAGACCCGAAAGATGGACTGGGCTGGATTCCCCAACCTGGCTTTTCTGGCTCAGAGGAATATCCCACTGTGTGTGAAAAGGAAGGGTTAATAGTCTGCGGGTGATGTTCTGACCTCCCACTTCCCTTCTCTCCCTCCGTGAAACCCTTTTGGGATTCCCTGCGAAGACTCACCTTAGGGACCAAAATGACGAGCTCTCCATCCTGCTTCTGATGCAGGGGCGCGTTGTGATTCCAGTTACTTCACTGGATTGATGAGTTTAAACTAGTTTGTCCATTCCCGTCGTACCATAAATGTTTATGGCAAGTTTGGGTTTATATTCACTCATCTGTTCTTTTCTTTCGCAGGTGCTGGAGAAGATTCCGGGCTGCAGGCGATTTGGATGAAGCCAAATTCTGGTAAGAATTTCGATGAGAGATTCCTCTGCAGTTTTAAGTATCTCCTTTAATGTCCAATGTCTTTTTCTCCATAGGGGCCGGGGTACGGCAATGCCGGAGGTAAGGCGCCGACCCGAAAAGAGCTGCTGTGTCTCTCTTGCAAATGGGTAAGTCTTGAGTGAGCGCATTGCTAATGTTCTCACATGCTCTCACTAATACAATGTCTGTTTGTTTTCCCCTTAGGGGCCGGGGTGCTGAGATGCCGAAGGTATGGCACAAACCCGAAGGCGGAAAGGGAATTGAACCACAGGTAAGTTCTACTTAGATTCGTGTTTCCCTTCTCACCTCTCTTTCTCCTTCCTTCCAATAGGTGCTGGATGGCGGTGGATACTCCGGATGGACGTCGTAGGACTCGAAAACGCCACGTGCAGGTGAGTGAAATGCAGCGTGCTGCGCGCGACGCGATGCGCGTTTAAAATGTTTGCCTTCTTTGCAGGATCGTCGGCGTGCAGAATCCGGAGTGCAGATGTATCAGGTAAGGTTCTTGTTTTCACCTGTTCTCTTCCCTTTTCTTCTTTAGGTTTTTCCAGGATGCTGGCAGGCGTGATGGAGGACCAAGGCAGGAGCAGGCACGGTGAGCGTCCAGCTGCTAAGTGCAGAACAACGCGAAGCGTGGTCTGCTGCTTGGGTGTGGCTTAAATAGCCTTTCAAGTAGTTCCAGGTATGTATTATTCCCCCAGAAATATGTATTCCTCCACCGGTCACACCCTAGAGATCAAGTAGTCCCTAGAAAAATAGTTCCTTCCAGTCTTGGAAGTTGCAGCATGGTCTGCACAGGTAAGTTTACACCAAGCACTACTCCCAACCTACTTCTGTATGAGCCTGGCACCGATGGCGCCAGGACTGATGTCCCCTATGAGCCTGATGCCAACGGCGCCAGGACTGAGTCCAAAGGGCCCCCATCTGGGACTGCTGGGACTTCCCTTGATTGCATGGTGTCTGTCTCTGAGGGTGCTGGGCCTGGTTTGGCTCCTTGGAGGCAGGCATCATGACAGTACCTCCCCCCAAGACCCCTCCCAAGGGTGTCCAACCTGGAGGCCTCGGTTTATTTGGGAACTTCCGGTGAAAATTCCGTATTAGTCCAGGTGCATGTACATTCTCACTTGGTTCCCAAGATCTTTCCTGAGGTCCATATCCTTTCCAATCAATCAGATAAAAGAGTTTTGACTTGGACATCTTAGAATCCAATATGTCCTTAACTTCGAATTCCAATTCCCCATCTATTGGAATTGGTTCTGGTGGTTTGCATAACCTGGTTCCGGGTGGTACTGGTTTCAACAGTGATACGTGAAAAACGGGACGGATTCGCATATTAGGTGGCAGATCGAGTTTGAAGGCTACCGGGTTAATGATAGCTTTGATTGGATAAGGCCCTATATATCTTGGGTTAAAAGTTTGTGGACCTTTAAGCGGTAAATGTCTAGTTGCAAGCCACACTTGGTCTCCTACTTTGTAAGGAGGTACTTTACTTCGATGTAAATCAGCATTTTCCTTGTACCTTTCTTTGGCTTGTTGTAAATGAGTCTTTGCTTCGTTGAAGGCTTGGGTTATTGTGGCATGTAAATGATCCACGGCGGGCATTTCAAGGCTTTGAGGGGATTCAAGGTCCGAAGTCCTGGGATGATGGCCGAATAGGGTATAGAAAGGAGTCTGACCCGTTCCAGAATGTACTGAATTGTTGTACGCGTAGTTGGCAATCCATAGAATGTCCTTCCAATTACCCTCAGATTGAGGTAACATACACCGCAGATACTGTTCCAGGGTCTGATTTGTTCTTTCGGTTTGACCATCGGTTTGAGGATGGTGGCTGGTGGATAATCGCACATCAACTTGGGCCATTTGGCAACACCTTTTCCAGAAATGAGAAATAAATTGACTTCCTCGATCAGAAACCAATATGGATGGGAAGCCATGTAAACGAACAACATTTTCAAGAAATTCCTTTGCTAAGGTGGGGGCTGAAGGCAACCCATCTTGGAGAAGAGGTCTACAATCACCAGGATAGTATTATACCCATGACTAGGAGGCAGGTCAGTTATAAAGTCCATCGATAAGGTGTGCCACGGTGCCGGAGGGATGACCAGGGGCCGTCAAGGACCGGCTGGTTTTTGCTTCTGACTTTTATTTTGGGCGCACACTCCGCAGGTCATCACAAAGGATTTAATATCCTTTCGCCAGGATGGCCACCAGAAATGCCGTCTGATCTTTTCCTCTGTTTTAGCGATGCCCGGGTGTCCTTCCATTAGTGTATCATGATAATGTGCTATAACGAGTTCTTGCAATTCCTTGTGAGGCAGAAATAACCGCCCTTGGAAATAGGGTAAATCATTATTAATGGAATAGTTTGAGCCTTTCTGGCTCCATTCTTGTAAAGCTGTAGCGTCGAAAAGCAATTTAACTCTACCTTGAACATCCTCAATAGTTTGAGAAGAGATTACACCCAAAATCCTCTGTTCGGGAATAATCGGAACTGGCTCTAGACTTGAGGAAATGTCACCCATTCCAATTCGAGATAGAGCGTCTGCCTTGCCATTCGCAACCCGGGCGATATGTGATTATAAAGTCAAATTCTGCAAAGAACAGAGCCCAACGGAGTTGACGAGAAGATTGAGCTTTGGTCGTTTTCAAGTATTGCAAGTTCCTGTGATCTGTAATCACTGTAACGGTGTGTCTTGCGCCGAGCAGGTAGTGACGCCAAGCTTTGAAAGCTGACTTAATAGCCAACAGTTCCTTGTCTGTGATTCCGTAGTTCACTTCAGGAGCCGAGAATTTCCTGGACCAAAAGGCTACGGGATGTAGTTGATTTGAAACTGGATCCCTTTGAGAAAGGACAGCCCCCATGGCTAAACTAGAAGCGTCGGTTTCCACAACGTAAGGGAGGTCCGGACGAGGATGTTTTAACACAGGTGCGGAGGTGAATTTGTTTTTTAGTTCCTGAAAGGCTTGTTCTGCCTCCTTAGACCACTCGAAGCGTCTGTTTTTTGTAGGAGCGCCGTGATGGGTTGAACCACTCGAGAAAATTCCGGGATAAACCATCTGTAAAAAATGGCAAAACCTAGCATACTTTGAACTCCTTTCACAGAACTAGGAGACGGCCATTTTAGGATCGCATCCACTTTCCGTGAATCCATTCGGACTCCTTTAGGTGTTAGGACGAATCCGAGAAACTCAACTTCCGTAACATGAAAAAGGCATTTTTCAAGTTTTGCAAACAGTTTGTGCTGGCGCAGTTTCTCCAAGACAGTTCTAACATGTTTTCGGTGATCGGATTCTGAGGAGGAGTACACCAGGATGTCGTCAATATATACAATGACACAAACATCGATGAGTTCTCGAAAAACGTCATTCATAAAATATTGAAAGGCAGCAGGTGCGTTGCACAACCCGAAAGGCATTACCTGGTACTCAAAGAGTTCATATTTGGTGCGGAAGGCAGTTTTCCATTCGTCACCTTCTCTGACGCGCACCAGGTGGTAAGCTCCCCTTAAATCTAACTTAGTATAGATACAAGCATCTTTTACCTGGTCAAGGAGCTCAGGGATCAAGGGCAGAGGATAACGATTCTTGACCGTTATCTGATTTAAGGCGCGGTAGTCAATGCAAGTTCTAAGGTCGCCTTCTTTTTTCGGTACGAAGAATAGAGCTGAGGAAGCAGGTGACTTTGACGGGCGAATAAAACCATTGGCAAGGTACCGATCCAAATACTGTCGCAAATGAAGGTTCTCTGGTTCAGTAAGGGCATAAATTCTACTACAAGGCGGTTGAGCATTGGGTACCAGGTCGATCTGACAATCATATGGCCGGTGAGGAGGTAAGGTGTTCGCCTGTTCCTTTTGGAAGACGTCTTGAAAGTCTTGATACTCAAAAGGTAATGGTACTGTTGTGGAGGTTACTGAGGCTAGACCCATCTGTGGATTTCCTGGATAACACTTTTGTGCACAATCAGGGAAGGTTATGCTCTTTGCTCGCCAGTCAATTCGAGGATTATGTGTTTCTAACCAAGGGATCCCTAAGATTACCTGAAATTGTGGAGCCTTGATTACGTCAAACACTATGGTTTCCCGATGGCCATCTTGGCCAACCAATGTCATTTCCGTGGTAGAGTGTGTTACCGGCCCGGAGGCAATTTCGGTTCCATCAACTGTGGTAATGACATCCTTGGTGGTTTTTGGACGGAGAGGGAGACCAATCCTGGAAGCCAATTCAAGGTCAACATAATTTCCAAAAGCCCCACTGTCGAGGTAGGCTTTTATTCCGTGCAACCGTTGAGGCTGTTTTGGATCTATGAGGACCATAGGCATGATGAAATGCGAGTTCAAAGAGTCTGTCTCCACGCTCGGCAAGCGGACCTCTACGCTTGTCGGGCTTGGTCGTTTCCCGAATCAGGTTCTGGAAGATTACTGTCTGTGGCTCCAACCACCTTCTTAGGTGGTTTTACCGGGCAATCCCACAGGAAGTGTCCAGAAGCTCCACAGTAAAGACATAATTGTTTTTGTCTTCTTCTTTCTCGTTCTTTCTGAGTTAGTGGTCCTTTAACTCCCCCAATTTGCATTGGCTCTGAAGCGTCGGTACCCTTGGGGCTTGTGTGGGTTTTGATCAGAACTCGGGTTTCAAATCTGGACCGATCCGCTTTTCTATTCTGGAGTCTATGATCAAGTTGGACCACTAAGTCAATGTATTCTGCGCAGAGTTGAGGCGGGTTCACTATTTGAGCAAGAACGTCTTTTAGTTCTCCACGCAGACCTCGGTGGAATAATGTAATTCTTTTATTCTCAGGCCACCCAGTCTCTACGACCAATCTGTTAAATGTGGCTATATAAGATAGGAGATCTTGGTTTCCTTGCCGCAAGGACAGAAGTTCGTTATCCAAGGCCTCATCCTGAGCGTGTCGAGCGAATAATCTTTCCATGCTTGCCTGGAAGCCTTGAAAGTCCTGAAGGATTGGGTCGTCTTGATTTACCAACGGAATCGACCAATCGGCAGCACTGCCGCTGAGATAAGATAGCACAAAAGCCACCTTGGTTTGGTCATTAGGGAAGGCCCCAGGTCTGCATATGAAATGTAAACGACACTGATTCATGAAAACGGCGTATTTCTTGGGATCCCCAGTAAAACGGACAGGGGGGGCCAGAGGCATATTTCCTGGCAGGTTAATTTGCACCAGGTTGGTTGAAACCATCGGAGTGGAATTCATCCCGGAGCCGGGTAAAGGCGTTTGTCCTGCCTGACTCTGCAAAAGCTGTTTAGCCAAATCATCAGTTCGTTCTTTGGATAAGATTAGTTCCCTTCTAAGGGCGTTAGTTTCCTGGCGGGCGGCATGCACTTCTGCCCGTAATTCCCCCAATAATTGGGCCAGTTGGTCTGTCTCGGAAGTCTCCATGGCGCCTGGGTGGGAAATTATGGGTAGGCTTCGCGTTCTGTAACGCTCACCTGGCTCCCACGGAGGCGCGGGCGTGGCTGGGACTGCTGTGACCTCTTCTGCAGAGATGCGTAAGACCCGGAAGATGGACTGGACTGGATTCCCCAACCTGGCTTTTCTGGCTTGGAGGAATATCCCACTGTGTGTGAAAAGGAAGGGTTAATAGTCTGCGGGTGATGTTCCAACCTCCCACTTCCCTTCTCTCCCTCCGTGAAACCCTTTTGGGATTCCCTGCGAAGACTCACCTTAGGGACCAAAATGACGAGCTCTCCATCCTGCTTTTGATGCAGGGGCGCGTTGTGATTCCAGTTACTTCACTGGATTGATGAGTTTAAACTAGTTTGTCCATTCCCGTCGTACCGCAAATGTTTATGGCAAGTTTGGGTTTATATTCACTCATCTGTTCTTTTCTTTCGCAGGTGCTGGAGAAGATTCCGGGCTGCAGGCGATTTGGATGAAGCCAAATTCTGGTAAGAATTCCGATGAGAGATTCCTCTGCAGTTTTAAGTATCTCCTTTAATGTCCAATGTCTTTTTCCCCATAGGGGCCGGGGTACGGCAATGCCGGAGGTAAGGCGCCGACCCGAAAAGAGCTACTGTGTCTCTCTTGCTAATGGGTAAGTCTTGAGTGAGCGTATTGCTAATGTTCTAACATGCTCTCACTAATACAATGTCTGTTTCTTTTCCCCTTAAGGGCCGGGGTGCTGAGATGCCGAAGGTATGGCACAAACCCGAAGGCGGAGAGGAAATAGAACCACAGGTAAGTTCTACTTAGATTTGTGTTTCCCTTCTCAGCTCTCTTTCTCCTTCCTTCCAATAGGTGCTGGATGGCGGTGGAAGCTCCGGATGGACGTCGCAGGACTCGAAAACGCCACGAGCAGGTGAGTGAAATGCAGCGTGCTGCGCGCGACGCGATGCGCGTTTAAAATGTTTGCCTTCTTTGCAGGATCGTCGGCGTGCAGAATCCGGAGTGCAGATGTATCAGGTAAGGTTCTTGTTTTCACCTGTTCTCTTCCCTTTTCTTCATTAGGTGTTTCCAGGATGCTGGCAGGTGTGATGGAGGACCAAGGCAGGAGCAGGCACGGTGAGCGTCCAGCTGCTAAGTGCAGAACAACGCGAAGCATGGTCTGATGCTTGGGTGTGGCTTAAATAGCCTTTCAAGTAGTTCCAGGTATGTATTCTTCCCCCAGAAATATGTATTCCTCCACCGGTCACACCCTAGAGATCAAGTAGTCCCTAGAAAAATAGTTCCTTCCAGTCTTGGAAGTTGCAGCATGGTCTGCACAGGTAAGTTTACACCAAGCACTACTCCCAACCTACTTCTGTATGAGCCTGGCGCCGATGGCGCCAGGACTGATGTCCCCTATGAGCCTGACGCCAACGGCGCCAGGACTGAGTCCAAAGGGCCCCCATCTGGGGCGGCTGGGACTTCCCTTGATTGCATGGTGTCTGTCTCTGAGGGTGCCGGGCCTGGTTTGGCTCCTTGGAGGCAGGCATCATGACACCCCACCTGTTGTCGGAGAAAGGCATTCTCCTGTTTTAACGCCTGAACTTCAGCAGTCAGTGCTTGCACCGCTGTAACCAATTGCTGTTGTTGGGCCGGGTCCATATTCTCCTGTAATATGTAACAAGGAACCCCTGAGATAACCTGCTCAAACCTCCTGATCTAATCAGGATGGTTTCAAATCTCTGGGAGTTGCTAACTGTAATGTCGGTGATAATTCACAGGAAGAAATAAACACTTTAATAACTGGCAGGTTATCCCAAAGACTCATCGGTACCTCTCTTCCTCTCCTTGTGACTGCGACCTTCCAGCAGTGGGAAGAATCTGCTTGTTCCAACAGGGTGGACGAATGCAAAAAGCCTCCCAGATACCCCTTCTCGCCACTAGAAAACCAGAGAGGAGAAGAGATCTCAGGGAAACCCTCTAGGGAAGAAAACCCTGTGTCGACGGCTGCGGGAAAGTAGTCTTCAATGCAGCGGAGATTCAGGTGAAGACCGGAGACTGGTGGTCTTGAAAAAGAAAGAAAATGGTAAGTACTTGCAGGTAGGTTAGAAGTGGAAATGTAAGAGAGTATGATTCAGATTACCCTTAAACAGGAGTGGGATGCGAGGAAAGGTGCCAGCCGGAAACTTCCAAGAATCCCTAGGGTAGCATGAAATAGTGAGATTAGAACTAGTAAGAGGACTGCATAGAATCGGGTTGAGGCCACGGGAGAATCTTTTACCTGGATAGAAAGAAGGGCGGAGTTTGGAGTTGAGTCAGTAGTGAAGGGTTTGGAGCGAACGGGTACGGTACCCATGTCGCGTCTGTCTGTAGATGTAAAAAAAGGGAGAAGGTAATTGAGTATGGAGACGTCCAGAAGGTGGAGGATCCGTGTCAAAGTGACGGATCTCGGAGAGTCTGAATGTCGCTTACCGCGTTCCGGAGAGGAACCGGTGAGCCGTTTGGAGCGAGAAAGTGTTGGAGTCCGGGGAGTCGGCAAACAGAGAGGTGGTACGGTAGGCACTGAAATCGAGATAGGATAAAGATTGTTTAAGATACAGAAAGGTTAGTAATATGCAAGACGTATCAGGACGATCCTAGATGCAAACTCAGAGGGTTGTTGAGGAGTAGCAACGCATCTGTGCGTCGTTCACAGGAACAGATAAACCTTCTCTCGGGTAGGGGGACGGTACTTCCTGGATACTGAGGCGTGCAACATCTAGACCTGCATCTTTAGTTGCGGCGGCCATCTTGCCAGTAAAAATGGCCGACACCCGCCGTCCCAAGGTCCATCGATGCCACAAGGACCAACGCCTTCGGAGGGCAATGTACAAACTGGAACTCCAGGCAGAGGATCTGGAAAACAGATCCCGAAGATCCAACATACAAGTGAAGGGCTTGGCCGAGTCAATTGGGGACAAGGATCTGAAGGAGACAATGCAAACATGCTCCAGCAGCCTCCTGCCAGGCGTCCAACCGGAGGAAATACTCATAGACAGAGTGCACAGAGTTGGCCCTCACAAAAAAGATCCAGGGGCCAGACTCAGGGACGTTCTACTGGCAATGACCTCCTACACGTTCAAGGAGGAAATCCTCTGTGCAGCAAGAAAACCTACAGCCGGTCACTATCAATGGGGCCCAGGTTCAGCTGTTCCAAGCCTGGCCCTGTCCACCCTACACAAAAGAAGAATAATGGTGCCGGTTACAAAGGCACTAAGAGACAAGGGGATTGCTTACAGATGGACATACCCCTTTGGCTTGCAGTTCACCTGGGAGAACAAGCAACAGCGCATCACTACTTGCGAGGAAGGAATGACTATCCTACGCCTAGAGGAAGAGGAATTGCACCTGGATCCAAATCCTACTCGCAGTCACAGAAGTGGAAACCCCAGACAGTGGGAGTGGTCGTCGACCCCCACTAAGAAGAGCGGCATGGAGGGAAAGATGAGAAGCCTCCAACCGAAATGACCACGGTCACCTGGAGGAACCAAAACACAAATAACTAAGAAGCGCTGAACGTAGCGCCGGGAGGGAGGAAGGACAAATATGAGAATCAGGGCGGACGAAAGTACTAATCCCAGACGGAGTGAAGAGATGAACCATTTTGGAACCAATGCAGGACAGACACAGGTCCTGGCAGAGTACAAGTGGGAGAAGAGGTGATACCCAGCACCCCAAAAGGGGTGCAGAGAAAGTTCTCAGGAACTTTGTTGTGAAGGGCACTAGGAGGAGAGTGGAGGGAATCTGAGGGGGGTGGGGGGAGTTACAAAGTTATTCAAGTTTGGGGAATGGCATGGACCAGAATAGGCAAGGAGGAAAGAGAGAAACGATTGGAGAAGGCATACTGGAAGACAAAGGATTACGAACACAAGCTAGATGGCTGAACTGAACTTAGTCTCACTCAATGTACAGGGCCTAAATTCGCCAGTCAAACGCCGATCTATCCTGATGAGGCTTATGGACATGCAGGCATCAATTGCCTTTCTGCAGGAAACACACCTCCTCCATGAGGATGAAGGAAGACTGAAACATAGCGCGTTCCCCTGTCAATACTTTGCCTCGGGTGGGAGGAAGACCAAAGGGGGAGCCATATTGATCGGGGCCAAGTTCATCTTTAAAAAATGGATGATACACAGGGACCCAGAGGGGAGATACTTAATACTAGAGGGGATCATACAGGAGCAACTATACACGCTAATTGCAATCTACGCCCCGAATGAGCGACATGACTTGTTCCTGAGGGGCATACTATAATCTCTGGGGGGTGGTGTGAAGGTCAGACAGTAGTTGGAGCCGATTTCAACTGTATCATGGATCTCCCATTGGACAAAACTCTTCCACCTACTGCAGCAGATGCAAGAAACAGACAAGCGTTAGGAAAACTCTTCAGAGACCTGGGGGTGATAGTGACATGGAGGTTTTTTCACGGGCAGCAGAAAGAATTCACCCATTACTGTCCACAAGGGGTACTCGAGAATCGACATGGTGCTGATATCGACCACCCTGATCCTGTGCATTAGTAAAGTGGAAATAGAGGTCCAATACATGTCGGACCATGCCCCAGTCCTGGTGCAAATGGAGATGACCCAAAGCGTCCATAAGGGCTGCAAGCCCTGGAGACTGAGTGAGTTGATCTTGAAGGACCTGGCCCTTAGAGCGCACATGGAGGAGATGATTCAGAATTACTTCCAAGAAAATGATAACGGGGAGACACTGGGGGGTAATTTGGGATGCAGGGAAAGCAGTGGACCGGAGGGAATTTATGTCACAAGCGACAGCGTGTATGAAGGAAGAATCTGGAAACAGCATTAAAGAAAGCAGAAACACAACACAAAACTAGGCAATCCCAAAAAACACTCAGAGTGGTCTGGAAAGCAAGAGCCCAGTTAGAAGTACACATAGCTGAGCGCACAGCACAAGCACTACTTAACACCAAACAGACATATTAAGTCCACGGTAGCAAAGCGAACAGGTTCTTAGCAGCCAAACTCTGCAAACAAAACTGCCGTAATTACATAGTTCAATTAAAAGACAAAAAGGGTAGCTATGCACAACGGAGAAGGGGAAGCTCGAGATAATGGAAAGATTTCATCAGGGACTGTTAGAAAGTGAACATCTAAACCTCCAGATACAAAGAGATTATATGTCAAGGATCTCCCTTCCCCAGATTATAAAGGAGGATAACGACGCTCTGCAAGCCCACATATCGGCGCAAGAAATTAGTGATGCCATAAAAGCAATTCCTCCCAACAAATCCCCGGGACCGGATGGACTCGGAAGCGGATACTATAAAACATTCCGCAACCAACTGCTGGGCCCCCTAACAAAACTATTTAATCACATAACAAACAGCGGCAGTCACACCCGATATGGGAGACTCCACTACAATCCTAATACTCAAACCGGGTAAAGACCCCACAGACTGCACCAGTTACCGGCCGATCTCCCTACTTAATACCGACGCCAAGCTTTATTTTTAAGTCCTTGCAACTAGGCTTGCAGGGATCCTGCCCAAAATAGTTCACACCGACCAAGCTGGGTTCATAAAAGGGAGACACACCCAAGACAACATTAGGCGGGCAGTGGATATACTAGATCTGGGAAGCAGGACAGGACAAAGGTTCTCCATAGCTGCCATAGATGCGAGGAGAGCATTTGACAGCCTGGATTGGGCGTATCTGGAACTGGTACTACAGAAATTTGGATGCAACCCCAATTTTACCAGAATGGTCCTGGCAAACCGCCGCCTCCTAAGCACGACATTTATGGTTAATGGGAATCCCACGGCAAAAATCAGAATACACAGAGGGACAAGACAGGGCTGCCCACTCTCGCCCTTAATTGCCATGGCAATGGAGCCCATAGCCGAAATAATAAGGCAAAATCCCGACATACGAGGGGTTAAATGCGGTGGAACCATACATAAAATAGTACTGTACGCAGACAATATAATTCTGTTCCTTGGGCACCCGAAAAACACACTAGTCCCTACAAGACTTTGCTAAGTTATCAGGGTTTACCATACACTTCACCAAATCTAAGGCCCTGAACAACACAGAGAGGGAAGAGGTGGTCGAAGCGCCGGGGGTCAAGATACCCGCTAACATGGGAAGGGAATCAATAGAATACCTAGGGATCCAATTAACAAAGGGTTATAAAAACCTGTATAGAGCAAAAATAACTCCACTGCTGAAACAACTGAGGGAGGTGGGACATCCAGGAACTATCCTGGTTCGCACGCATTACGGCACTCAAAATGACCATGTTGCCACGTCTGCTATACACGGTAACCTTGCTTCCAATAGAGGTTCCCCCCAAGATGTGCAAAGCACTATAGGGTGACTTGACTTCCTTCATTTGGCACAAAAGGAAAGCTAGAATACAACGAAGAATCCTGACAAGGCCATGATACCTGGGAGGTCTGGGGGTCCCTGAGGTGGAGAGGTATGTCCTGGCCGCACATATAGTGCCAATGTTAACCTGGAAGATAGAGGACATGTCAAAGGGATGGGTGGGAATCGAACAAGGGGTGACCACTATCCCACTGAGGGCTCTACACAGGTTGCGGGCGGACGCCAGGGAAGCAGAGAGTCACTTGCTTGAAGCAACCAAGACCTCACTGAAAGGCTGGTACCGTACACTGAAAAAACAGGTCATCATCCCGGTGTTGAGTCCCTTTACTCCAAAACTGTACACTGGGTAAACGGCCCAGTTTCTGGAAGAACTGGGGTCAGGAACAAATATTATATTTGAAGGACTTCTTTCAAGGGGGAAACCCATTACAGTTCGAAGAGTGTAAACAGAAATTTGGGGTAGGGAAAAGAGACAGGTACACCTACATTCAGATCCGACACTGGATAACGCAGAAATCAAAAAAGCAGCTACTAGGGTACCGGTGGGCCTGGAACTAACGCTACATGAAGGGGATGCGGCAGGAGCTGTCTCCAAAATATACAAGCTGCTGGACGGAGAACAAGAGAGGGACACCTTCCCATATATGGACAACTGGGTAAGAGATATAGGCGACCCCATCACAGAGGAGGAGTGGACCCAAATTTGGAAAAGAACACAGAAATCCTCCAGATGCACAGCCATTAGAGAGACTGCACACAAGATTTGTTTTAGGTGGTACCGGACCCCCCATAGGTTGCACAAAATGAACCCCAACTACCCGCCTACGTGCTGGAGAAACTGCAGAGGCAAAGGAGACGTATACCACATGTGGTGGTCCTGCCCTAAGGCGGCTCTGTACAGGAAGGAAGTCCTGGGGCACATAAATGAAATCACAGAGAAACAACTGCCAGCATCACCTAAAGTTATACTCCTGGGCACAACAGTCGAAGACATTTATGCAGCAACTGGCAACAATGCAACACTTATCACCCACCTGTTAATGGCAGCAAAGATGACCCTGGCACAAGCGTGGAAAAATCCAGAAGGCCCAATAACAGCATGTTGGTGGGTGAAAACTTGGAACGTAATGGCCATGGAGAAGGTAGTGGCCCTGAAGGACGGCAAGTACCTGAAATTCCGGGCACCCTAGGACCCCTTCTTTGACTATGTCAGAGACAGAGAAGCACACTTTTTTAGGCCGAACTTGTTGAGAGCTGTTCAAAACTGAGCACCGACAAACTAAGTACAGGAGCCTTGATCCAATGCAGAAGTTAACTAATCAGAACACAACAATCTCATCGGAATGCAGAAGGACTGGTCCATGCCACGGGGGAACTGGGAGGGGGATGGGGATAGGGGAAGGGTGGTTGAACAGTTGCAGTTAAAGTTAAGTTAATGCTCAAAGCTTGCAACCTATAATTATTTAAATCTCCGGCCAATGAGTTTGAATAAATAAAGTTGGTTAAAAAAAAAAAGCTTTGAATAACACCATTCATATTGCTTTTAATTATTGAACATGCAACAATTCAAAATTGCTCAATGTAAAGTAACCCACATCGTAATATCTTGTCTCCAAATATAATGATGTTAAATACTGCCATTCCAATATCATTTTCTCTATTATCATTACTTCTCTTTTTACCATTCCAGACCCTGTCTTAGCTGCACATATCAATGTGGCGCTGCTACAAACAATTTCTGTTCCCAATAGCAAAAATGTTTTGCACAGTAATATTTAGTGTGACTATATTATGGGAACCAAAGGATTCAAATACGCTATACTAATAAAGAACTCAGTGACTATTTTTGCAAAGCACCTTTTTGACATCAGGAAAGATAAACAGAAAACAAGCCTATTCCATAGGGTAGGTCAGTCCTCTAAACAAACAAATGTCATGGTGACTCACATGCAGTTTCACTTACAAGGTGTGCACCACCTACCTTTTTCTTGACTCGCATGCAAATACCACATAAAACCTCCCGCCTAATTACCTATATGAAGATTACCTTTGGTAACGAGACAATCACAATCCAGCAGAGATAGAAAATATACAGATCTTTTAAACAAAGTGCAATAACTTCAAACAGATAAACATAAAAAATAATAATGTATAGATGGAAAAGCCAGACAATGATCAGGCGCAGGCCAGCCCCAAGAACCTAACTTAGTAACACCAGGGAATATATGGCAAAAGGGTACCGCCTACAAGATACAGGCAACGCACGACCAAGGGAACTGGCATGAAACACAGTGAGCAGAATAAATATCATCCTTTGCCACCACTTACAGCGATAAAACCCTTGAGGAATAAGCACCAGCTCAGACCAAACAGAGAGAGGCAGAATCAATCGCAGCACCCAGACCAAGCCCTGAATCTCCAATCCCTTGAACAACAACTTTCAAAACGCACACTCCTACACGCTCCCAGGTACCCACTTCACACACATAGAACAGTCGTCATCGGGCGCTGCAACAACATCCCCAAATCACCCCTAAATAGAACGACAATTTAGCATCCTTCGAGCTATTAAATATAGCATAGATTTCCAAGAGCCAATGGAGGTAGATAACTATGACATACTGAGCCCCACAGAAGATTGGTTAACTGACAACACCCACATAACATTCAAACAATTGCTTCCCAGGCGATTGTTTAGGAAAATGAGAGGAAAAAGAAGTTGGTGGAGAGGCCTTGAAGGATTTAGAGGAATAATGGGTACTAAGAGTCTAGACACAACAAGTACATATTTTGAATACTTGGAAACAAGCAGCACTCACATAGCACTCACACATTCATGCCAGTATTATACCAAAACACATTATATAGCAACATGAAAAGCTTTATTCAGATAACAATAATCCATCAAAGCAGTACATTAAAAGAACAAGCAAGTTTAAGCAAGTTTCAGCACCTAGTTGCTTTTGCACGCTTTATAAATAAATAAAATAAAACATATAAACATTTCAAATATATTTCATTAAAAAAATCCCCCAAAAGTCCCAAAACTGTGTATCAGTCTACGATTTCATCATATTCTCTTATGCCATGCAACACCTAAAAATTTTGCAAATATCAGTAGAAACTTTACAAAACGCAGGAGGAACTTTAGTATTCGTAAATCCATTTGAAACAATCAATGGTGCTAGAAATATAAGATCATCATAAATACAACAAATATATTAAACATGATCATTAGTTTCATTAAATTCCAGAATGCAGACAAAGTTCAGATTCAGTAATATCCCATTTTGAAAGTAGACTAGCTAGAGGTAAAAGGTACATTCTTAATTTTGTAAACAGTGTTTGCCTACTGGGCCAGGTTACCCATTCCAGGTATTGTTCACAGATCCAAGTAGTTTTCAAACATAGATACTGACATAGGGCTCATAATTGTGGTAGAAAGAAAATGACAAAGGTACCATTCTTCACATAGGCCCTCATTACAACCCAGGAGTTAAGAGTTTAACGGCGCCGTCGGCGCCGTTAACCCTTAACGCCCGATTCCCATTTTAACGCCTGCTTTTAGCAGGCGTTAAAATGCAAGCCGCTAAGCCGCCTTGGTGCTAATTACGGCACCGTAATTTACGGTGCCGTAATTAGCGCCTTCCCCACTCCCATTATGCCCTATGGGGAAAAAATGGGAATGGGGAAGGGCAAATGGGGAATTACCGCCCCACTCACCTTGGAATGGGGCGGTAATTCCGCCATCCACCATGGCGTTAACGTAAATTACGCCTTGGCGGTAAAGTTGAAAACTTACCGCCAAGGTTGTAATGAGGGCCATAGTGTTGTGATACTTCCATACCCATCTTCATTTCATAACATGGTGCTTCCCCAGATAGACAGGGATAAGTCATTTAATAACGTTTTTGTATATCGTAAGCATTTCCAATTCAGCTCTTCTGTTTGGCTGCAGATTTGCCGTGTAACTCGTTTAAAGAATTGTAGTTCCTTTCTCATATTAATTTGGAATCAAAAGAGTAACACGTTTAGCAAAACCGTATATTGCATTGGTAAGAGCCCTACTTCAATATGTAGGGGAATAGTTTGGGCGCTACTTGGTGGAGACAGCATGCTTTCAAGAAATGGTTTCTCTCCATGTTCAATGGGAGGGAGTGCTGCAATACTCCATAACTCGGCTCCATAAAGTGCAGCTGTCGCAGGCAAGTATTGTATAGACTGCTAATGTCTCAAGTGGTGCTGTCCCACCAGATTTTCTGGAAAGCGCATGGGTTACTCTGGCACGCTGTCTCAATATACAACTATTGTGATCATTTGATTTTCCCAGGAGCAATATTCTACTTGTTGGCTGAACATCCCTTGAAATGTGAAGGGAATTGTTTTCTTTCATTTTCTGGGGAAGCACCATTCCAACTATTTTGTCATGGCAATTTCTGTTGCCCAGTTATCACAAAATGATTCCGACTTCCGGGTTACAAAGCCTAGGAACATCACAATCACAATTGTGGATCTTTTCTGCTAAAATATTAACGTATAAAGAAAATAACAAGAGCGACAAAGCACACCCTTTTCTTACTCCCATCCCAAATAAACATCAAAAGCATCTGTGCACTCGCCATCCTGACCAATTGTAACCTTTTAAACAGCAAAAGGAAACAGGCTACCCCTCCCTTTCCCACTCTTTAAACAACCTTGAACTACGACACCCTGTGCTGTGATTGAATAAAGCTTCTGCACACTCACCAGAAATCTGTTAAAAACAGTTTGATAAAACAACTATTTGCATAACAACAAACCGTTCCGTGCCGTTCCCTTGCCAATTTGCATGGACGCCCCAATCGATATTTAAAACCAATCACACGGTGGGGTTAGTATGCAAACAGTATCATGTTCTCTTATTTATTACCACAACAAAAGAGTAGACTTTTATATTTTTAAGTCCAGAAAAGACATTGATGTGTTAAGCCATGTAATGAACCAATGATTACATGGCTTAACAACCAAGAACAGTACATCAAATTTACAATGTCGCATGACCCCACATCAATGTATTTTCTGGACTTAAAAATGTCAAAGTCAACTCAAGGTTTTCTTGATACCACCTTATTCAGAAAACCCACAGATAAAAACACGTTGTTATCATATGGGAGTTTTCATCCACCACATTTGAAGGAGAACTTGCCCTATGGGCAGTACTTAAGAATATGCAGAAATTGCAGAAACATGTGGATTTTGACTGCCATAGCAAAGATCTTACAACAAGATTGAGACAACGCAGATACCCTAGTCGGGTGGTTGGCAATGCCAGAAAAAGAGCATGAAACACTGGGCCTCATTACGACCCTGGCGTTAAGGGTTTAACGGCGCCGTAAAAGGTGTCAGCGCCGTTAAACCCTTAACGCCTGATTACGAGGTCCCTTTGCGGGACCCGACCTTAACGGCTGGTTTTTCCAGCCATTAAAGTAGGGAACCGCAAAGGGACTTTGGTGCTAATAACGGTACCGCAATTTGCGGTACCGTTATTAGCGCCTTACCCATTCCCATTGAGCCCTATGGGGCAAAAATTGGAATGGGGAAGGGCCATGGCACCATGGGGAATTACCGCCCCACCAACCTTGGAATGGGGTGGTAATCCCCCATTCCGCCATGGCGGACATCGGCATGGACCATGGTGCTCATAGCACCATGGTCCTCCGCCTGGGTCGTAATGAGGCCCACTGAAAGAAATAAATGTTTGACAAAACAGCAAAAAACATCTGCTGATAAATTAACATGCACAACATCATTCAGTCCGATTAGTCATGCCCTTAGGAGAACTATACTCCATAACTGGAATATTGTAAGAGCATCTGACTTTTATCCAGAGTAGCCTAGATTTGCAATCACGCAAAATGGTCTCTACGGCCACCCTCCCGACCTGAGGTTGTGGTGACCATTGAGTTTGTAGTGTAATCAAATCAGCAGCAGAAGGAACAGAATCTCCCGTAGGAGGTTGCAACGGCAAACTCGACTGTGCCTCCATTCTAGAAATTCGTTCATCGAGAGCTACCAAAGTCTCTTCACATGAGTCAATATGTTATGTTATGTTATTTTGCATTTATATAGCGCCTTATATACCATTGGTATGGTCTGAAGGCGCTGGTAGGTTGAACGCCCTTGGGAACCGAAGTTCGGGTTAGTAGAGAGAGTAGGGAGAGTCAAAAAAGTGCGTGTGCGCACCAGGTATGTGTGCGCACCAGGTATGTGTGCAGCTGGTGCGGAGTTCGAGTGGTAGCTGCTTCTTAGCGGTAGGTGTGGTGGTTGAGATATCAGGAGTATGTGTTCGCTCTGGCCGGCTTTATCCAGAACGAGTGTGGCTGCGTTAGGCCTGAGGAGAACGCCTGGCTGGGGGTGTGAAACCAGCAATGTTTACTTAGAGTGATGTGGAGTGAGCGGGAGATGTAGATATGAGAATAGTTATACCGAATGGTGTCATAGTATCTCTGTGTTCTAGTTGAGTGGTGGTGTAAGGGAGAGAGTAAGCGTGGGGTGTGGTATGATGTATGTTTTTCAAATGTTCCCTTCATTCCAAAGCATAATATCTATGTCACGCAGTTCCGTGCACATACATAATATGTCCATCCGTTGTACATACTCATCCGTTGCACATATTCGTCCGTTCCACACACTCGTCTGCTCCATATACACTTGTCTGCTCCACACAATCGTTCAGTCCGCACCCTCGTCCATTCCACGCACTCGTCCATTCCACGCACTCGTCCAGTCAGCACACTCGTCCAGTCTTCATACTCGTCCAGATTAGACACTCGTCCAGATTAGACACTTGTCCAGTACACAGCACTCATCCGGTCCACCCACTCATCGGCACAACATACTACTCGTTGGCTTGACAGTACTACTCGTCTGTTCTGTGTGTCGATCCATTCCACACACTCATCTGGTCTATGTATTTGTCCGCTCCATGCATTCATCTGTTACGCACACTCATCCGCACCACACATTCAGCCGCTTGACACACTCATCCGCTCCACATATTCATCTGCACCAAAGACTCATTCGCTCCACATACACTTCCGCTCCATACCCACATCCACACTACACATTCATCCGCTTTCGACACTCATCCGCTCTCCACACTCATCCGCTCTCGACACTCATCCGCTCTCGACACTCATCAGCTCTCCACACTCATCCGCTCTCCACACTCATCCGCTCTCCACAGACGCTTTCCACATTCAGATGTTGTTCACTCTCAACTGCTCATCCCCTCTCCACACTCACCCGCTCTCCACACTCATCCCCTCTCCACACTCATCCCCTCTCCACACTCATCGCCTCTCCACACTCATCGCCTCTCCACACTCATCGCCTCTCCACACTCATCCGCTCTCCACACTCATCCGCTCTCCACACTCATCCGCTCTCCACTCTCCATGCACATCCGCTCTCCATGCTCATCGGATCTCAGTGCACGTTCCATCTTCACGCTCATCCGCACTCTACGCTCATCCGCTCTCAACATTCGTCCGTTCTTTACGCTCATCCGCTCTTCATGCCTTCTTGCTCTTTCCAGCTGAGTTCTATGCGCTCTTGCGTTTTGTTCGCTTCTCTGCATTTGCGTGCTCGTTAATTCTACACATACTCATCGACTCAATACGCTCTACCGCTCTACGCACCCAACCATTCTTCCTACTCATTGGCATTATTATGTTCATGTAATTCATCCGGTCACCATACTTATTTGATCTTTCTAGTCGTCTGTTCTTCCACTCATGCTCGCTTCCACTGTTTATTCGTTTGTTCTATACGCTTCATCTATTCTAACTATTTCCTTTATGTCATTCACTGTGTTCCTTCCTCATTCATTATGTCCATTTCATCGGTTCAGATCTCCTAAGTTTCTCAATGATTTATTCCTATTATCCATTTTACTGTTTTGATCTACTTTACTCGCTTAGGTATGTTTGTCTTTCTAGTATTTAGCTGTCATTTCTCGCTTCAGGTAGTTTGATGGATCGGTATTATTGTGATGATGCTGGTTTGGTTTTATGGGAAGAGCCAGGTTTTCAGTTGTTTGCGGAAGGACGTTAAGTCCTCAGTTAGGCGTATGTGGGGTGGGAGCGAGTTCCACAGGGTTGGAGCCAGAGCTGAGAATGATGATCCGCCTAGCCTGACTGAGTTTGTCTTGGGAATTACTAGGAGGCCGGCTGAGCTTGATCTTAGGGTGCGAGTGGGATGATAAGGTATTAGTTTGTCTTGAAGATATTGAGGTCCAGTTTTATGCAGTGCTCGATGGGAGAGGCATAAGGTTTTGAAAGCCACCCTGCGGGCTATTGGGAGCCAGTGTAGTGTTTTAAGGGCTGGGGATACGTGGTCTCTTGGACCGAGCGCAAGTATCATTTTGGCAGCCGCGTTTTGTGCTCTTTGAAGTTTATTCAGTTGGTAGGCATGGATTCCGAGGTATAGGGGGTTTCCGTAGTCGAGTCTGGATATGACGATTGATTGGACAGCGGAGACTCTGTTGGGAAATGAGAGGTATGGAAAGATGCATCTAAGGGTTTTAAGGTGGTAGTGGTAGGACTTTGAGACATTGTTGACTTGGTGCAAGAGTGTTAGGTCGGAGTCCAGGGTGCATCCAAGATTTTTCACTGTGTTGGAGGGTGTCGGTGAGTTGCCCATGGCGGGTGGCCAGGGTAGTGGATGCGGAAGAAGATCGGGGTTGCCGCAAACTATGATTTCTGTTTTGGAGGGGTTTAACAAGAGGTGACTTTGGGTCATCCAGCGTTCTTTGTTAAGGAGGCAGGATGCAAGGTCGGGTCGGGAGTTAGGTTTTGAGTTCAGGAATTTTAGAATTCGTTGTGTGTCGTCGGCGTAGTTGTAACATAGGATGTTGTGTGAACGAATTATTGGTGGTAGGGTGATCAGGTAGAGATTGAATAGGAGGGCGGATAGACATGCTCCTTGAGGGACTCCCGTGTCGACTGGTCGAGCTTGGGAGGTAAAGCTTGAGAGTGTCGTTATTTGGTGCCTGTCTTTGAGGAATGAAGCTATCCATTTAAGAGCGGTTCCACGAATTCCTAGGGAGTGGAGGCGGTCTAGGAGGATTGAGTGATTGATCGTGTCAAAGGCAGCGGATAGATCGAGAAGGATTAGAGCGGCACATCCTGCGGAGTCTGCTGTCATTTTAAGGTCGTCCCAGATCGAGGTTAGGGTGGTTTCAGTTCTGTGACGTGTTCTGAAGCCTGATTGGGCGGGGTCAAGGAGATTGTTGGCTTCGACAAAGGCATTTAGTTGAGAGTAGGCGGTTCGGTCAATGAGTTTGGCAAGGAATCTGGTGTTTGAGATTGGGCGGTAGTTATTGGGCTCGAGAGGGTCGAGTGAAGATATTTTAATTAGTGGTTTGACATGTACCATTTTGAATGCTTCGGGAAAAATACCGGTGGACAGGGAGGCGTTTATGATAGATCTTGCGTGTTCTCCAGCGCAGGTGGAAGCAAAAATTTCTTTAAGGGTTGTGGCTGGGCAGGGGTCCAGAGGGGATCCAGATGATTTGCGGGCTGATAGAAGTTTGAGAAATTGTTCTGGTGATATTGGACTAAAGGATTAGAATGTTGGTTGGGTAGAGGTTGTAGGTGACGGGCTGGCCGGTACGGGTGGAGGATTGTGAATTGGCTGTAAGAGAGCCAGTTTGGTGTTTAGAGTTTTTGTCCTTTCAATAGCTGTGGTGTAAAAGTGGAGGGAGAGTGAGTCACACAGTGATTGTGACGGGGTCGGGACGGTTGTATTACAAGCTGGATTGGTGAATTCGGAAATGATTTTGTGGAGTTCTTTGCTTGGGTTTTTGCAGTTTAGGATTCGGGTGTTGTAGTGGGCTTTTTTAGCTTTCCGGATTTCGGCCTTGTACCGGTACAAGTGTCGGGCTAAGGTGGTCCTGCTCTCGTGGGTTTTCTCTTTCTGCCAATTGCGCTCTAGGTATTTGTAGTGTCGTTTAGTGGTCTTCAGCTCAGGAGTGAACCATCTGGGGAAAGGGCCACGGAGGGTTGATGGTTTGCACGGGGAGGTGAGTCACATCAGAGATGCGTTGAGCCATGTGTCAAAGGCCTCAGGTGTTAGTTGGTTGTTGGGGCGGCAGGTAGGCGGTGGAGACTGGAGGAGTGCCTCGGCTAGGTCCGGGGAGATTATTAGTTTTTTACAGCATTTGCGTAGGTTTGGAGGTTCCGATGCGAGTACGGGAAGGGGGCCGGGAGAGGGGATGGTGAACGAGAGAATGAAGTGATCGGACCAGATGATAGGGGTGGGGGTTTTAACTGAATCAGGGTATTGGAGCTTAAGATGGCATCGAGAGTGTGTCCTTTAAAATGAGTCGGGCCGTTTATGTGGGGTTGGAGATTAATTGCATCCAGACCATCAACCAGGGCGTGTGTCATAGGGTTGGTGGGGATGTCGAGCCATATGTTGAAGTCTCCAAGAAGGGTGAGGTTGGGATGGTTTATTTGGAGGGTGGCAATAGAGTCGCAAAGGTTATTTGCGAAATGTCTATCGTAGCCAGGGGGCCTGTAGATTATTAGGAAGGTGTGTGAGAGCGACGGGGAGAGGGATAGTTTAACGAGGAGAGATTCGCAGGATGGAATGGAGGGTTGCTTGTCCATGATTGAGGCGCGGAAGAGAGATTTGAAGACGAATGCTACCCCCCCTCCTCTGGACGGACGGTTCAGTGGGATGAGGCAGTAGTCGGGCGGAAAGGCTTCATTTGCGATTGGGCTGAAATCATCAGAGAGCCAGGTTTCAGTGATGAAATATGGGCAACCCCCTCAGAGAGAGGTGGCTCGGACAAATCTGGGGCTTTGGGTCCACCCTCCCGTTCTTGTTCAGATCCAGAATTCTTACCTGGTAACATATTCGAGGTGCTGCTGACAAGAATGCTTCTTGTGGCCATATATTCAATCCGCCCACAAGGGCCTCTCCGTAGCATGTGCGTGGCAGTCGGGTGATCAATACCTCCTCTAGCTCCCACAGCACCAACCGTTCCGCAACCTCGAATCATTAATAGTTTATAGTTCGCTACTGCCCACAGCCCAAAGACTATGGCTTGGTAGGCAGAGGGAACTCGGCGAGCACCGAACACCAAACACTCTACAGTCACTCTGCATCCGCAACCCTGGGAGATGAGAGTTTGTAGATGGAGGTCTGCTTCCACACAGCAACTGTAGAAAGACTGCCTTGAGCAAAGCAGTTCACCGCCACAACGCCACCAAACACTCTACAGTCACTCTTGTCTTTTATGCTTACCTGTACAACTGCAGCAGGACCCGGTACAATTAGGCATGGCTCCGCCACACTATGCTTTTAAGTTCTACCCACATGTTGTAACCTTGTATGCGAGGTCTTGCACATTTCTGTCACTTCACACTTACTGTAACTACAGCCTAGATGCCTGAGGGTTTTGTGCGCTACTATAAATGCAATAAATAAATAAGTAAATAAATAAATCCTCTAGTTCTGCAAAACACTTAAAACGTGGCTATTTCAACAATACATGGTGAACAGATAAAGATTCCTCCCACCCTGCACCACCCTCATGTTGTATAGCGCTCCACTGCTCTCGAGAAATAACATTAAAACAAAAATAAAATAAGTGGACGGCTGTGTCCTGTTAGACAGCTTGAGAGGTTTGGTAGGCAGCTGGGCCATGTAAGAGAGAGCACAGAGAAATTGTCTGTAGCTTTTCCTTGTGATGGAGCCTAAGAAAAGTAGGCAAGTTGCGCTTGTAATCGTGACAATTGTAAGGGTGTGGACGGAGGAGATTGACACACAGGTGGCATAATTATTGCCAGAGACTTTTATTAACCAAACAAGTGTTGGATTAATACCTTCCTGACCCTAATACTAAGAGGGGTTTCCCTGCCTCAAAATAATATTCAAAGGAGTCTGCCAGGATAGTCTAAAAGAAACAAGTCCACAGTTGTGTCAAAATTCCTATTTCCTACGTTCCTACGTTTCCTATGTAGCAGAGAAACTTCCACATGTAGACCGAAAGACATTTGGGCCCCACTCGGCGCTATCTAGCCGACACCCAGGATGCTTTGGAGGATGAGATGGAGCCGCCCAGCCCAGAAGGCCGAGCTATTCCTGACAGTAGTTAGACCTCCCTGATCTGAATGCTAGTATTCTGCATAATGAAATGTATTTAGTATGTTTGATGTAATCGAACCGTCAGCTGAAAATAAAGTTTATTTTAAAAAATGTCCCATTTCCTGCCCACACGCTTAGAACTTAAACCGATGTGAAAAGGTGATCTTCTTTGGTCTCATAATTCTGTTCAAATTCGCAAAACAAAGTTCCAAAATGGTGCAACAAATAAACTCCAAAAGGAAGGGCAACCTTACTCCCAGGTTGTCGTGCACTACAAATGTTCAATAAGCGTCTTTTTCGCTTTTAGTGTCCCATACGTGTCCTTGATATTGTCTATACAAATAACTAGGGAGGATGTTTCCTTTCCCTAATTTCTTCCCAGTATGTATTATGTTCTTTCTTTATCACATTACTCAGGTAATGCTTTGTTTGCTCTTGCCTTCTCCTTGGTTTCACAGCAAACCTGGTATACTATCCTGACAGGTACTGTGACTATGAAGAGTACTTTAGCTCAGTGAGTCCCAGGCTGTGCCTTCTCTGTACTTAGCAATTGTGTCTTTTCTTGTTTGACTACTACTGCTTTGCTGGTCACAGCCAACCTGCTATATTCTCCTGTCAGGTACCTTTAATATGAAGATTGTTTTGGCTCTCACTATCTGTGGGTGCGAATCCCAGACTCGCCTTTTAATTGTGGTCTTCTTGCTTTAGTACTACTACTTTGTTGGTCACAGCCAACCTGGTATACTCTCCTGCCAGGTACTGTGAGAATGAAGATTTTTTTGGCTCTCTTCATGTGGGTGCAAATCCCAGATTCACCTTTTATTTGAGTTCTTCTTGCTTTACTACTACTACTTTGTTGGTCACAGCCAAGTTGGTATACTCTCCTGCTAGGTACCATGACTATGAGTATTGGTGTGGAGGCCTTAACCCGGTATATGGGTGCGGGTTGCAGACTCGCTTTCGTGATCCTCCCTTCTTCTAGCCGTCCTTCCAACTGTTCCGGGCTCCCTGACCTCTCTGGAGAGCTTACCAGTGATTTTTAGTTGTTTGCGGAGGCTTCAGGCTTTGACGGCTTCCGGCAGTCTCCGCGCTGACTCCCAGCCTCAGAGCTGCACTTCTCGGCTTCCCGCGTTCTCCAGGCTCCCGAACTGGATGGGAGCTCAGGCTTTCGCCACTCATGAGTGTTCATCTGTGACGGACCTTTTAGGGACACCTTTACTAGCATGTAAGCATCCCGTTCTGGTTGCTATCAGCGTCCCGTCTCATCTACAGCAGTCTGCATTTGAATCTTCTGCTTCCTCCTGGGGGCGCCTCTCTCTGTTCCCAGTCCTCCTTCCCTTTTTATGAAATGGTTTTGGCCATTATAAGGCATCAAGTATGTGCACCTTTGTTTCTGTGGAACCTGCCACATGGATCTGTGCCTCTTCCTTGTTTCACTAGTGAGGTCTTCACTGGGTAGTTGTTGTTTTTCCTTGTCCCGGTAGTGAGGTGATCACTCCTCATTAGGCCTTTATTGCTCTTCCTTGCCCCAGTTGTAAGGTCTATACTCCACACTGGGTAGTTGTTGCTCTTCCTCGTCCCAGTAGTGAGGTCTTCATTCCTCACTAGGTTGTTGCTCTTCCTCGTCTCAGTATTATAGTGATACTGTAATCAATGTTCTTCCCCTTTTTGGTGTTTCTTGGGGAAGTGACATTGACTATTCTGCAAACATGCATGAAAGTGTGTGGGGTTATGATGTCGTGTGTAGGGCGAGGGAAGTGGGGGTTTAGAGGAATTATACAGTGTATCTCACAAGGTGTCATCACTCATGCCCTAGGGGGTTTCCCTCCCATGAGATCCACCCACCGAGTACCACCCCCAGGGGGACTATCGGGTAACGGTATCACCTCACTGGTCTCATGGGCAGGGCCCTCCCCCATGGAAACAGAGACGACATCCTGGTATTCGTCACAAAATAGCACTCCCAACCACATGTATTTATTTATTTATCACATTTGTTACACGCCCAGACCCATGGGTATCATGGCGAGGTTACAGCGCAATGTTAGCATATTACAAACAAAAATTCACATGTTACACAATGCAGTTTTTGGGACAAAATTATAGATCGTTACACATACAATTGTACGATGGGGGTTACTTGCAGCATGTTTGGACCACTCAACTCGTACTACTATTTGAAAAGACAAGTTATGAGTGACTTTTTGAAACCAGTGAAGGAGCCTTCTTCTTTGATGTTGTTGTGGAGGGAGTTCCAGTGTTTAGGGGCTAAGTATCGGAAACTACTGCCTCCTGGGTGTTCTTGTAGCGAGGTATCTCTAGAAGTTGTAGGTTATTGGACCTTAGTGTTCTAGTGCAGACTTCTTTTTTTTAATCGCTTTGTTTAAATACTTAGGAGCTGTGTCCTGTAAGCATTTGTGGGTTATGTAGAGTGTCTTGAAAAGGATTCTTTCTACTATGGAAAGCCAGTGGTGGTTTTTCCTGATCTTAAATATATGGGCTGATTTTCTGATGCCTAGTGCTGCTCTTAGGGCTTTGTTTTGTATCAGTTGTAGGTTTTTTTAAGTTAGATTTGGAAGTACCCAGTAACAAGACATTACAATAATCAAGTCACGAAAGAATCAGTGCTCTAGCCAGGGTGACGCAGTTAGTGGGGGTGAGGAATTTCCTGCTTAGTGTGATTAACTTCGCAGTGTATGCTGTGGTGGAAGAAAGATTGCTGATGTGTTTAGTCATGGAGAGATTGGTATCCAAGTATACTCCTAGTGTTTCTACTTGTTTGGAAACTGGTATAGAGGTGCCATCAATAATGATGGATACATAGTCCGGGTGGAGTGTGCTAATGATAGATTGAGAGCCCACTATCAGAATTTCGGTCTTCTCATCGTTGAGACAGAGGCTATTTAGTGCCATCCAATTTTGAATGATTGCATAGATTTTATTGATGTGTAGGGTGTCTTGGGAGTAATTTCCTGAGAGTGGGATGAGGATCTGGGTGTCATCCGCAAAGTTGGTGTAGATGACACCTATATGGTCTAGGGCTGAAAATATAAGCTTAGTGTATGCATTGTAGAGAGTGGGTGAAAGGCAGGAGCCTTGCGGCACACCGATGGTGACGGGGATGGGGTCAGCTGCTTCCTTACCTATAGCGATTATAGAGGTGCGGTCAGCTAGGAAGGATTTAATCCACCTAGTTGCATCTGTGGAGAAGTTAAAGTCGTTGGCTAAAGTATCGCAGAGCTTGTCGTGATCCACTAAATCGAACGCAGCCGAGAGGTCAAGTAGCAGGAGAATACAAAGTTTACCAGAGTCTCTAATAGTGTCTTCTTGCATTTTAAGGTCCAGTAGAGCAGTTTTGGTGCTGTGGTTCGGCCTGAAACCAGATTGTCTTGATCCCAGAAGGTGGTTATTTTCTAAGTGGGTTTGTACTTGGTTATAAGCTATTTTGTCGATGATTTTCAACAGAAAGGGGACTGTGGTTATTGGACGGTAGTTTGTAGGTACAGTAGGGTCTAGAGAGGGCTTCTTAATCAGGGGGGTGACCCAGGCTTCTTTGATACTGGCTGGGACCATATTGGCTTTAAATGAGGCATTAATGAAATTAGTGATAATGGGTGTAAGTGCTGGAGCGCAAGATTTGACTATGTGAGCTGGGATGGCATCTCCTTTGCAATTGGAGGCTTTGAGTTTGCCAATGGTGTCACAAACGAAGTCTTGGGTGACTGGAATGAAGGCAAATGGTGGGCTGGTATTGGTGACGGGGTTGAGCGAGAGTTTATCATTGGATGGTTTGCTCGCTAGCAACTCTCTTTTGTGCGATTTTGGTTTGCAGCGTTTTAATTTTGGAAGCTAGTGCATCTTGTATGGTGGTACACCATTCTTTACTCGGTATAGAGTTGTTGGTAATAGGGGTTGGTTTTTCCAATTCTCTCAGGATGGAGAACAACTCTTTGGAGTCAGAGGCTGCGTTGTTGATCTGTGTATTATAGCCATTTGCTTTAGCTGAAATAATTGCTGACTTATAGGTTTTGTTGGCCAGGACGAAATCATGTTTAGTTTCTAGTGTTGGATTGTTTTTGTAAACATGTTCCAGCGCGCGTTTTTTTCTTCTAAGATTGACTAGGTCCTCATTAAACCAGAAACATGACCGTTTATCATTGCGTTTCATTTTAGTGGTGAGTGGTGCTATTGCATTGACGGTAGACATAAGGCAATTTTTGTAGATGTCAGCTAGGAAGCATGGGTTATCACTGATGATTGATGATGCTTCTAGTGCTGTACTCAATATAGGGCTAATGTTCTCTGGTGTGAGTTTACGAAGATTTCTAGCTTCATAGGTGTGAATAGCTTTTTGTGCAGTGGGGATGGGATCATCCATAATAATGGTGAATTGAATGCTGAAATGATCCGTCCAACCGAGTGGAGATATGGAATCAATAGCAACGGTGGCGTTGTGAGTCAAGATCCAATCGAGGGTTCTACCCTTGATGTGGGTGGGGGTGTTGATGTGTTGAGTGAAGTTCATGTCCTTGAGCCACATGGGACACAAAACAACCCCACTCTAGTTTTGTACTTTTCTTTGTCTTACTTGTACCAGGTAATACATCATCATCACCATGCAAACTGGTGTGTTGGCAATGGGTTGATAAAGTTCCACAGTCTTCACAATGAAGCGGCTTTTCATTTTTATAAATGTCAATTGCATTTGTATGTGCCACTGCAAGACATCTACGTCGGCGGCATTTAAAATTCTCAGATTGTATTTGGACGGGGGGGAGGGAGGGGGATGACGCTCAACAGCAACTTATGCAAAGATCACTGGCCAGGTGGGCTGTTTGCTGTACCAAAACTGTGCGGCTGATGGTCCATTGCCAGGTCCTGTTCATGACCCTTCCAAATTTAATATCCCTAAGTCAGTGAGAAGGGTGCCCGACAGCATATCCCCTATAGCTTGCCCTGATTTGTAGGTTTTCAACAGGTGCCAGTGATATACTTGCCATGGATGCGCCAATCTTGAGGCTGACATTCCCCTGTTGGTCTGTAAGGAAAAGGGAGGAGGATCCTATTTCGGGGAACAACACCTTCAGGGATCAAGAATGAGGTTTAAAGAAGAACAACGAAGGTGATGGCCCTGTCTCTTACCCACACAACCCAGCAGTGAATATACCTATTGCTGGAAAGCGCCAGTTAAAGAACAAGATAAACATTTCAATCAATGTCCATGGAGGTGCCAAAACTAAATGAAGGCAGGTGTAGTTTTTCACCAAACAACCAATTATGAATCCCACTTGCCAAAACCTGAATATCATCAATTTTATTTAATTCTTAATAAAAACAATAAAAGACAAACAGTTCACTTTAAAAAAAGATCTTTGATTGAACACATTACATATAAAGGTAAGAAAACAGACTTGAACATCTGATGTGACACAATAAGAATTTGTGATGGGGTTAGCACGTGAGTAATTGTGTCTTGTTTCTAATTAGTATAATGAAACACAGGAACAAGGGTAGAGCAATTTAGTTAATAATGGATAGCTCTATCATATTTCACACCAAAGCCTAAGGGTTCTAAGAGGCTTCTTATACGATAGAGCTATCCATTATTAACTAAATTGCTCTACCCATGTGCCTGTGTTTCTGCATACTAATTAGAAACACAAAATCCAATGACCAGAGCTGACGGTCCAATTTAATTACAAGGGACTGTAAGTATGAATAGGAAGGACAGTGACCCATAGTATATCTGCATTGTGTTATCCCAATCTCAACCCATCCCATCTTTAAATTCAGAACCCTAGTATTGTTAAAATCCTTCTTGCACTGATTTTTCTCTCATCTGTGTTATTAAACCATAACCCATTAGTGATTTGGATTAATGAAAGTAATTCCCATACAGAACGGAAACTAGAGTATCACGCATGGGGAGTTATGATCGGCCGTGAGTAACTGATTCATGCGTGGCATTCTCTTTTTCATAGTCATAATATAGTGTAATCAAACCCATCTGTCATTTTCAAAACCGCATTTCTGTTTTCATTTTCGCGTCTATTTTGCAACACCGCCTCTCACAAAACCTCTATAACGTCTTCAATTTTAAAGATAGAAACGGAATTTCAACTCACACTGATACCTAAGACCCTTAGCTACATCTAGAAACCGCATTGCGGAACAGTGTATTTGACCCGTTTATCTCCAATATCACATAGTAAAAGTTTGCTGCGAATTTGCAGTTTTCAAAAGTTTACACGTCTTTTCCACATTTCAAAGTGCTTCTTCCATCCCATCCTGATCTAAAGTGTGTACTGTTATTTGTATTATAGCTTATGTTTGGTAGGACCTGTAAAGCATTTTTACACCCTTTTGCATTGTTTCACAAAGCCATTTCACCTGTCAGTTTAAAAGTGTCATTTTCCAAAACGGTTTTCTCTCTTGTTTGGGGAGGGAAGATTGTATCTAAACTCTAGACATTGTCTTTCATTCCTGAATACCTGCTGATTACTTACACCTGTGAAGGATTGCTCATTTGTATCTAAACAAGACTTTGCAGGGGGAATATTATCCTAAACGCTATCTGTTCGCAACTCAAAGCTGTTCTTTTTCCTGTGTTTTCTATGCTGCATCATTATAAGTGAATTCAATCGCTTGACCTATTTTCTGAATTGTATTGTCACTGTTAGGTGATTGCTGTCCCATATATGGGATACATTACTCACTGTAATCTTATTTCTGATACTTGTATCTGGTTAGATTCACATGCAACCCACCCTTCCTCTAACAGTTCTATGCAGTATCCTGCGGACACTGTGGACAGCACCCATATGTCTGATGCGATCCCTTCCCAAGCTTGAGTGAAGTTGGAAATGCATCCCCCTACTGGGGATGCGTGAGAAGGGACCCTGAACGGAATGTCACTGCTTTGCGGGAGGCGTGCCGCCGCCTTTATTGGGGCTGCCTCTACCCTTACCGCGTCCCCTTTTGTTACCCATGCCATAACTCTGGGTAGACTGCTGGTTGTTGTTATTCCATGGTGTATCCTGCCCCTGGTAATAGTTGGAGCCTCTTTGCGAATGTTGGCTGCGTGGGCGACGAAAATTGCCATTCCCTCTTTGATTAGGGGGTTTGTTGGTTAACTGGCCCAGGGATTTGTGAGTCTCGTACTCATCTTTGGCATTTTTTAATGCGTCCTCTACCGCCTTGCCAAACAGTAGACCAGGCTCCACCGGTTTGTCTATTAAGGATGCTTGTGTCTCTGGTTTAAACCCAGATTGTCTTAACCAAGCATGACTTTTGATAACAGTGCTCTCTGCTATCAGCCTGCCGGCGTTATCCGTGGCACCAAAGGTTGCTTTAAGGATGCAACCGGACACGGCTCTTCCCTCTGACTAAACCTGTGCCAGCAGGCTTTTTAAAGGTTCCGGGGCAGAGTCGATGAGTGCCGCAACTTCTTACCACTGATGGCAGTTGTAACTCGCCAGCAGGGTGGTGGAGTTGGCAATCCTTGCCTGGTAGGCGGAAGTGGAGGCTACCTTCCTTCCCAACCCATAGATCTTTTTGCTCTCCTTGTCGGGGGGAGCTTCAGACGATGATAGGGGTGTTCCCGCCCTCTTTCGGGTATTAGTCACTACCAGGAAGTCAGGTTTCAGTTGCCCCCTTATATACTGCGGGTCTGACTGGGTTGCCCTGAACAGTTTTTCGATCCTGGGGTTTACTGTCCTGGTGAGGTTGGGATTGAGAAGGGAAGGGTCTATTCTCCTTTGTATAGACTTGAGAATAGGGATGGCCTGGGCAACGGGTCTTTTTTATCCCACTAGTTCCTCTGCAAAGTCCCTCTCATTTTGTGCTCCCTGAGTATCTATGCGTAAGTGTTCTGCCGCTCTAGACAAAACCTAATTTAAGAGAGGTTGGTTGTCGACAGGAGAGTCGGTAACCGGAGGTTCTTTGCCTACTGGTGAGTCTACTCTGTAGGCTTCTGGGTCATCCTCGTCCTCCTCTTGGTCCTCGACATCCCCATAGTAATCCATCATAGTTTGGTTGTCCAACATCGCCAATTCTGGATCTAAATTTAATGGATCCTCATCATACTGAGAGTATGGCTGTACGTAGAAAGGGTCAGAAGACCGACTTTGCGTTGGCGCCTCAACTCGAGGTTTCTTACCAGGGGGTTGCGGGTGCCTAGACCCTGAGGGAGTAGCCCCATCAGGGGTATAGGAGAGGAAGTGCTCTGGATTCTTGGCATAGAAGTCTGCTAGGGATGACATTCTAGACATAACTCTGTCTATAGCCTCACTTGACCATTCTTTAGAGCTGGGGATAACCCTTTCCTGGGAGGGTTTCCCTGCTATATCCTAACTGGACCTATGGCCTTGTGCAGGGGTCTTGGATATTTTTACAGAAGACTGTGACTTGTCTTTATGTTGTGGTGCAGATGAAGACTGAGAATGTTTATTCTGCCACTTTCCCCCCTCCCCGTGAGTGGAAGAGTGCTTCCCTGGTGTTTTCACCTTTTCTGAGCTTTTCGACGTCTGCCGTCGAGATTCGGGGGTAGTGTCCCTTTCCTTAGAGTGTGGAGGTCGGGACACGGGAGTAACCGTCACGCGGTCTGCTGGCGCCGACTCCTGGAGTGCGGCCTGGGGATCTTCCGATGATCGAACCTCTGTTACTTTAGTGAGTGAGGCACTCTTGGCAACAGTGGATGGTTGCCTGGTGTCATGCGGCGATTTTGAGAACGCCCAGAGGACACCATTCTCTGTGTGCCTCTTTCCGGGAACTCGACACGCGCGTCAAGTCTCGGTTGGACTTCCAGTATTTAGTGGAAGTGGTGTGGGTAGCGCTCGTGTCGCCGGGGGTGTTCCCCATAGCTGCCCTGCCGGACAACCTTCCGAGGTCGGGGACTTGCGCTTGGCTGTCTCTCGACGCCACGTTGCCCTCGCCGTCCGATAGCACGGCGTCACTGCCATCACTGAAGGCGCCCTCCGCTTCCATGGCCTCTCGTTGCCTGGCGTGGTGGGCCCAACGTTTGATCGAACGGTCCTTTAGAGTCTTCGGCTTAAACCGACTACACGCTCTGCAGTTCGCCTCGGGGTGGTCCCTCGGCCAGCAGAAGTTACAGGTGGTGTGTCTGTCAACCCAAGGGTACTTGCGGTTGCACTTGGGGCAAAATTGGAAAGGGGTACCCTCCATACGCACCCTGTGGCAGCGGGCTAGTGTGTGTAGGAACATATAAGAAATGTATATATATATGTATATATATATGTGTGTGTAGAATATGTACCACCCCCCACTCTCCCTACTTGCAGGGCAGAGGCCAGAGGCCTTCCGAGGCAAAAAGTCTGTCGTGCAGCTCTCGACGGTTGTATTCTTCTCCGGGCCGGCATTGAGCATCGAACTTGGGTGACTCGACGTTGGGATGGAGAAAATGGGGAAATATTATATTTTGCAAAATGATGGCTAAAGCCAGGGAACTCTGCAGGATGCTTCCGACCAGTATGGCGGAAAAAAACAATCTGAGGGTCCTAGACGCGTGAGGGATCATGGGTACAGTGGATGTCACACTAGGGATGGTATTACTGGCACGCCCTGTGTCGACGCCTATTTTCGAGTTTCGAAAAACAAACTAATACTCTGCAGCTTCCACTAGATGTCGGCCTATGCACAGCATGTGATCTAAGTAGATTCCACAAGCCTCAGAAATATATATATTAAACTTACGTGTGATTTGAATATTAAATAAATAAATAAATCGTTACCTTTACAAACTTGCCAGATTCCTGGTTCAGTGTGACCTGGGTGGTATTTTGAGACGGGTGTGATATGAGTGGTATATCATTCAGAATATTGAACTTATAGACACAAATAAAATAAGTATTTCATTGCACATTACATGCTAGGCGAGACCTGGCTCTGTGCCTGATTGAAATCCTTAACACATGTGACTCTGCGATAATACATTCAGAAAATATTGCAGAATGTTCTTCCATGAGCATTTATGACGTTTACTCTATGCAAAATGTTCTGTAGTAGGAGGGAAGAATGATTTTACAAAAATTAAATACTTTCTCCTAGTGTTGTTTAATCTTCTGCAGATTTGCTCAACCAAACCTATTTGTATCAAAGAGGCACAGCTCCACCTCACTGATGAGGCCCAACAAGGCTGAAACACGTGTAAGGGGTTACTGTTGGTACTCTCGTTCAGAAGGGAATTGCCATAGCATTTCGGTGCTGGACTGCCCATGTGGGCGGGACAAAGACTGATATGCAAATGGATATTTCCCACCTGTGAAAGGTACAGTGAGCTAAAGTGTGGCTGCAGACTCTCGAGTGGGTACCATCCCAAATAACAGGTCAATGGGCTGCGTTTGTTCTCGTAGAGCAGCGCCCATGTACTATTTTGTGATAATTCAAGGGACCTAGGTTTAGTCACCCTAGGTTTCCTAGGGTCATCCAAATGTGGTCACCTTGCTCACTGTGCTCAGAGAGGCACAGCTCCTCCTCACCGATGAGGCCCAACAAGGCTGTAACACGTATATGGGGTTGCTGTTGGTACTCTTGTTCAGAAGGGAATTGCCATAGCATTTCGGTGCTGGACTGCCCATGAGGGCGGGACAAAAACTGATATGCAAATGGCTATTTCCCATCTGTGAAAGGTACAGTGAGCTAAGGTTTGGCTGCAGACTCTCGAGTTCATTCTGGCAGAGGAGCGCCCATGTACTATTTTTTGATATTTGTAATATGGTCCTAAGAACTGTTCTCCATTTTGTGACCCGGCTTCAATCTCTGAAACAGAAAGTGGCATTATAGGGAGAGAGGCGGCGTGATCTGCAGATCCATTATTGCAGCAAAGGTGCAAATTAAAAGGCCGACTTTGTTTTACTTTTCGCCACCCTGTTTGCATATCGAGTTGTCCAGATACAGCAGTAGTCGTAATTCCAATGGGCATAGTATTAAACCTAGGATTATCGAGCCCATGGAGAACATGGTCCAGGACTATGGTATGGATCAATCCAACGCTGTTAAACCAACTAAACTACCACCATGAAAAGTGAACTCTCCAAGCAAGCATTCCTTGAGCGACATGTTGGATGAGGAAACTGGCCCAGCTAGACTTTAACCACATGGCTATCAATCCCTACCTGTCTCTGCCATGAACTTTTTAAAAATATTTTATTATTGCATTGAAATTGAGACAATAATGTTTTTAGCAATATCAAAATAACTTAAATCCTATATCCAAATAACAGACAAAATTAATTTGTCTGCAGTAGGCATCCTCAAAAAGAAGAAATTCTCACGATAACCATTCCTTAGAAAGGACGTGAATTAGTCAGATCCAACTTCGGGCAGGATTTCAGACAAAAATGTTGCCACAGCTAATACGTATTTCGGTTTATGTCCTTCCATTAGAGACCTCCACCAGGCTTCTGAGTCTGAGATTAGAAAATCCGTCAGAAGCGGTCTAAAATGTTTTGTTCGTACATCTCCAAATGCCGGGCACGATGTAATGAGATGTAGCAAGGTTTCGACCTTAGAACTGTCTTTGCAGTGACGACAGTGATTTCCTTGCGATAGACCGCAAATTGCTTGAATCTCGTTCGTAGGATGAAGGTTCATATGAACTCGCAAAAATTGATCCCTGACCTTCTTGTCAGGGAACTGCTTTAGATAGTCACAAACCGTATTTAGTTTCCGGCTTTCTGAGGATAAGTGGGCAACATATTGGTAGCTAACAGCCGCCTCAAGGGTTAGAATCTAGTCTTGTTCTTTCACTTGTTTTTTTACACGTACAGGGTTGGCTTCTAGTTGCTCCAGTGAGCCTTCAATCTCTGCCAGATAATTTGTTGTTGTCAATTGCCAACTGTTCAAAATTGGATTGCGGGCGGACATCATTTCTCTGTATACCATTTCCAGAATTCCGGTACGCGAGGGTATACAGCATTTCCTAAACAGGGCGAGTCTGTTCCATTCGACTGTACACTTCAGGGATTTGAGACCCAGTTCTCTCCAAATGATCGCGATGGGAGTCGACAAAGGGATGCCTAACACCTTTTTTCCAAAATGTGCCTTCAAGGTGTGACCATAAAGACTCAGGAATGTTGAACATGGCTTCTGCCCCATATGTCACCGCCAGGACTACTTTTGCTTTGTAGTATCTGAGGACTGGCAAAATGGAGAAGTGGGCAAACTTCCGATTTAGTGCACATGCTTGGCTGGTAGGAGCGTCGTTCTTTGCTCGCAGGTGTGCTGTCATCGGGGCTTCAGGTCTTGAGTCGCTCAACGAAATACCCTGTTACTTAAAGTATTGCACCTGCTCAATCCCGTCTCTGTCTAAGTACCAAGAGAAGGAGTTTTACCCTTTATTGGAGTTCCCAAAGTACAAGAATTTTGATTTTCCCTTATTAATTTTAAGACCGTTCGATAAGATGTAACTTTGTAAGAAGTCAAGTTGTCTTTGTAGACCTACAGGGGTGTGTTCGATTATTACAAGGTCATCCGCGTACACTAATTGAGGTAACTGGACTCCTCCCACCTTTGGGGCAAAATATCTTTTTAACAGAAAATCTTCTGGCATATCTTCCAGGAAGAAGTTAAATAGGGCAGGAGCCATTGGGCACACCTGCTTAATGCCCCTCGAGGTGTTGATTTCATTGGATAAGAGACCCGCTTTGTTCAATCTGACTCTCAGTGAGGTGTTGGAATGCATAGCCTTAATTGGATCGATCAATGATATGGGGCAGTTTTCTCTGACTCCTTTTTTGTGGATTGGTACTGCTATCGCCCACCTCCATGAAATAGACATTTGGTTAGAGGTGGAAATTTGATTGAGCAATGTATAAATGAAGTCAGCCCATTCTTCTGGATGCTCTTTCAAGTCTTTCAGTTGGTCAAGCCGTCATGGCCTGGAGCTCTTGAACCATTTAGCTTTTGGATTTGCCTTACAATATCACTGATGTTATTCAAAAATACCCAGGATTTTGGTCTCTGAGGAGCGTGATCACTTGGAGTAGTATCTAGATCCATGGTGTAAAAACATCTGAAATGATTTGTCCATCCCTTCTGATTTTATTAGTGACCACAATTTTGTCTGATCTTTGCCAGCTAGGCCTCTGAGCATCTCTTCTGAGTCATTCTGGTATCTCTGTCGTTTGGTGGAGCAAAGCCAGTTTTTATACCTTGTCCTTTCGGTCAATGCTGTTTGATGGTCCTTGGGTAGACCGGATTTCCTTGCTACCTTTGCCAACCTTCTAACTTGTTTTCTCCATGCCACCAGTTCGATGTTAAAGATGTGCGGGTGGTTGATGTCCGTATTAGGTGTCATAGAGCATTGAACGCTGAATTGTTCTAACAAGGGAGAGTATTCAACCGAAGGACCAACACTTCCAAGGTCCGCCCTTAGAGATCTTATCTTAATGGTTGATAATTTCAGGCGCAACCCCCATTACAAGTTTCGACCTCTGTGAGCATTTGTTCTCCGAACGATGGGTCCATCAGCCCTCCATTCCAACAGAAGATGATGGTGGTCGCTATGAGTTGTTTTGACCGCTTGAAAATTATTTAGCAGAGGTAAGAAGTTATTAGAGATGTCGATGTAATGAAGCACGCCCCATGTTTTCCCACTTAAATTGTGGTGGTATGTCACCTTTAAAGTTGCCGTTAAGCAGGTGCATATCTCTGGAGTCAATCAATGAGTCCCACATAACCCGTCTGGTGTGCCGAGGGTCTTCAAGATTCCAGTTGCGACCCTGCCATTTTTCTGCTACGTCTGAGATGATGACATATTTGGACTGTTGGTTGGTATATGCATCATTAGTTTAATTGGGTTTCCTGTGCTTGATGGCGATGCACAGGCTCCCAGCCAATCACAAGTTCTTGTGTGAGGAGGTTCGTAGAAACAGGCTTCATGATTTTTAGGGAGCTATCTGTTCCAACTGCGGTCAGAAGACCCACTGATGGACGCCCAACCCTCCCTTTGACAGCTGGTTTATAGATATTTCAAAGCCGTCCAGTACAGGAGACTTTCTTAGCCATGTCTCTTGTAGACAAATCAGGTCCAGATTTATTCCACTGGTTTAGTCAGGTGAGTGAAACCTTACGTGTTCCATGAGGCCATCTTTAGATAGAAAGGTGCTGATAAAGTTTTTGCTGTGATTAATTCCTCACACTGTGCTTGAAGATTTCACCTGGTTTGCTAAATGTTGTGCTCGTGGTAGCCAGGACCAGTCTATTGGTGTAAGACTTGGTGTCTTGGTAGCCCTGGTCATCTTAGCACAGTGTTATGCTCACCTGGTCTCTGCGGAGGCGTTGGGGCACGGTTGCAGCCCTCCATAAACTTGAATCACCCCCTTCAGGCCTCTCCTTCTGTAGAAAAACTGTGAGCGGTGGTACGTGGTGATACTGCTCCTGCGTGGAGATAACAGTGTGTGAGTGTGCCAATCTGTGATTGTTGTACCTCTCGAACCCTTCACCCCAAAGTACGGTTTCTGTGAGCATGCGTCGGCCCCATAAAGCTCACCTGTCAATTATGGAAGATAATCTCTCCGTCCTGCTACTTCTGGCAGGGGCACGTCGAATGGGATCTAGTTCCTTCACTGATCCCTGATAAGGATTAGACCAGTCCAGCTGCGACTATGCTTCTCCTTATGATTGGTAAGTCTTTCTTGAGCTCTTGTGATGCTGTTCGTTCTGTTTAATGTCTTTATATGTTGCTCCTATTTATGCCCGCAATAATGTCTCCCTTCTGTTTTCTTCCCTTAGATGGAAATGCGGCCTCAGTACAGCTGTGAGACCCAAGACGCGGCCGGATGGAAGATGGATGCTACCGCAATGTTCGACAGCAGGTAAGTGATGGTTTAAGGAAAAGCGTGAAGTATGGCGAAGCGCACCTTAAACTGACTTTTTTCGATGTCTCACTTTGTCTTCTGTTTTTCCTTGCAAGCGCTGCTGTCGACGGTGGAGCGTGTCGTGCTGCGGTGCCAAGATGAAGATTTCAGCGTTCCGGAAAGTGTAAAGAATACTTGGTTCGCCGAAGAGATGTACAGGTAAGAACAGCTTCCCCCAGTTGGTAAGTATGCTGGCAGGAAGCAGGATGTCCAGGAAGCAGGATCTTCAAAGGTAAGTCTGACCTCAGGCGGTCAGACGGTGAGCATTACGCTGCTTGCAAGTGCAGAATAACACGCAGTGTCTGTCATGAGGATCGGGGCAGCTTATATAGCTGAGATCGTGGGCACGCCCATTAGGGCCGGCTTACCAGCCACACCCTGCCATTCCTAGAGAGTGAGCACGTGCAAAGGCAATCCATTAGCAGCCACACCCAAGAATACACTTGGGGGTGGTTAATGGATGGACTGTTCAAGGTTAATGCATCCTGCTTAATGGATGGACTGTTCAAGGTTAATGCATCTGAAGTGCTATGTCCATAATAATAGCTTTTTTTTTTTGGTGTTAAATGGATGTTCTTGTTTACTTTTGTTCATGAGCCTGGCGCTAAAGGCGCCAGGACAGTGTCCACCCAGGTCTCCTGTGCATGCAACCCCTGCATGCCTGTGCCCCTGACTTCATGACCATGACACACAGCCAACTTGTCGGGAGATGGTCTCTGTTTGGACGAAGTTGTAACGTTCAACTTTAGTCCAGGGCCAACCAGGAACCTTCCTGTTTCTAGTGGGTCCAGATAGTTATCCACTAGTGTCAGTCTCGCTACTGCGTTTTCCCCTTGGTGATGTCCTGAGATGTCGTTGCCCGAATTTCTCCATTATGTCACTGGTTTTGGTTGATGTGTAAGTACTTAGTCCATAATTTGCAACAGTTGGGTCGAAACCTCACATTAATAGACTCTCTGTTGTGTCAATCAACATGTTTTTGATCACAGGAGAATTGATGTGAAGAAAAACAGAATCTGTTCGCCTTTCGTCAATGAATTAAATTATCTTCCGATTGTCAGATCTCAGCTGCCTCAAGTTTGGAATGGAATAGATTGAGAACTGATCTGCGGCTGAGGATGAGCTTGTCGTCCCGGTCCAAAACTCTCTCAAATTTGAGAGTGCACATTTTTGTGCCCTATTCTCCCGGGGGCATAGCTGTTTTTATGCCATCTAATCTCGTTATGTCTAGGGTTCTCGTCCCGTCCTGGTCGTTCACCAGGAAGCCCAAAGCGTTTGGGCTGTTGGGGCAGTAATTCAAATTTGTTTTGGTCTTTGGTGATAATCCGTGGAGGTGGGATCTTTCCACTCTCTGCTCCAAGGCACCAAGATCCAATTTCTGATATTGGACCAGTACTTGTTCTTAGGTCCTGGTTAATGTCCCAGTCCTCCTTCAGCCGTTGGCTGGTTTTCGTTCACCGTCTCCTCTCTGCCATAGTCACAAACATGTGCGAGGTTGGCAGACTCACAAGCGACCATAAAGGCTCGGGTGTCTTCTGGCCTTGTGTCGGGGACCACTGCCGCCCTATCAAGTGACTGACTGCTCAGTGGTTCATCAAGTGAGTAGGTGGAAAGGTCTAACTGTGTTTGTAATGTGGGACTTATTGGGTTCCTGGGGACACCTGTGGTTGGTGGAGATTCCTTGGCGTCGGCAGGTGGGCTGCTAGGCTTGGGATGTGTCTTTCTTGGGGAGGGTTTCGGAGCTCCGACCAATCTGCTCTGGTTTAACTTAGGTCTCTGTTGGGAGCCATCTGTAATAGCTTTGTTGGTTGTCTTGTCCTTCTGCTGTGCCCGGATGTCTTCTGTTGAGTAAAGATAGAGAAGACCTGGTTATCAGTAAGTCCTCTGCCCTCTTCTATCACAGAGATGTTTTATAATGTTTGATCGATGCAGACGCACAATCCAATCACCAGCCTTTTGGTTTCAGTTGTTCCCTGCAGAGGTTTCTTAGGATTTCCCCATTTGGTCAGTACATTCACCTGTTACATCTACTGGCAGAGACATGCTTGAAGTCTGGACAGACTTAGAGCACAAGACAAGTTTTGGCACACTGCTCAAGTACTGACTTCAGTAAGCCATCCCCGCTAAAGCCAGTTGGTAGAATAGTGCCTTGCCTGTTTGTCCTGGGCATCGGCTGTACTATTGGCAGTAGTTTGTCTGCAAATAAAGAAAAGGTATACAGGTTGGTCGAGTTGGTCCACAAGTCAAGAGCCCTTGGTTGTGCCTGAAGATCTTTAGTCAGAGGCCAACAGGACTCCAAGCCCTCTAGCAGCTCTGCATCCGATAGATTGCCAGGGCTTAGGTCATTGGTAGGGGAGCAGACTTTTTCGTAAACATCGATGGAACTGCGGGGCACAGAGAAGTGCCTCGCTTGTGAAGCCTAAAGTATGTGCGAGGGTTATGTACCAATTTTGTAGAGGGCCTAAGGGGCATTTTTGTGGCAGCTGTGCGTCCTGCCAGCGCGACATGTGAGGCTTGCATCAAGGTCCTTGCTGAAAACATAGTGCCTGGATCGCTATTAATAGGACTCATAGTGACCTTTTCAAGGGTAGTGGTTTCGTCAGTGTAGCGGGGATCCAGGCCACAGTGTTCATTAGTTTGAGCGGGCCATTGCTCACCTGTCGAACAAGGAGTGATCCGGCACAGGCTGATTGTTTTAGGACAATCCAAAGGCTGAACAGACAATGCTTCGTCGCCAGATTCGTTATCAACCATTCCCCCCCATGTGAGGCAAGACTACCAGTATTTTAGTCCCTGATGAGCACGGGTTACTGTGTACTTGGGCCTCGGCAAGGAGTGGTGAGCATGAAACAGGGCAAACTCTTTCGACTTTCTCAGCGTCAGCAGGAATTTTGTCAGAGTTCACATTGGCACCAGCAACTGATGTATCAAAGCCCAAAGTCTCCATCGTGCCCGATGCCATTAGTGTGTTCGAGTTTGTGGGGCACGTGGAAGGGCTGGCAGGCCGCCCATTTAGATGTGAAACTGATTGCGATTCCAGTTGAGGCTGTCGCTCAGCACCTGGCATGTTCTTCTGTGTGGAGACCTGCTCAGTTACATCATGGGGGCACCTCAGGGGTCCGAAGGGTGCATGTGACTGAGCCTTTAAACAAAATAAGTCAGAAGATAAAGGCAGCGATACGGCCTCATTATCTGCTAATGCGTCCAAAGGCATCGGCACAGGGGCAATGTTTGCAATTTCTTTTGTTGAGCTGGAGCAAGAGGTTTCAGAGCGGGAAAAGGAATGCGTTGTAGGAGAGGAGAACAGCGCTACATGTAGGGTAGAAGACTTAGTCTTACTCACCGGGGGCTCTTCAGACTCCGAGTCTGGGCGTGTTACAGATGTTGTTAGTTTCGGGTTTCTTGTTGGTAGCGTCTGACCCCGCTCGATCGTTCTCTGGCTTTTACAGCTTCTTAACAGCATGTCTTTGTCCATCAGCCTCTGGACCACTGCAATCCGCTTCGCTTCGCTAAGGCTGATGGTTTTGGCAGCGAGCGTAATCAGTAGGAGAGGTGTGGTTCAGTAGCCAGCGAGGAAATACTCTTGTCGCAATGAATCTGTAGCAAAGGTCTATGGAAACAGTAAGAGAGTCCTCGAAACACCAGACACTCTTCTCACTCCCATCTGCCATTAACTATGGTAATCTCTACATCCTCCTAAACTTGACTTCTTCTAGCCATGAGCCTGACTGAACCAACATATCAAAAGGAACAAGTTACTTACCTGTAACTGTTCTTATCCAGCATGGGTCTGGCATGGATTCACATGTTCATGAATATTCCCCGTCGTCAGGCTGGGAATCCTCGGTAAAGAAAAAAATCAGTATCAGTTTCGTTTCTGATCTGTCTTTCTTAGTAGTAATCAATCACTGGTCTCTAGGTCATACTGTCCCAAGCCAATGACTGCCCTCTTCCTAAGCCCCGTCCCTGGCAGCCATCCTCAGATTTGGTAGCACGTAAAGTGGCAGTATGACCAAGTGAAGAGCCGCAGAGGGGAAGGATGTGAATCCATGTCAGACCCATGCTGGAGAACAACAGTTACAGGTAAGTAATGTGTTCCTTCTCCAGCATGGGGTCTGGCATGGATTCACATGCTCATGAATATAAGAATGCATAGCAGTACACACATGCACAACCACAGGAGGTGGCAAGGCTCAACATTAAGCATTACATAAAACTCAACATTAAGCATCTCTTACCTCCTCACCAGGCTCACCTTAAGCAAACAGGTTGCTCAGCCCTGCCTGGCCAACTCTGGACTGCGCCCTGGAATCCCGGTCGACGCAGTAGAATCTCGTGAAGGTGTGCGTCGATCTCCACCTAGCAGCCCTGCAGATGTCTAGCAGGGGCACACCAGACAAGAACGCCATGGTAGCAGCAATCGCTCTGGCCGAATGGGCTCTCGGACGGCCGGGCAACGGTCGGTTTGCCAACCGATGACAGTGCATGATGCAGCGGAGAGCCATCTGGAAATGGAAGCCTTCGAGAGAGCCTTCCCTTGGTTCACAGGTCCAAAGTTCACAAACAGCTGTGATGTCTTCCGAAAACTCTTTGGTCGGTCCACGTAGAACTTCAGCGCTCTAGCTACATCCAGCGAGTGCAAAGTCCTCTCGGCCGGCGACAAAGGCGACGGGAAAAAGACTGGTAACACCAAGGGCTCGTTGAGATCGAAGTCCGACGGCACCTTGGGCATGAAGGAGGGGTGCGTCCTCAGCACTACCCTCGTCTCATGGAAAGTCAAGTATGGAGGCTTGCAGGATAGGACCTGAATCTCCCCCACGCATCGTGCAGAGGTGATGGCCACAAGGAACGCTGGGCCTCATTAGGACCCTGGCGGAGTGGGTTTCCGCCAGCGCTAATCGCGGCGGACCCGTCCGCCGTACTACGAGTTCCCTTAGCGCCATGGAGGTTTTCTCCACCTGGTTTTACCGGGCGGAGAAAACCATGGCGCTAAGGGACCTCGTTGTTAATTACGCCGCCGTACTTCACGGCGGCGTAATTAACTCCTTCCCCACTCCCATTATACCCTATGGGGCAAGAATGGGAATGGGGAAGGGTAAAATGGGGATTGGGGATTTACCGCTCCGCCAAGGTCGGCATGGGGTGGTAAATCCGCCAACCCCCATGGCGCTATCGGCGGCTTTCCGCCATGCTCCGCGGTGCATTTAGCACCGCGGATTCCGCCAGGGTCGTAATGAGGGCCGCTGTCTTCCACGACAGGAACTTCAGCGGAGCCGAAAGCAAGGGCTCGAATGGCGGGCCCATGAGCCTGGTCAGCACCACGTTGAGCTCCCATGCTGCGGCTGGAGCCATCACCGGCGGGAACGATCGAAACAGTCCTTTCATAAACTGCTTCACCAGGCAATGAGACCACAGGGACGACCGTCCTGCAGTTCTGGTGTATCGGGAAATCGCTGCCAGATGTATCTTGATGGAAGCATGAGCTAGTCCAGTTTTGGCCAGCGACATTAACTATGGTAGCACTTGACGGGCTGTAATCCGTAGAGGGTTAATCTTCTGTGCACGGCACCAGACAGAGAACCTCTTCCACTTGTGTCCGGAACACTTGAGAGTTGAGGACGCCCTGGCCTTTGCAAGAACCTCTCTGCAGTCAGCTGGGATATCGTACCCTCCAAACTCTAGTGCTGCAGGAGCCAGGCCTGTAAGTTCAGCGACACCAGGTCGTGATGAAGAATGGCGCCTCCTTCTCAGGAGAGAAGATCCGAGTCCGTCGGCAGTTTGACTGGTGGGGACGCTGACAAGTCGAGAAGGTCCGGGAACCATATCTGTCTCGGCCACCTAGGTGCGACGAGGATCATCCTGCACCGGGACTTCTTGAGTTGGTTGATGAGCCTGAGCAGCAACAGCAACAGAGGGAACGCATACAGGAACAGGCCGTCCCAGGGGAACGAGAAAGCGTCGCCCATGCTCCTCGGCTGGCGGAACCTGCTGGAAAACCTCTGGCACTTGGGGCTTGCCTCCTTGCCGGAAGAGTTGATCCACTTGATCCTGGCATAGTTCCCACTCGTGGCACGGGCGCAGTGTTTTTTATCCCTGCTAGATGAAAAGGTACCAGAAACATCCCCTGGGCAATGGCCCAGTGCCACAGATCCTGGGCTTCCTTGGACAGGGCTGGGGATCTGGTTCCTCCCTGCTTCCGGATGTAAAACATTATGCTGGTGTTGTCGGTGAAGATCCTCACCACCTTGATCTTGAGGGACGGGAGGAATGACTTGAGGGCCCAGAACACTGCTCAGAGCTCCATTATGTTGATGTGGAGAGGCTTCTCCTCAGGGAGCCACAGGCCTCTCACGTGAAGATCTCCGGTGTGCGCTCCCCACCCCTCCAGGGAGGCATCCGTCGTCACCGCCACCTGGTATGCTGGGGTCTGAAATTCTGTGCCTGCCGCGAGATGCAATAGCTTGGTGGAATACTTCATTGAGCGAGATCTTGTCCTCGAAGCTGCCCGTCGCTTGCCTCCAATGGTCGTCGAGGGACTCCTGCAGAGGGTGCATCCGAAGCCTGCACAGGCGCACCAGTTCGATGCAAGAGGATATCATCCCGAGAAGGGACTTGTGGCCTGAGTGAGTGTTAGGCAGAAACCTGTGCAGTTCCCTTGGGGAACACTGCAAAAGATTTAAGACTACAGGTAGAGCAGTAAACCCCTTTGGTAGCAGTCTGTACCACCCAGATTTACCTGGTAGCTGTGGCTGAGCAGTCAGACTTCTCTCAAGAAGAGTTAGGCAGTATGTAAAGTATACACAATATGTACCAAAACACAATAGCACAAGCAAACACTGACCAGAGCTTGGTTTCAAAAGTATATAGTTATTTATTTAAAATACACATAAGTTAAAAACACTCTAGCAAAAATATAGTAAAAGCACTTCAACACAGTTATACTGAAAGTAAATTCAATCCTTTCTCCTATCTAGACAACTCTAGGTTAACACCACTTAATTAAAACAGAGGTGAGTGCTTAACGTTAGATGACACTCTAGTAGTTTCCAAGAAAGGGAGAGAAAAAGCAGAAATGGGTTAAACACACCACTCTAAGGTCCAGAACACTTGCAATAGGCTCAAAGAAGCACAAAGTCACAGGTGAGCAAAAGTCACTAGGCAGGGCCCACTCTTAGAGTAGCCGGAGCGAAAATGTGCCCAAGATCACACCGTTATTAGGGATTCAAAGTCTTGCAAAGAGTTAGAAAGAGGTTAGAGTGGCTTAGAAAGTTTAGCCAGGGTGTCCCAGGCTCTCCCAGGTTCGAAAGCCGGGGGCTAAATCTACCCCGTACAGTCGGTAGCAAGGGAAGCCAGGCGGAACACGGTACCTTAAGCGGAAAGGATCCTCCAGCGGTGGGAGTTGTTCCAGGCAGTGGCAGCAGGGCTCGACGTCGGTCAGGGGAGAAGAAGTTCTCGCTGAAGAGCAGAAGAAGAGGGTCGTTGCACTGCCCGGGAAGAAACCAGCCGCGGAGTCCTCCGGTTAAAGGGTCGTACCGACTTTCGTGGTTGGGGTAAAAGTGGTGGGGTTCCGGTTGCCGGGGTGCTTGGCACTGGCAAGGCGGCCACGAGATACCTCGAGAAGCGAAAAGAAGGCGAAAACTGGTTGTCCCCACCAGTCAAGGGAAGGAGCCACTCCGTTAAGAGTTCTCCTCGGTCGTCGGGAAAAGTGGTGAGACGGTTCAGCAGGGCTCCACCGGGTGGTGTCGTCGAAGCAGGTCGGCTCAGCTCTTCCCTCGTCGGATTCTTGGTCCTGTGGCGACTTCTGAAGTCCCAGTCCCCAAAGCCCTGCTTTTATGCAGCAAACCCCCATTCACCCAGCCTAGCTGTCACTCAAACATGCTAAGTGGTGAGCCGGGCGGCTCACCACTTGGGCCAATCAGGACGGAGTGCGACTTGAGTTACCAAGGTAACTCAGTCCAGGGTGCCTAAATCCCCCTCCACCCCTCCTAAGTACCCCAGACAGAGTGGCACCACTTTGGAGGGCTTCTGTGGAGAAGCCCGCCAAAAGTGGAACAAAGGGCTCCACTTTGGGTCAGAGTTACAGAGGCGAACACCAACGCCATTTTAGAATCAAGTTTTGGCAAAAAGTCCCAACCGGAGTTATAAAAATAAATATATAAACCGGCGGTATGTTTAAGGCTACCGTAAATAAATAATTAAATGTGTTAGCCTAAAACAATGGGAAATCCCATAGGAAAATATTCGCGGTCGAATATAAAACGTAGTTTCCACTGCCACCAGCCAAAACTCGATCAGGGGGGACGGAGACGTGCCCCCTCGACTAACAGACCCTGGGGCAATCGAATTGCCCCAGCCAGTACGTCCACAATATGATGGTTTGTACTGGTTCTGTTCAGGATTCAAGACTAGCAAAGTCTTTGGTGACTTTACATGCCCTGGGAGACAGTAGTCAGTCCCAGGGTATGGAGTCTATGTTGGGGAGTCCCTAGGACACCCCTGGGTCACGGCACAGAGGGTGCTGTGTAACCCACACCACAAAAATACATGAGGCCCTATGGAGTAAAAGACCCCATAGCCCATTCAACACAAGGTTTGTCCAAGATAACACAGTTCAACATGTCCAGGAGTGAGGGTAAAAGAGTCTCACTCTTGGCAGGAGAAAAAATTAAACCCCAGAAATCCAGCAAAGCTGCTGGGGGACTCACTAGGTAGGGAAATTCAGCCTAAACAGAGAATTCTCCCTAACACTCGCCCCCCCCAGACTAAGGGACAGGAGGATTTAATCCACTCCTGGATGAACCTCATACCTCTAGTCGATGATATACATCCTAGAGAGTCCATCAGCATTTTGATGGTGACACCTTGACCTTTGCTTAAGGGAGAACTCAAAGGTTTTCTTTTGCAAGCTAACGGACCTACAGACCCTTTGAGGAACATCAGTCTTTTTGTTATAGGGGATCTGGTTGACCAGTCCCTCAGAAGTTGGTACAACTTCTGAACCTATGTTAGGCTTTTTCAAGGGGTCCTTATAAAGGATTCCCTTAGATCTAGAGGGGCCTCCAAGGTTCCTCACCACCTCTCTTGTGGGAGCAGGTTGGGTCTTAGGCCTCTTGGTTGGAGGGGTTGGGGTTAGGCAATGTACCTGCTTCCCCTTCCTCTTAGATCTACCCTTACCTAGTTTAGGAGTTTCCCCCCTAATATTAGGATTTGAGTTGGGGTCTTCAGTAGAAGGTCCAACAGTCTGAAGGTTTTTGGCCTTAGACTTTTCTTTTCTGGTTTTCCACCAGCACTGAGAATTACCAGTTCTCTCAGGTCCAGATAGGGGCCTAGTTGGTCTATCCACCTCTTCCTCAGAAGCAGGGGGGTCAGAGACTCTGAAACTAGGGGAACACAGGGTGGAGCTTGGTTGGGGCTCCCATGTTCCTAGCATACTATCCTGAACTGTGCCTGGGTTAGAGGTCAACTTACTAAAACCAGGGCTTGTAGTGGGGTTCTCGGTAGAGGGTCCCACAGGCCTAGAAGGGTCCTTCAAGGTAGCCTTTCTAGCCAATTTGGTTAAGTTCTGCTTCTCCATACTGGGGGGCCTGGGGGTATGTGACACTACTCCTAGAGTTCTTAGGTCATTCCCCAACAGGACCTTCCCAGGTACCTCAGCCTGAACACTGACAGGGATCCTTACTGTCATGTTGTTACATTGAATGAGGGCTGGTAGAATAGGAACCATTTGGACAGGGCCTCCAGACATCTTAGTGGGACCTTTGGGTGCTTTGGCCACATCCTCAGGTTGAAAGAAGCTTTCATCCACTACTGTTCTGCTGGCCCCAGTGTCTCTCCTGGCAGGAGTATCCTGGCCATTGACAAGAACACTGTCCACATAATACACCTTAGAGTTAACAGGTAGGGAGTTATACACAACCCTATTCTGGGGACTAACCAGACCCATAGGCTCTAAGTTTACAGTTGCTTGAAGACCCAAGGGTTCTTCAGCAAAGAGTTCAAAGTGGGCACTAGCCATCTGTACTTCATCCTCAGGAGTGAAGGCTAAGGAGACTGTGCTGATCCCTGCAGGTTTACCCTTGCACTTGGGATCTCCTTTGATATGGTCAGTACCCTGACAGACATAGCATTGTCCAAATGCTCTCTGGAAGGGTGGCTTGTTCTGACCTCCTTCTGGCTTGTGGCCCGAAGGTACAGTAGCCTGACTAGGTTTCCCATGTGGCTTACCCTGGTTATTTTGTGGTTTGGGGCCCTCTTTGGGATAGGAATTATTAGAATTCTCTTTGGAGTCTTTTTTAGACTGTTTTTCCCCATCCTTCTTCTGAGTTACCCCAGAATCCTTGTGAGTGGCCCTGTTGGCAACCCACAAGTCAGCAGCCTTAGCTAGTTTCCGGGAATCCAATTCCCTGGAATCAGCCAAGTGTTGTCTGAGCTCAGGAGAGCAGGCATCATAAATTGACTCCAACATAAAGAGATTCTTCATACCTTCATAAGTGTTCACCTTGTAACCCTTAATCCATCCCTCTAAGTTTTTCAAACATTCACTCACCCAGGTAGCCCAAGGGGTACCATCATGCTTTTTGAGGTCCCTAAACCTCTTAAGATACTGGGAAGGGGTCTTCCCAAACCTAGCTATCAAAGCTAGTTTCACACATTCATAGTCCTTCCTATCCTCCTCCCCCATCTCCATTACCACATCAGTTGCAACAGGGGGAAGCCTAGAGAACAACCAGGTGAGTAAGTCATTTCCTGTGATGTTCTGGAGCCCATGATTATATTCAAACAGAGACAACCAATCCAACACATCCAACTTAGGCTCATACATACCAACCAATTCTTTAGGCATCCGGGGTCTTTTAGGACTGGAACTTCTAGAGGAGCCAGAGAGAGAAACATTCTCAACAGATAATTTCTTCATTTCTAAGTCATACTTGAGCTCCATTTCCCTTAGCCTTAGTTCTTTGTCAGTTTGAGCATTAAGTTTCTTATACTCCAATTCTAGCTTCATTTTCTCCAGTTCAAAGTACTGAGGACTAAATGTGGGACCTGGTAAAGGTCCAGTAGGCACAGCAGGTAGAGCAGGCAGAGGCCTAGGGGGGACAGTTACAACAGCCTCACCCTCCTCTTCTGACTCTTCCTCAGAAACATCAACATTTTGCTCCATGTTAACTTCAACACTGTCATCTACAGTTGCTGGAGTGGTAGGTTCCTCTGAACCATCACCCAGACTTTGGTTAGCTAACAATCTTTCAATCAGCTCCATTTTCTTACCCTTAGTCAGGAGATCCTTATGTTTACAGAGCACTCTTAAACAATCAGCAGTTTTGGCTGCCAGGGACTCTTGACTATAGCTTTCTATAACTGACATGTTAGAGGTTTTACTTTTTCAGTGCTAAGCTTTGTGGTTAGTTGCACTAAGGTATCTAAAGCACAATAAAATGTATACTCAATACAAATCCCACCGCTGTACACCAGTGTTAGGCAGAAACCTGTGCAGTTCCCTTGGGGAACACTGCAAAAGATTTAAGACTACAGGTAGAGCAGTAAACCCCTTTGGTAGCAGTCTGTACCACCCAGATTTACCTGGTAGCTGTGGCTGAGCAGTCAGACTTCTCTCAAGAAGAGTTAGGCAGTATGTAAAGTATACACAATATGTACCAAAACACAATAGCACAAGCAAACACTGACCAGAGCTTGGTTTCAAAAGTATATAGTTATTTATTTAAAATACACATAAGTTAAAAACACTCTAGCAAAAATATAGTAAAAGCACTTCAACACAGTTATACTGAAAGTAAATTCAATCCTTTCTCCTATCTAGACAACTCTAGGTTAACACCACTTAATTAAAACAGAGGTGAGTGCTTAACGTTAGATGACACTCTAGTAGTTTCCAAGAAAGGGAGAGAAAAAGCAGAAATGGGTTAAACACACCACTCTAAGGTCCAGAACACTTGCAATAGGCTCAAAGAAGCACAAAGTCACAGGTGAGCAAAAGTCACTAGGCAGGGCCCACTCTTAGAGTAGCCGGAGCGAAAATGTGCCCAAGATCACACCGTTATTATGGATTCAAAGTCTTGCAAAGAGTTAGAAAGAGGTTAGAGTGGCTTAGAAAGTTTAGCCAGGGTGTCCCAGGCTCTCCCAGGTTCGAAAGCCGGGGGCTAAATCTACCCCGTACAGTCGGTAGCAAGGGAAGCCAGGCGGAACACGGTACCTTAAGCGGAAAGGATCCTCCAGCGGTGGGAGTTGTTCCAGGCAGTGGCAGCAGGGCTCGACGTCGGTCAGGGGAGAAGAAGTTCTCGCTGAAGAGCAGAAGAAGAGGGTCGTTGCACTGCCCGGGAAGAAACCAGCCGCGGAGTCCTCCGGTTAAAGGGTCGTACCGACTTTCGTGGTTGGGGTAAAAGTGGTGGGGTTCCGGTTGCCGGGGTGCTTGGCACTGGCAAGGCGGCCACGAGATACCTCGAGAAGCGAAAAGAAGGCGAAAACTGGTTGTCCCCACCAGTCAAGGGAAGGAGCCACTCCGTTAAGAGTTCTCCTCGGTCGTCGGGAAAAGTGGTGAGACGGTTCAGCAGGGCTCCACCGGGTGGTGTCGTCGAAGCAGGTCGGCTCAGCTCTTCCCTCGTCGGATTCTTGGTCCTGTGGCGACTTCTGAAGTCCCAGTCCCCAAAGCCCTGCTTTTATGCAGCAAACCCCCATTCACCCAGCCTAGCTGTCACTCAAACATGCTAAGTGGTGAGCCGGGCGGCTCACCACTTGGGCCAATCAGGACGGAGTGCGACTTGAGTTACCAAGGTAACTCAGTCCAGGGTGCCTAAATCCCCCTCCACCCCTCCTAAGTACCCCAGACAGAGTGGCACCACTTTGGAGGGCTTCTGTGGAGAAGCCCGCCAAAAGTGGAACAAAGGGCTCCACTTTGGGTCAGAGTTACAGAGGCGAACACCAACGCCATTTTAGAATCAAGTTTTGGCAAAAAGTCCCAACCGGAGTTATAAAAATAAATATATAAACCGGCGGTATGTTTAAGGCTACCGTAAATAAATAATTAAATGTGTTAGCCTAAAACAATGGGAAATCCCATAGGAAAATATTCGCGGTCGAATATAAAACGTAGTTTCCACTGCCACCAGCCAAAACTCGATCAGGGGGGACGGAGACGTGCCCCCTCGACTAACAGACCCTGGGGCAATCGAATTGCCCCAGCCAGTACGTCCACAATATGATGGTTTGTACTGGTTCTGTTCAGGATTCAAGACTAGCAAAGTCTTTGGTGACTTTACATGCCCTGGGAGACAGTAGTCAGTCCCAGGGTATGGAGTCTATGTTGGGGAGTCCCTAGGACACCCCTGGGTCACGGCACAGAGGGTGCTGTGTAACCCACACCACAAAAATACATGAGGCCCTATGGAGTAAAAGACCCCATAGCCCATTCAACACAAGGTTTGTCCAAGATAACACAGTTCAACATGTCCAGGAGTGAGGGTAAAAGAGTCTCACTCTTGGCAGGAGAAAAAATTAAACCCCAGAAATCCAGCAAAGCTGCTGGGGGACTCACTAGGTAGGGAAATTCAGCCTAAACAGAGAATTCTCCCTAACAGTGAGGTACCCGTCCGTGCCCAGCAGATGCTGTACCTTGCCCAGGATGGCCTGTGTTCTTTCCTCCGAAGGCGAGGCCAATCGCGCCACTGTATCGAGCTTGGCTCCCAGAAACAGCATGGCCTGCGACGGAACCAGGTGGGATTTGGGGAAGTTGATGGAGAATCCCAGGTCCATGAGCAGCCAGACGGTCTTTGCTGTGTGTTCGACGGCGATTTCCCTTGTCCCTCCTCGGATGAGCCAGTCGTCCAGGTAGGGGTAGACGTGGATCCCCTGCAGGCACAGCCACGCCGCCACTGGTGCCAGGCACTTGGTGAACACCCTGGGTGCCGACTTCAATCCAAACGGGAGGGCCTTGAACTGGTAGTGCCGCCCTTGGACTACGAACCTCTGAAACTTTCAGTGTCCTTTTAGGATGGGGATGTGAAAGTACACATCCTCCAAATCCAACGACGACAGGAAGTCGCCTTCCTCCAGCTGGCCCAGCACGTGCTGGAGGGTGACCATCCGAAACTTCTGTGCCTTGATGTTTTTGTTTAGCCGACGCAAGTCCAGCGTGGCCCGCCAACCTCCTGTCTTCTTCCTGATGAGGAAGTATCTTGAGTATACTCCGGAGCCCCGGAGCCTCTTTGGGACGAGCTCGATGGCTCCTTTCTTGAGCATCGCCCTGACCTCTAACAGCAGTTGAGGAACGTGGTTTTCCTTCCTGGCCACTGGAGGAATCCGGGGGCACTTCTTTAGAAATTCCAGAGTGTGAGCGTGGGCCAGGACATCCAGCCCCCAACGGTTGGTGGAGATGGACTCCCACACGCTGACGAACTTCGCCAGCCGGCCTCCCACCGGGGTGCTTCGGTGGGGGCCTGACGCAACGGCCGGTTCAATCTTGCTTGGAAGCAGCCTTGCCTCCTTGGCCTTCCTAGCGACGACACCGAGATCCACCTGACTTGCCTCGTTCCCTGTAGGCTTCTTGCGACGAGGAGCGGGCCGCCTGACGGTAGGTCGAGGAGCCCCCGCCGAATCCTTTGGAGGCACCTTGCTTGCCTCCGTAGTTCCGAAAGGGCGGCCGCCGTTGCTGCAGAACTCCCAAGGCCCGAGCCGTCTCTGTGTCGGTCTTGATGGCCTGCAGCGACTCATCCACTGTCTTTCCAAACAGATTGTTCCCGTCGAAGGGCATGTCCAAAACCTTGGCTTGCACATCCTGGCAGAAATCTGTTGCCTTGAGCCACCCCCGCCGTCGAAGGCAAACGGTGTTGCCCGACTGCCGGAAACCGGTGTCGGCAATGTCCATGGTCACAGTTATGACGTGGTCTGACGCCAACTCACCCTCCTGTAGGATCGCCAGGGCCTCTGCCCTCTTGTCGTCCGGGAGGAAGTCCAACAGGGGGGCGATCTTGTATCACAATTCCCTGTCGTAACGGGCCACAATCGCTAGAGCGTTGGCTGCCTTAATCATCGTCGCCGCCGACTCGTCGTCCCACGGCGTCCAGCTTCTTTCCCTCGCTGTCCGGTGGGGCAGTTGAAGATGAAACCGATGCCCCTCCCCCCTCGCTTTCTTCTGGGCCGCTGCTGAGATGACCGAATCCGTGGTCGGCTGTGCCCTAAGGCACAAGGGGGCGGCGTCGGGGACCTATTACTTCTTCTCGTACCGGTCCCTCTTGGCAGGTGTCGTGGACGGGTTCTTGAGGAGGGCATGTCCCTCGTCCCAGATGTCATCCCGACTGGGGAAGGAGACAAAGGCTGAGAAGGCTGAAGGGGCACTGGATGAATTCTCCTCCTCTTGTTTGGAGGGCTTCCCGACGGACCCGGTACAGCTGGGTCGTCCGTCGGGGATAGGGGCAGTCTCGTCCTTATCTCTGTGCATAAGGCTTGGATTTCCATCAAAAAGCTTGAGAGCTATAGCACGAGGACTCCCAACACTTGAACGAGCGGTAAAAATCTGAGGATGGCTGCCATGGGTGGGGCTTAGGGAGAGGGCAGTCATTGGCTGGAGACAGTTTGACCCAGAGACCAGTGATTGGTTACTACTAAGAAAGACAGATCAGAAACAAAACTGATACTGATTTTTTCTTTACCGAGGATTCCCAGCCTGACGACGGGTAATATTCATGAGCATGTGAATCCATGCCAGACCCCATGCTGGAGAACCAATCATGCAAACCAAGACCCAAATAACCCATCCCTTTTTATGTATGTATGCATTTGTATATATTATGTTTTATACAGCACACACCTAGCTGGTAAGCAACCCAATGCTGTACAACAAGAGGAAACATTAATAGGAGACAATAAAATTGATAAAATGGATACAGTCGGATGGATAGAATCAAGGCTACGGAGAGATGGGATCGAAAGTCACAGGCCGGAGATGCATGTTATGGAGAGAAAAGTGTACTCAGTCTGAGTGAGAGAGGTACAGCAGATTATCAGTCTGTGAGTTGAGTCTTCAGATCATTTCTGAATTGCACCTTCATGCCCCCCTCTTCCGGCTGAGATCTAATGCTTCCAAGGATGCATGTATGTACATGGCTTTGAGGAGGCTGTAAGAAGACAGGCTTCAGATTATCCATTCAGTAACTAGCATGCACACAAAATCAAGCATCCCGCCAGCGGATAACAGAGCCTGGAACACCCTATCACTCCGTACCCGCACTGCACCCTCCATCACCACTTTATGAAAACGCCTCAAAACATGCCTCTTTCCCCACACCTACTCCAGCCACACCACCTCCCCTTGCCCCCATCTGTCCATCCTAATCTTCCTAACCTGGCGTGAACAACTTTGGTAACTTCTATTTCACCTGCAAGCATTTGAATATTTGAACCTTGTAAGGTGCTCCGAGACCCTCTAAATAGGGGCAGCGCTGGACAAATATTCGAATGAAACAAAAGAAATACAATTTAAAAACTAAAATAAATCAGTAAATACGTAACTTGTTCTCAAAGTGCATGTCATTCTGTGCATGGACAGCGCACGCAATGTGGATATTTAGACATTCAAAAGTCATACACTATGCAACTATGCGCAAAGCAGTTGCACTAATAACAGCTGCCCTAGGTTAGAACATCCGAGGTATTATAACCTAGACTGAAATTGAAGCAATAAAAATGACTAAATGGAATACATAAATACATTTCAATTAAGAAAGCAAAAAATAGGCTAACAGTGGTGCCCCTCCGTATCATCTCTTGTATTAGCGCCCCTCTATTGAAGGTATACTTTCAAAACAGTGAATGGATCCCTTTTTCCAAAGCACCCTCCTAATCCTTACCGCCTCTACACTATAATGGTCTACAATATAAAGTTGGTTTACTTTTCCTCATTTCATTTTTAGCTCATTGTCTGTAAAGGTTATTGTGACATCTTTGTGTTCAGTGGCATTTCTTTTGCAGAGGCATTTGTTCTTTATTTTTCCTCCTATTTTTGCTGTTATTGTACCAGATAACCTAAAAGGAATTCTGCTTATATCACTCATCTTATTATTCTGAAGCGTAATCACTTTACCCACACTGATTTTCCTTTCCAGAAGGGCCAGCTTTTCCCTGTAATCCCCCCGAAATAACCTTTCATATTAAAACCTGCAAACTCCTCTCTTTGACGGTCTACACGCTTCACTTGTCAGACAACTCCAATCCGAAATGAGAGGTCTTCATTAGCTCCATGGCCTTGCAAAGCTCCAGGGAATCGGATGAGGGGGAGCTGAACAAACAGTGCCTGGATCCAGGGCTGGAGTGTGCAGCATGTGGCTTCGTTCCAAAAGCTTTCCAAAAGCAGGTGTTCGGCAGACAACACAAACAGCTGTGCCCCCCTCTGAAGTGGGTTAAGTGACTGATGTTATGACAAGGTGTTTGGGGAGAACAGAGGAAGGGGCATCAGCTCATACAAAGAAGAGCTTCCCTTGAACGAGTGCACAGGCGACCAAAGGAGAAGGGACCGCTGGGCACCACGTGGAGTACTTGCACGTAATCATCAGAGGCCGAGGACACAAAAAGGTGTAAGACGCCAATAGACCATCCAGAGTCAGAGCCTCAATACCAGAGACTAAGCTCAACTCGGTCATTTCATTGAGGAAGAAAGAAACTTACATGACTAAATCAAGTAACAATGACGTTGGATACCATTCACAAAAAGGCTGTTGATAATTCATTTTATCAATGGATTCCCAGAGTTGAAACGCCATGTCAAGCTAGGAGGAAGATCACTTTCACCATGTTGTTGATACATGTAAATATGGGAGCTGTAAAAATAACAGCAAGATCCACGGAGCACAGCTAGCCTGCCCACTGTGAACATGTCCTCTTTTCCACAGCAGAGGGCTCTGATTGCTGGGCCTCAGCAGCGAAGTGAGGTATTAAGTGGATCCACTGTTGCAGATCTACTGAGGGGAGGCTAAGGTGCACCACTGGGTCTTGGCAAACTTGACACAAGCCCTGACTACAGCTTTGTGCGGCCCGCCTACGGCACCGCTATCTGAGCACTTACAACATGGCAATGGCTGTGTAGGGCACAGTGACAGTTTAGGACTGGTGCGGGGGAACCGCCGACTGAATCCTAAATGCCACTACAGTGATCTGTGACATGAAGTATTACACAAGGGCCTCACACCCCGTCTTACAAAGGAGGTGCTGTAAAAGCCAAACAGATTTGGGAGAAAGGAAGACCCCCCCCACCCTCGTTGAAGGAGCACACAGAACTCTTGGTTTCCAGAGTGGAGGGTAACCCTACGCCTCCACTTTGTCAGGGCACATTGTGTAAACACAAAACTATTACTTATGTGGGTCTAGATCTGCATTTGACTCTGGCAAATGGGTGGGCCTATCCTATTCTGGCTTGGAAGACTAGCTTGATGCTCAATCCTCCAGACTATTCTGAATATAGATCTAATCCCAAGGCACTCATCTTTGAAGTCATCCGAGGTGACGCAATGTCCTGGATAGGTCTAAAAGATGGCTTGATATATCCTCAGCTCAGACAATACATGCAACACATTACAATGAATGGGAATGCGTGTAAAGTGCTGATGGAGTCAAGAAAGAGACTTTTCTGCTGTGTACAACAGCATAATTCATATAAAACACTGGGGCTATTTAGAATGTTTGTGCCTCATCACATTTTCCTACTGAATCATTTGACATCTAGGCTGCTCTGAGCAGAGCATGAGTCCCACCTGTTCTCCATTAAACAAGTAGTAACAGTTCTTGTATGCTACTGAGACCAATGTACATCAGAACCGTTCCCACTACCTGCGACAAGCGAACACATGTGCAACTTTTACCGACTACAAAATGTGGCTATTAGATTTTCATGTGGTTCATTCTCTTCTAGGTGTGCAGTGTTCCACAACAATAACAGAGAAATCCGACAGGTTAGTCCCTCCAAAGATCTGCTCTGGAGCACGTGGACAAAACATCCACAGGAAGAAATGTTTCAGCCGCTGTATGCAGGTAGACTTAGCTGTGTTCCTCTTATCTTTGTTAGCAGGTCACGAAAAAGGTCTTAGATATTGGCAAGATCTTTCATCCATCAAACATCTGGATACGCATTACATTGGCAATCTGAGATTAAATCATTGATGTGTTCAGCATATACTGTTAGCCCACGGGCTGGTATCGAAGGGTCAGCAGACGTATCTGAATGGATGTCTCAGTTTTTGCCCCCTTCACTGGGTACCATTGCAATTGCAAAAAGTGAAGAACCTGTTTTTTTGGCAAGACACCTCACATCTTTGGGAAGCCAGATATCTCAAGCTTCGAGTGCATCCTTCTTTCATCTGAGGGTTCTCAAATATCTTTTGGAGTTTTTTGGTTTCTTGCACAAAATTCTGATTTTTAATGGATTAATCTCCAGCCGGCTTGACTACTGCAACCCCTTATACCTTGGCCTACCTAAAGTAGCCATTGGTCATCTTCAAAGTATACAAAATGCAGCTGCCATGGTACTGGTGAAAGCTAGTAAGAGAGAGCATATCTCCCCGATCTTGCGTGCTTCACTGGCTGCCGGTGGAAAAACAAATAAAGTTCAAGACATTGTGCACTGTGCACTCTAGGGAAAATTGGCCAACTTTATTCATTCTAAACTCCGCCGCTATATCCTAGGGAGATGTTTGTGCTCTGCTTCCTTCGATCTACTTCTGGTACCCTCCTTTAGATGGGTAGATTGGGCGGGTCGCTCTTTCTCCATTCAGGCAGCACGGTTGTGGACCTACTTACCAATGAGTCTGCGGGGGATTGAAGGTTCTTTTGGGACTATTGTAAGGAGCAGGCAATGAAGAATGTAAATATCTCCAACATACTTTTGGTGAACTTAAAAACGTGTAAATTACAAGGACATGTGGGTCAATTATGCTAATGGGCACAGAACTGAAAGTGACAATCTTGAAATCATTAGTAGAGGTTATTCTCTTCGTCATAGAAGGATCTTGGAAAAAAAGGCAGAAGAGTGAAACACAATTAGTGATGCAGTAGGTCTACAGTCTTACTCCTCTTCGACCATCTAGAGACCCGTGAAGATCCCATTCAGACTAAAAGAATATCTGGTAACGATTTTATCCTCAGAATAAAAGTGCCTTTATACAAGGACCAGGATAAGCAAAAAAGACAGGACAAGAAGGAGGCATAACTTGGTGACTCTTTCTCCACTATGGAAGTGCCAAATGGCGGTGTGAGTGCTGTGGGCTCTTTTTGTTCATTTGCCTTGATCTTAATGACCAGAGGGCAAAACATGTTAAACCATATTAGCAAATGGGAATTATTATTGATTCTCTCTCTGCCAATCAGAATGTTTTTAATGCATTACTGAGAGATTAATATTGACTGCATTCCAACTGTTCTACCTTCAGAAGCAGACAGGAAAACCACAGAATCCAATTAATCAACTCCTCCAACATGTTTCGACCTTTTCAATGTCAATCCCCCAGAAAACCTGAAAGTCTGCAATCCATTAAATTACCCCTCCCACATTTTCCAACCTTCTGTTACTTTAATATTACAAAATAAAACATACATTTACTTCATTACCACAACTCCAAACCATATTGCATCATTTGCACAATCTTATAATAGCCTTATCGGTCATAGGAAGGGACATTGGGCCTCATTACGACTCAGGCGGTAAGGGGTTTACGGCGGCGTAAACAGCGCCGACCCTTACCGCCTGATTCCGAGGTCCCTTAGCGCCATGGAGGTTTTAACACCAAATCCATGGCGCTAAGGGACCTTGATGTTAATTACGCCACCGTAATTTACGGTGGCGTAATTAACGCCTTCCCCACTCCCATTATGCCCTATGGGGCAAAAATGGGAATGGGGAAGGGTAAATGGGGATTGGGGACTTACCGCCCCGCCGACCTCGGAATGGGGCGGTAAGTCCGCCAACCACCATGGCGTAAACGTAGTTTACGCCATGGTGGTAAAGGTACGACCCAGGCGGTAACTTACCGCCTGGGTCGTAATGAGGCCCATTATCCTTTGGGATAATAACCCTTCCCCACTGGACTTGAGGCCCTTGGACTCAGAGTAGTTGGTTTGTCCAGCGGAAAGGAAGGAAAGGTCGGGGTCAACTGTAATGAGCTTTTTATGATTGGCCTGAACACTGATCAACCCATCAGCATCAACATTTATGAATTTTAGGAAAGATGATGTGTCGCGGGAGACCTTCCATCTGACCGTGCTATTGATGTTCACAACATGCAGCCACAGAGGGATCTACTTAATGACCTGCCATTCTGGTCTATCAGTATGCTTACAACATAATTGTGGATATACATTGCAGGAAACATCACCTGAGGAACTGCTTGTCGAGGATTTGCACATTGTGATGAATCAGTAATAATTCCTCCCAGAAACCTGCTCTGGGACCCATTCCACTTGGCCAGGGAAAAGCAGACGCCTCCTGATCCCGACCCTGTGGGTTGGGTACTGTGGGAGGATCATATAGAGATGGGGGGGTTATGAACAGGTCAGGACGACTGGGAAACCTCTGCTTATCTTTCTCCATAATCCCAAACCTTTAATGTTTTTTTGCAAAATAGCAGAAGTTAAAATAACTGACTGGTGTTGGGGACTACATGTCCCATAATCCCATAAGTACTGGGATGAAGAAGAGGGCTGAAGAAGCATGTTGTCAGCATAGTTAGGCAATTAAGCTGAACAGCCCACAGCGAAACACAGCTAGAGCAGATTTCACCTGCTTGTTCTGAGAGGGTCCTGTTCCCTCACACTCTGAAGTGCAGGGGCTGCGTATCAGAAGACGTGCAGAGAGGCTGTCTGTCACCATGTCAGTCTGATTGCCATGGTTGCTGGAAAGAAAATGTGGCAGACCGAAGCAAGGAGCTCTGGGCGAGTTGTAAGTCTCGGGAGCCGGGCAGGGGGGGGGGGGGGGGTCCTGCGTTGAACGGCCGGACCAGAGACACAAGCAGAGGATATATTTTTTTAAAAACTTTATTTTGGGTCCCTGAACATCCTGAAGGAGCCAGAAGTAGTAGAAGTTGTGGAACTCGAGCAACCCACTGATTAACAATACCAGAAGCCGGTGAGTCACACCTGGCATTCTGAATCCAGCGTGAGCACTACCAGCTCCAGTATCTAGTCTGTCTTTGACTCGTGTAAGAAGTAGAAGCGAGCTCACATTGGAAACAATGGTAGTAACACTTGCGTGTGAATGGAAAGGTTTTCTTTTATTTGCATAGAGGCTGAATGTTACCAGAGCACCATTGTAAAACCCATTAAGTCTTTAAACTTTATGAAGGAGTGGTCATGTGCACCTAATTGTGATTCCTAAGCAGAGAGTGAACATTATAGGTCACGTGTCTTTTATTAAGCAGAACGACCGTTATGAAACACATTGTTAAACACTTAAAGCTTTGAAACTACATGAAAAAGTGGTCCTGTGTGCCTAATTTCGTTTTCAGAGTGCAGAGGGAACTTTACCTCCATATTGAAACAAGTAATCATTGTTACTAAGAGAAGTCAAGTGTTTAACTTAATAATTGAAGTTGGAGAGAGAGCAAGCATTGCCCAAGCCAAGAGTATTCCCCTATTGAGAGTAAAGCAGCCTTTTCTCAAATCCAGAAACTGTACTGATGAACATTGTGAGCCTACAGAAGATCAAACTTGCTGAAGATACAAGTGTGTAAGGATAACCTGAAGCCAAAAGAGTAGCACTAAGGCCTCTGGGTAATTGTGTGGCTGACATTGGCAAAAAAGGTGAAGGCAAAGTTGGGGAAGGGGAACCTTGCTGCTCAAATATAAGAATGAAGTGGTCGTAGTTGTAGAAAGACAAGAGAGGCAATGAAGACATATTCAGAGTGCCGTGTCTACTTTAGGGTGAAGCAGCGCCTTAAAGTGAATCTTGTCCGAACCTGTCTTTATAATATAAAGTACAGAAGCCAAATCTAGCTTTACAATTCAAAGTACTGAAGCTGTGGTGGTATAACTTTGGTATTGTGTTGGTATTAAAAAAAAATAAAAAAAAAATAATAATAACTTTGGTTGTCAGTGGATGCTGGACTTCAGTAGTTCAAGTGAAGTGTGTAGCTATGGGGGCCAAGAGAATGTCCTCATGGTAAACTGTGGTAGAGGTGAAGTTGTTGAAGTAGAAGCAACAGAACTGAGAAGCCATCATGACAAATATACCTGCTGTGATAGACAAATACTCATTTTTAACCAGGACTTTTGTTCCATTAACCTTCTGGGATTTGTATTTCTTTCTGAATTGTGCCAAGTCTTCTCGGATAAAATAGAAGAGCTAAAAGGGAATTGTAGCTTGAAAAAAAATATTGATGGTATTCTGAGGAAGTCGAAGGTCTCTAATCAATCAGAAGAACTCTTGTTGTTGGAATTGTGGATAACAAAACTTTACCTTGATATTGACTGTTCAAGAACTGTTCTAAGACTCTGCTACCTATGTGGATTTTCCTTATATTCTTTTTGCTGAAAGTTGAAAAGGAATACATCTTGAATCCTGGTGTAGGGAGTTCACCCAAGCTGTTAAAAGGTTATCAATATATTGTGAATGTCATTGTTGATGTTCACTGAATTGCTATATATTTTCTTTTGTATTTGATGTTTATAATGAGGAACAGCATTAATTTGTTATGTTGTTTCCCCTTAGTTTTGTTAGGTAGGAAAACCCACAGTAGAGTAGGAAAAGGGAGGTATTTTTATGATATTTCTGTTCTAATAAAATGGCATCTTTTGAACACATATCAAACAGTTGTCCGCCTCGCCTTGCTGACCCCTCACAACATCAAGTCTTTTTCGTAAAATGAATCTTCGGCATCTCAATTAGAGGCTGCTGTTTGAATCAGAGTTTTGGTATCCTCTGCTAAATCTATGTGATTTTTCATGGACCCTTGTCTTCCATCTGCATCACCTGTGATTCCTTCCTCTAATTGTAGGTACCTGGTTCAAGTCATGTTTATTTCCAGACTTAAATATGGAATATTGATCTTGACGGATTTGCTGAAATCATCCCTTACAGTGCTTTATTCTATTCCTGGTGGACCACTGCATGTAGAGGGTTTGATCAGATTAGCTTGGTCCTATGCAACTGCATCAGCTCTTCTTGACTCACTACCTCGCGAACAGCAGCTTCCTATTCAGACCGACTGATTAGTCTGCCCCTATTTATCTGGAAGGAAAGCTAAAGATGTCTGTTGGTAACAAAGGTCTCTACAGCAAATAACATTTTCATCTGGGTGCATCTTAATTAAACAATACTTCTCATTTTGTTTTTTTCTGAGAGTTGGATGAAATCCTAATCGAACTAAGGGGGCGTCAGCTAGATGTAGGATCTACGGCTAACATATTAAGGATGGAAGATAACAGAAACAAGTGCAGGGGATCTATACATACAGGTCCTAATGTCCTAGCCCAAAGTCCAGTTCCCTATTCTAAACAACAAGATCACATGATGGAAGATCTCACAGTGTCATGTTACACAAAATGCCTCAGCACAATTCATTCCTAGCCTTGATAAATGCTCTGGGATACAGGTCCTCTGCCGGGTTGTGTAGTCCTTAGTCCAGTATGCACCTACCAAGGCAAGACCTAGAAAATTCCACTCTTGCCCTAGAGGACACCTCCAACAAATTACCAGCAGGATTTTCTCCACCCCCGCGCTTTAGTTCTCATCAGTCTGAAATGATTCCCACCCTTCACTGATGGTGCGCCCTAGATAGGAGACTACTGCAGACTCTTCAATCTCCTCTGCAGTCCCTGTAAAAACTGGAGGGGGGTGTCTGTACTCCTGCTCTCTATATGGCAGAGGAGAGGCACAGAGGACCCCAGCCAAGATTTTCTATAAGGTAGCGCAGGTCGAGCAATCAAGGCCTACATTCTCAGGAGGTGATGCAGTCTGGTTCTTAGCACCCACAAAGGAATGTTCACACACTGTATTAGTGAAAACACTGTCTTAATATAATTAAGGTTCAAGGTTGTGTAAAATATCACAATAACTCACTTTGTGCTCAGTTAATCTACAATGGAAAATATATACCGATCTAAGTGGTACCATAATTATTATCAGATTTCATTAAAGTGCATCAACTGTACTCTGGTCAAAAGTCACACAAATCAATTAATAAAGGTAACCAACAAAAGACATAGGAGGAAAGCAGTTGGTTAGAACAATTGGCAGAACACTGGCCCTTACCACTAGACACAGTTCTGTGTGGAGATTCCCCCACCTGGGCAGCCTGTAAAATAAAGATATACTACAAGCCCAGTCCATACATTGTTCAATTAGTCTGATTCCCTTCTAAAATGTTTCTACCACCCCAATGTACCTGGAATAGCATAGCTCCTCGAGGAGGTGTTGAGGGATCCTTCTTGAGTGACTCCCTTTAAAGCAGGAGCCACGGATCGTCGAGGACCTCGAAGAAAGTGAACTCGGCGTCGAGAATCCTTGATGAAGTTCAGCAGTGTTGAGGTAGCAGCTTCGGTCCTGGCGGTGCTTGTCGACGATGAGCCAAAGATGTCCTGCAAGGAAGAGGCGTGCGGGGCACCTCGATGTCGATAGTTCAGGACCGCACAGAGTTTGTGAAGAACTTTGGTCCAGCAAGGGCGTCGAGTCGTCCGGCGTCTCTACAGTCTTTGGGTGGCGGGAAACCCACCAATGGATGCTCCTCGGCGCGTCAACGGCCTAGCCTTGTCTGGTGGGATAAGGCGGTTGGCGGTGCGGACGAGCGTGTCCGGGAATCAAATTTCTTAATCAATGGAGCGTGCAGCTGCGGTCATCGATGGCATGGTGTCAAGTGGTCGCCGCTTCATGGCAACACGGCTTGGACAGGCCTCCAGCGGTTATAGCAAACCTGCGAACCCTGCTCGACGACAGTGGAGGGATTGTCTGGTGCTTCTCTTCGTTCTCCTCGGCACTCCCCGTCTCCGGCCGACAGCCTGTGGAGGGGCTGAGTCCAGGGAGCTTCGGCGAAGATTAGCAGTGCTCGATGGTCCCTCCGAGCTTGGGAAGAGGGCGCCTAACCAGGTCCTCTCTTGGGTCAGTCTCGACGTCACGGCGGCTTTCAGATTGCAGTGAAGGTAACAGCCGTCAACCTTCTTCTTCGGCGTCAGCTTCGAGATCACGCATCAGTTTCGACTTCAGCTTCTGAACGGCGTCAGTTTCGATGTCAGTTTCGACTTCAGCTTCTGAACGATTTCTAGCAGTGAGAGGCCCCCAGTTATACTGTTGATCTCCCATTCATTCTGATGGGTCACACTCAGGCAACCAATCACTCAGAAGGGCATTCAGCAGTCAGTCAGTCAATCAGGCATACAATGCATTCAGGCCATTCTCATCCCTCTCAGACACTCACAACAAGGAATGTGTATTGGGACAAGTACCCAGCCATTCAACACTACACACTGCATTCATACCAGTTTCGGGCAGGGCCATCTCAGTCATTATATTTCATACTAGGAACCAGACATCCACAACAAGAAGTGCATATTGGTCACACACTCCATTCACCCAGGTCCCACCCACAGGGTGTACCCACAACATAGAGTCACTGGGAAGGATTCAGCTAGTCTGGCCTGGACTTCACTACAATACCATATATGGAACTTCCACCAAACAGCCAGTCAGGGGGAAGGGACATAGTCAGGGCTTCACAGCTCTTTGGGAAAACAAGGTAACAGGCAATAGAAAGCAAGAGGACACAGGGGCCATCTTGTTTCCTATCAGGAATCAACTGATTCCAATGGCAGTGCCTGGGTATCCCAAAAAGGAGGATACTCAGAGCACCTGTCAAATTTAGCCTTAAGCTGCCACCAGCCCATACCATGCTCTGTGGGCCACACACAGGTGCCCAAAAACATACACTAGGGGCACAGGGTTGCACCCCCACCCATGGGTGCCATAAGGGTATCCCATGAGTCTGTATACCAAACCAAAAATAGGAAGGGCTGCACTGCCAGGAGTACCACATGGACTCCTGGGCAGAAAACAATACAGAACACAAATGGAAAAGGACTACAGGACAAGGACAGGGAGGCCCTGTTCCTCCAATGCATTTCCAGCATCACAGTCCCAACCCAGTGAAGACTCCTGGGTTTCTCCATTAGATGTTCAAGTTTCTCCCCTTGGTTTGGGTATAGGGTATAGGTATAGGTATAGGTATAGGTATAGGCTGCAAAGTCCTTCTCAATTAATACTGGCTGGCCGAGGTCTGGGCTAAAGCATCCAGCAGTCCTCTTACACCAAATTCTCCTTGATATTTAAGCTATCTCATGGATTGGAATAGTTGACACAATCCCTGCTTTTCGCTCCTCTATTCTGTGTGTGTGAATGGCACTGTAATTCCCACAATGCTTGTCCTTTTTTATGGTTATCTTTTTTTTACTGCTTTTTGCAATTCAAATATCTCAAGTGCTTGGTACTTTCATTGTTACTTCTGTATCGGTGGATTGGCTAACGCCTTGTGGGCTGCCTCCTGTTCAGGTATTGCCTCACTGGGTGCATTTGATCCCTGATTGCACAGAATGTTAAATGGTTTGATTGATGGTGCTGGAACTAGCCTAGGGCTTAACAGTGCTGCCCAACATCTTGATATGAGTTTTAAACAATATTACTGGGGCTCCCACAGCCTGGCTATCTGTGTTGTTTGTGCCTGTTTGTTTGCACCAAAGTTACCAATTGCCTCTGTGCATGCCTGCCGGTTGCTAGCTAATATTCGTGTGTTCCATTTTTCACTAAACTCCTATCAGCACCTCATCTTTAGACTTCTGATGCAACCGTCTTCACCTCCTTGAGCAGAATTGTATATTAAGCATGAGGACAGAGGTAGGAGAGCGGTCTGCGTTGTATCTTCCATAACCCCTCCCCCACTCTGCCATGACTTGAATTACAGATCCTCTAAACCTTTCCCCACTGCTGGGTCTGAACAGAGGGCTACCTCTCTCCTCCTTTATAGTCCAGCTCCTGGCAGAGTTAAGGGAAAGGTTCTGAGCGCAATATCTGAGGATTTCTAAACTCTGGGGGGTTCCTGCATAGACCACTTGCAGGGCTACCATCGCCAAGTGGGCAGAGCCACAGGACCAAAAACTGCCCTATTCTCTCTCTAGGAACCCCTAGAAGAGACTTCATAACACTCATCGAGGTCTTACTGAGGGTCTGGCATCAACATGTGTAACTGATTGCCTGTTGAGCGGTGCTTGATTTCAGATTATCTTGCTTTTCAAACATAACAAGTTCAAGCGTGACATTCTTTACAGTATCTGTTAGCTTACCTAGTTCCCATCTCCCTTTAGTTCGTATCTCCCTTACGGATCTCACATTTCCTTTAGACTATATAACTAACATTGCTTTATTGTACTGTAGCATTTTTAACATTGCTATTCTGCATTCTGTGACTCTGGTATAGTGGGTGCCTTAAAATAATAAAACATTACATATCCCTGTATATTTACATGCATACTCTACTATCCTTTTCCCCAACACCTCATGGCCTTATTTCTGGACTGACCTACTTTAAAAGTGTATGCGGTAACCTGCTAATTCCAAAGCCATGTATTCATGTGCTGGGATTTTCAGTATTTAGCAAATGCTAACTGTGAAGCAACTGCGCTCTGTATAAGGGAATAATACAGTGATGTATTTATTTCTATTTATTTATATTTTTATAGCCCTTTTATCCAAAGTACTCTACAATTGTAATACATTTTCGGTAAAAAATTTTTTAACAGAAGTAGAATTTGTAAATAAACATAATAATCAGCAGCAGTCAAAAACTAACAATAATAATTAAGTGACAATTCATTTGAAAAAGCAAAAGATCAAAGATGGCGCTTTAGACTTATTTTAAGCTGTTGTATAGTAGTGCAGAGACGTTTATCAAAGGGCAGAACATTCCATAAGTTAGGGGCTAACACTGAAATGAACGAAAACGAGAATTTGCACAAGGGGGCGAGGAACAGAAAGAAGGCATAGAGAAGCAGATCTTAGTGAACAATATGGTTGATACAATGCAATGAGATTAGCGGGATAGACTGGAGCAAGCCCATGAATACATTTAAATATAATACGAAGAAAATTAAAATAATATCTATACTGGATGGGTAACCAGCGAAGTTGAGCCAGATATGGTGAAATATGATCCTATCAAATTAAATAAGATCTTAACCGCCGAATGAAGAATAGAATGGAATGGTAAAAGGGCATATTTAGGTAACTCGACATATAAAGAACAATAATAGTTTATTCAGGATAATACCAAAGATAGGACCAAAGTGACTGTGGGTCAAACCCTTCTAGCCTCTCAAGATTTATGTGACTCGCTCTCACATTTTTTCTGTGATAAAGCAACTAAGATTCAGGTCTCTATTGCCTCCGCAATCCCAGATCAGCCCACCTATTTTCCTCATGAGGAGGGGGTAACTGCAGTAAGCACCACTTTCTTTGGGTTAATTCCGGCAACAGAGGAGCACGTTCTCGGAATTGTCTCATCGATGAGGTCCTCTTCTCCCTTGGACCCCATCCCGCTAAAAAAGTGAATAACCTGGGCACTGGGCTAATGCCACTGTTGACTGTGGTCCTGAATCATTCCTTGAGGAGAGGTTTGATTCCTGCATTCCTCAAACAGACAGTAGTATCCCCCCCCATCCTGAAGAAACCAGCGTTGGACCCAGCAGACCCAGCTAACTTTCATCCAATTTCTGTGGTTGATGAAGGCCTTGTAGGCTATTGCCACCCCCACCTTAGATACTTTCTCGAGCATCAGTACATTCTTGATCAATTCCAGTCTGGTTTAAGACCGTCAATGGACATGGAATCAGTACTTGTTTCCGTCATTGATGACCTGACCATGATTGTGGACCAGGGTGGAGTTGACCTGTTGCTTCTGCTTGATCTCTCTGTGGCGTTCAGCACAATTGACCATTCTATTCTGTGTCACCGCCTAGAGGAGATCTTTATTGGTTGGGTGCCTTCCTTGACAATCGAACACAGATGCTTTCTCTCCCTCATTTTACTTACGCACCGTCCTGTCTGACCGGTGGTGTACCCCAGGGAGTTGCAGTCTCCCCCTAGCTCTTTAATATCTATGTGCTTCCGATTGCCAAACTTATTCGTTCACGTGGGTGTCAGTTTTACGCATATGCGGATGACACGCAGCTGATCTTAAGTATTGACCGGGAGAAGGATCTCCCAGCTTCGAGACTGAGAAACTGCATAGATGACAAAGGCAGTTAGATAAATTCCAACTGGCTTAGTCGCAATGCCGGAAAGACCGAGGTCATGGTCCTCTGGCAGTCAGGAGCGGCTCAAGCAATGTGGACTGTTGACTACTGGCCATCTGTACTCCACCCTTTGTAAGTTCCGGTGGCGTCCTTCCTCTCGGCAAAACCTCAAGTGGCCGCCAGGTGCAGTTCAGGTCATCTTAAACTGAAGATCTTGAGGAAAATAAGTCAGTTTATTTGTGTAAATCTGCGTAGTATTGTGGTCTCGATGACCATTGCAGGCGCCAATGACTACTGCAACTCAACAATGCTTTCCCAGCCTAAATTCCTAATTCAGCACCTGCAGGTATTGCAGACTTCAGAACCACGCTCAGCCACCGGTCACCCCAGTTTTTCTTATGCATCTACGTTGCTCTGGAGCCTCCACTGGCTTCCCGTCTTTGTGAGAATCGAGTTTAAATCCTATTGGGCGTACTATGGGGAAGGCGGTCTTTATCTTTGGGAAAAATGTGTTAAGTATACTCCCTCTAGGAACTTATGCTCGGATGTACCTCTATTGCTGAGGGTTCTGCGTTTTTCCAGAGTCACTATCGGGGGAGAGCCTTCTCAGTGGCCGCCTCACAGTTTTGGAACTCGTTGCCTCTCTCGCTATGGGCAACTGTAGGTCCCCTTGCCTCTAGAAAGGCTTTAAAAATCTTGTATTCAACTAGATTCCCTAGTACCTAATTTCTCATCATTAAACTACTGTGATTGTCTGCTCTCGGGGGGAGTGGGTTTCCTAGCGCCAAGATATCCTCGGGTCATAGCCGAGCTTTACAAATTTGGAAATGAGTAACTAAATAGCAGAACTGTTGTTGCAGAAAATGTAAAAGATGACAGATTTTCTTAATATTAAAAAGTTGAAAACTACAAGCTCCATAGGGCTCAATGGGAATGGGGAGGTTGGATGCACCGGCACCGTTGTAAACGGTGCCGGTGCATCCGACATACTGTGCTTGCGGGAGCCTTTCGGCCCGCCAGGTCCAACCTGGCAGGCAGAAAGACTCCCACGAGCACAACTCGTAGATTGCCGGTCCGGAAACTATGGTACCAGCAAGCTTACCGGTACCGTAGTTCCCAGACCGGCAAACTTATAATGAGGCCCTCAGTCTTGATTACGTTTTTGGTGGATTGGAAGGAGTGCTCCTGCTGAATGCACACTCTGTGAGTCTCATATGATCTGACCTTCCTAACTGTTCTGTTGAGTCCCACAGAATTGCAAAAACATAAATAAGATATCAGTCTGGATGGTTTGCGGTTCCCAACCAGGAGAAGTACAGTTGGGGGTTTGCACCTGCAATGTATATTTGATTAGTTCCAATCATATTCAAGTATGTCTGCGGAAAGGAGCAGTTTGGGAAACTAGCAAATTTGAAGGCATGCCATATGTGTCCCCAAACACAAATTGCTCAGCAGAACCAGAATGTGCACAATCTGAGATAACTGTTGGGTAGGACTGTAAGGGTGCAGAAGGAGTAGAATGACTCCCTTCTTCTGGACAGTGGATCGTAGTTCCAATTGTACTTGGGACTTTTACCTGAGGGAATGACTCACTTCTCCAGGTCACAATCCTTTTTCAGGTTACAAAACAAAGTTCCAAGTTGAACGGTCAACAATCAGCAAAGTGCTTCTCGGTGGGGGTCCCCGACCTCTGTTTCCCCCATTCTTACTTCTCTCTGGCAGACCTGGCTCACTATCCTGCCAAGTATTGGGACTATGAAGATTACTGATGTTGATCTTCGTTATTGAGTGCGGGTCCCAGCCTCATCTTTCTTGGTTTCTTTCTGGGAAATTAGCTTTGTTCCCAAGAATTTCCTTTCTCTCCCTGATTGGCTGGGTCAGGGTATCCCACTGCTCCCTTCTGCCCCTACCAACTGTCCCGGTCACCCGTGTACCTTTAGGGTAACTCCTGGTAGGTTTTGATCAGTCTCGGGGTCTTTCAACTTCAGTTTTGAGCTTCTGTGGTCTTCTACCATCCTCTGGGTTGCTGCAGCGCCTGCGCAGAGTTCGGTCCATGACAGCAAGCACATCTCCTCTCGACCACGCAGCAGCTTGGTTTCTCCCACCTGGACTGCTGCTTCTCCTGCTGGCCGGACTATCCTTCCACGTTGCACCGATTAGGAGCACCTATGCAGACCTGCTATGCACCTGTTCTGCAGCCTCTTCTGTTTGCTGACAGCTCAAGCGTTCCCCATGCCTGCGATTCCCCCAGGGAAGGCTTCTCTCACTTTCTGGTTTTCCCCTCATCTATTTTGTATTGGCCTTGGTCAATCGGAATTCGGGAAACACTAAACTGCTCAATAATGTGCTGGGGAGTGCTCTTCATGCCTCTGTACTTCTTCTTCGTCCCAGTTCCTGTCCTATATTACTCCCTTCGGTAGACTAGACTTTTCCTCATCTAAATACTTGTACTATATTTCTTCCTTGAAATGGCTACATTCTTCCTAGTACCTTGGTTACATAACACATGTGAATGGGATGGCAAAGTAAAGGAGGGTTGGGTGAGGGGGATGTGATCGGAGTATACCGCTTTCTCCTTTGATAGGCGTCCCTGCTCCCATGGGCGGGATCCCTCCCCATAGAATCCTCCCGCTGAGTTCAACCCCCAGGTTGAGAAGGAGTGAGAGTAGAAGGCACACCATGACCATCATTATATTTTGGGAACATCAGAATAAGTTACGATTAGAAATTCCTTGAGGGAGTGAGATAGAGAAAGCTTCAGCCTTTAGAACCTCACTCTTAGACCAGAGCAGAACCGGACAGTATGGGTTACCTTGTTTTAGTCATGATGTACAACCATCCAGGGAATAATGAAGTCTGGGCTATGGAGGAGGGGGCAACAGAAGGCTGAGAATTAGACTACGGGTTCCCCTTAGTTTGGCTCTCCTGCAATTCATTTTTGTAAGACTGCTAAAAGAAATTTAAAACACAAACTTTTTCAAGCAAATTGCAGTATGATTGAGGCCATCTTTGATAACCTACAAAGGTAGTGCATACATGGTTACTGTGAACAGTTTGCCTAGCACATCAAAGACATGGGGGGTCATTACGAGTTTGGAGGCAGCCATGGCACTATTAGGGCCATGGCTGCCTCCAAACCCGCATCCGGGTCCGGTCTCACTGAATGGGGACTTACCAGGTCATTCCGACCTTGGAGGACCCGGTAAGTCCCCATTCAGTAAACCATTCCCCATTCCCACAGGGCTCAACGGGAATGGGGAAGGCGCTAATAACGGGCCCGCAATTTTATTAGCTCCAAGGTCCCTTAATGGGTCCCGCTAAGAACGGCTGGTCAGACCAGCCATTCCTGCTGGGACCCGCTAAGGGACCTCGGAATAGGGCGGTAGGGGCTTAACAGCACCGCCATCCTTTACGGTGCCGTTAAGTCCCTACCGCCCAACTCGTAATGACCCCCATGATGTTTAAAGAACCAAGGTGGTACCGCAAATACAATGGTTCCGGTACATGTCATGAATCGCAGGAATTCGTCCCTTCTCCTCAAGGAGAGGCCCCTCTGCAAGGCTAGGGTGATGAGCCCACTCTGCAATACCCTCCCTAGGGATTGATGTAAGCAGGACCTCACTGTGGGAGCCCCCTTTTGGGGACAAGGACTCCCGTTCCTGTAAGGAACTCCCTAGAAAACATCCCAACAATATCTATGAAGACAAAACAAGTATGTGTTACTGTCAAATGGAAACTGTTCTTTTAATGAAACATTACATTTAACTGGTACGTGGAGTATGATGTGTGGAGGAGGCGAGACGCCATCTGGCAGAAAGAGACTTGGATGTACGCCTTGGAAGTCCCTTAGCTACGTCACAGGTGAAAAGTGAGGAGATTGGAGGAGAGAGAAAATCTGCAAGTTACAAATCAGCAGTGAAGCTGGTGCCGAGGCGAAGTCGAATGCACAGACTCCTGTTCCCAGAGCGTAACGAGAAACAAAAGTACATGCGCTGTGTCTTATCGAAAGGCGAATGAGAGAAGTAAAGTCAGACACTGGGCATCCTGACAACCAGAGAGAGAGAGAAAAGGAAAGTGGTGGCATAACTACAAAAAGCTTGTGGGCGACCGGGTGTCCCAGGAACAACTCCAAGGCCTAACGACCTAAGGGTAACGAAAATACTGATCGACCTTCCTAGATGACAGCACAAAGGATGAAGCATTGAAGGACAGTCAGGCGAAAGAGAGAACCGTCCTCGAGCGAGCAGAAGCTCTGATAACATTATCCCTAAGAGCAACAGGTAATAGGGAAAACGGGAGACCCGAGAGGGGAGCAGAAAATCATTATGGGACTAATCATACTCATCCCAGTCAAATATAAATTAACTGTAATATTTATTTATTTAAAATGTATAAAGCGCTAACTATGGCCCAATATTGAAACCCAGTAGAGTGAATGAGAATCCTTGTGGGACTAATCCTACTCGTCACAGTCAAGATGAATAGACTATAACATTGAAACCCAGCGGGATGAATGAGAATTATTATGGGACTAATCATACTTGCCCCAGCCAAGATAAATAGACTGTAATTTGAAACTCAGAGGAACGAATGAGCATCATTATGGGATCAAACTCGTCCCAGTCAAAAGAGAATAATATTGAAACCCAGAGGAGTGAATGAGAATCATTATGGGACCAATCATGCTCATTCCAGTCAAAGTAAATGGATTGTAATATTGAAACATTAAGAATTAAATAAGGAGCATCGTTTGAATGCTCATTCTCACGTCAGCCAAGACCAAGAAAGTATAGTGAAAGAAGAGAGTAAATCTATAAGTGAAAAACCTGAGTATAAGGCTGGATCAGAATATATGTCCAAAGCCAGATACCAAAAACGAATCAAATATTGTGAAATGTACCAAAGGAAGATAATATAAAAGAAGAGAATTAAAAATGTTGGATGACTATGCCATGGGAAGAGTGAACAACGCTCTCTAGAGAGAATCAAGAGACAAGGAATTATGTAGCAGAGAACACTAAACAAGAGCTCAATAACGTATTGAATGAATTGTGTGAGCTGATTAAAAGAGTCACCAGCGACTATTTGAGGATCAGCTATTGAACAGAAATTAGTGAAAGGCAAAGTCCTTCCACCACGAGAAGGGAGTCATTTGCCTGTCTTTGATTGTTATCGTAGTAGTAGGGTCAGTTAAGGGTACTTTTAGATAGTGGACAGATTCTGTTAAATTATTGCTTGGCAAGCACCTTAGCTAGTTTTGTTAGGTAAGGACACCTTATAGCGGAGGGACAGGCAAGCATTTTCCCTTTTTTCTTTCATATAAACTATAGTTCTCTGGCTTATCAGAGTTGGTGTCCTTCTTCTGGACTGCCAGAATTCCAACGCTGGAGTAATTGACACCGAAAGCAATGCTACAATGTCACTGTTCCCTGCAAGCAAAGATCCTGAGCAGGAAAAGATGTACACATTCACCTCCCGCCTAACATTTCAAGTACTTCAGAAAGGTTAGAAAGCTTACCCAGAGGACCTACAGTCTGTAAACTACATGCTGAACATACCACCACCCTGAGCTCTGTTCAGGCAGCAGCAGGGAGAGTCACTGGAGGAAATTTCAATCGGAGATGGTGGACAGCCTAGATATAGGCCCCTTAAGCACAAAGCAGGTGTGCTCAAGTAACATAGCCAATGTCATTCAATTATCATCCACAGATGTAGACCCTAGGTGTATAGTATAAACGTAACCAACGTCAGTTGTTGAGTGTGGGTTGCTGAAGTAGCTTGTGGCTGGCGGTTGGAGACTGTGGAGGAGTTGAAGCTATTGAAGGAGGTGGCGAGAGTCTGGAGTAGCTGGTAACATCAGGAAGAGGCGACACAGATCAGGAGGATGTGGAAGATATCTGGAGGAGGTGGTCATAACAGGAGGAGTTGGCAACAGTCCGGATAAGGTGGTAAGGTCAGAAGGAGGTGGAGAAGATATTGAGAAGGAGGTAATATCAAGAGGAGGTGATGAAGACCTGGAGGGGGTGGCAAAAGCCTGTAGGAGGTATTGAACCCTAAGAAGATGGTGGTGAGAAAGATAGTAAGAGCATGAGGGAAGGAGGAAGCCATTTGGACAAAGGTATGTTTAGGTTTGGGGGAGGAGGAACAAGAATCGAGAAGGGAGAAGAGAGGAATGAGAAGAACAACTGTCCAGGGATGCAATCCGGAAGGTGTAGAGGGGTCCTGGGCACTAGAGACTGCTACGCCTCAGTGAGGGGCTTCAGGAAATGAATTCCAGTGAGCACCAGTCAAGGAAACTTGGTTCTAGATAGACATGGGTACGAGACCCAGGAAAGCCTGCATCAAGCTCTCCCACAAGGATTGACCACTACTCCCGGGCAGGAGGTTGTGCCACCTCAGGGTGAGAGGCTTTGCTTGATTAGCACTGTGACATTTCTGTTTGCTAGTTTTACTTTGTGTTGACCCTTTTGGTTTTTAAAATAAAAGACTCTACATTTCATCTTCTACATCCATTTGGGCACCCATCAATTCTCTGTGCCTCAAGGCAACAATTCTAAACTGTGAAAAGGCTACAAATGGGCTCATATAATAAGGCTCAAGAAAAGACTGACAAGTTATCACTAAGCAGTGCACCCACAATAAAATGCTTAAGTGGTCAGAGCGAGTATGTTCATTCTGAAGTCCCATTGTCAGATTCGCCTACTTCTGTAGTTACATGGTAAAGATATAGATCAAAAACTATTTCAATATTTGACTGTACTCGCACTGCACTGAAGAAAATTGTTGCATTCAATTTGATGCACGTTGGTTCATTTATCAGAAAAGGCACTTCCTTATGAGCAGGTATTACAAAGTTAACTGCCAGTTATCAGCTGATAGGTGTCAGAGGATTTTCAAGGCTGGATAGCTTTGATTCACAAAATCCATCATTGATGTGGGTATCACTTTCATTAGTGACATGCCCTCACAGCAATGTAAGTATTTATAAATTGCAGGCACTCTGCATATACTCAAAGCTAAGTCGTATAGCAGCTCCCACTTCTGGTTAGCCCTATGCTCCACCAGCGGCATTGGCCGTGCAATGAGACCTGCATGGATGTCAGCAGTACCGTCCTACAGAGGCTGCTCTGATAAATGGCTCCTATAAAACATGTGGAATCAGGGGCCTAATATGAAACAGCCCACTGATGCCTAACTATGAAATAGAGAGACCTACAAAGGGAGCAAGAAGGCAAATACGTCTCTGTGTCACAAAGAACCCACACTCAGTGCACTAGGGTGTACAGATTCTGGGTTTGCAGGCTGCTTTCCTGGCTCGAAAACCAGTAGAGCTGGTGTCCACATTTCGAATAAGCAGAGCCCTCACATGTCAGAAACAGAGCCACCAAATCACAAGTGATTTCTGACCCTTTGCCAGCTCTGGTATTGCTGATTTGTGGGTTGTGAAGTAGAGAAGTAGCAATGAGTCAGGATCAATGACAGCATAGTTATTTGAATTTATTGACCACTTTTGTCAAAGCACAGCCACAAAAATTACAGAAAATGTACAAAAGAATGAAAATGAGGTGATCAAAGATGAGGGAAAAAAAATTCAAGAGGAGCTTAGCGGGTTCATTTTAAGTGAGGTTGACAACTAGATAGCCAGGAAGAAGAATGTATAGACAAGGGGAGAGCAATGCATAATATGTGAGTTTGGAGTGCAACAGAATGGAAATAGGATTGCACAATGGAGGGGATGAGGATCAGTCAGAAGAAATGAAGAAGAGCAAAGTGACTGAGGTGGAACATAAAAAGATAAAGAAAAATGAGCCAAGAGGGTGGTGAGGCAAGGCCATAAGTACACCTAAAAATAATACAGAGAAAATGGAACTGAGGATTCCCTGGTAAAGGAAGCTGTTGAGATGCAGCTAAGGGAGAGGCGATACGGGAAAGAGAAAGGGCGGGAAAACAGACTACGCAAATGCTGCTTTAAAAACAGAATGAAGAAGAGCAAGAACACAGACAGGAAGGCACAGCCCACCAAGAAGTGCACTCCAATAGTAGAGACAAAAAAAACAGAAGTCACAATAAGAACCTGACTGTCGAGAAAGTAGGAAATGGCTAATTATTCATGATAGGGACTCTAGCTGGCGACATTGGAAATATGACAAGAAACCTAAGTTACGTGCAGAAGAGAACAGCACTGAATAGGCTGCTCGTCAGGTGACCAGACCTTGCCACTCAGTTGCTCTGCACAACTCCACTTGTTGTGCCTTCCAAGCCTCTACTAAAGGACTGTGGCCAACTCCAGGCAGACAGCATTGAGTAGGTCGCTAACGTGACCAGGCCCTGCCACTCAATTGCTCTGCCCACCAACTATTTAATCAGTCCTCCTTAGGCATCCTCATCACCGGCGTCCTCAGCAAATGATGTGCAAAGACAGGGACCGCACCTATTTTTGCCTGTTCGGGCCTGATAGGGTCAAGGGCCTGACCGGCAATCCTGCATTTCACCTCCAAACTAATCGCTACTACTGCTAATCACCAAAAGACATCACCATGTGTCTCCTCCCACCAGACCCCATCCCCACTCTCATTAGGGTTTGAATAGCCAAGTGCCATGGGCAGCCCAGGCAAGCTATTCTAGCGAACCCCATCAATATTGCCCTTGCCCCATCCAACACCCATGGTCCACATGCACACACCCTCTCATGTTGATCAATGCTCGCTCAGCAGTCGCTCATGCTGTAGAGATCACTGACCTCATCTCGAAGAACAACGTTGATGCCCTGTTCATCACTGAAACATGGTTTACCCCATCCTCCCCACATGTTTTCAACCTTCTACTACTCCAAGGCTACTGCATCCAACATGCCGACTGTCCAGGAAGGAAAAAAGATGCAGTGGCAATCATCCACAGGAGCGATGAGCCATGCTCCATCATCCCCGCTCCGAGAACAAGCTTATTTGAATCACTCGAGTCCCGGTTCCCTCTATCGCACTAGGAATCCATCACACTCCACCTCATCTACAGACCACCTCACAGGAGTGACTCTTTCATTGCAGACATCTCCAATTTACACTCCTCTGCCAAATTAGCACATTCAGATGTCTTCCTCTGTGATGATAAGGTCCTTTGAGTCACACGTTGACAACCACACTCGAAGGAACCTCTTTGCACTGACCACTTTTACAGAACTTAAAGCAAAGTGTGCTCTCCCCATGCACTACAAAGGCAAAACCCTAGACTTAGTTTTCACATCATCCTTTTTCACCTGCGCAGACCCTATCCCACTTGACTTGTCAGACCACTAGTCTGACCACGCCGCCATCCCATTATCAGTCACCCACTTGACTACGGCTCACAAAGGTCAGGCTAAACGCCCCCTCACTCAATGTAGCTCATTCAAAACCCAGCCGGTCAATGAGCTAGTAGCAAACTTTGCAGACTTCCAAACCACAGGGAATGCCCCTGGCCTCATGTAATTATTCAGCAACTCTGCTGTGAAACTGGTGGACACTCATCCCCCACAATCGAGCTGGGCTAAGACCAAACCATCCACCTCACGGTACACTCCCAAGCTAGCCTCCAACAAACGCCCTAGAGAAATGGTAGTGCAAAACCAAAACTCGGGAGACCTTACCAACCTCAAATCTCTGCACGCAAACTGTAGGATTGTGATTACCGAGGCCAAAGCTGCTTACTACTCCACCACCATTGCAGCAGCCTCTAACAGGAGCAAAACCCTCTTTAAGTAGTAAAGCACTAAACCAAAACCTCACCTGACCCCGAGGTACCAGCAACTCAGGAAATAACAGAAACAAGCAGAGAGACCATCGAATCAACCTCCCACAGCATTAGCAGCCCCAGCACCACTGCACACACACTGTCTCTCTGGACTGAATTCTCTCCTCTCTTTGCCCCAGATCTCCTAAAAATGATTGCCTCCCTCTAACCTACTTCTTACTCTGATGAGATAATTCTGGCCTCCATCATTAAAGAATTGCCAGGCCCGGCGTTCAATGCCCACCTCAGCATCACTAATGCCTCTCTCACAGAAGGATCATTCCTGGACACCCTCAAGACTGGTCTCATATAACTTCTTTTGAAAAAAACAACCCTAGATCCAGACGACCTGGTGAACTATAGGCCCATTACGAACCTCCTGCATATTGGCAAAATTTTGGAAAAAGTAATTGCAACACAATTACTTGCCAGTATTGAAAAACTCCTACTCCTAAATGACAATCAGTCAGGGTTCTGCTGAAAGTGTACCATCCAGACAGCCACAATCCAGGTGGTGGATGATGCTCTCCACATCATGAATACGGGTGGCCAACAATGGCTCCATGATATGCGCCTAAAAGGATTTAATCCACAACTCTCAGACGCAGCAGAATTCTTAGGCTTTACCACCAACAGCAGTTAGTACTTCCAGAAACACATAGCCAAGAAGGGCCAAATAGCATGGCTCAGAATTTCGACCATTAGAAGAATCAAACTCTTAATCCTGCCGCAGGACATCAGGACTGTAGTGCAGACCCTTGTGGTTGTGCACTTGGATGGTGGAAATGCTCTTCTGACAGGGCTCTCAGCTGCTCACTTGGCTCCCCTAAAAGTAGCACACCACGCTGCAGCATGTCTCATTATGGGAGCACAGAAATATGACCAAATGGCCCCTATCCTACGCGCACAACATTGGTGTGCACTATAAGCCAGGATACTGTTCAAGACTGCATGTACCATCTATATAGTGGTCAAGGGTAGCACTGCAGCGTACCTGGTGGCTAAGCTCCACAAATGTGGTGGCACACGCTCACCGTGTAGCAAATCAGCCAACCAGCTTGAATCACAACTTGTCCGCAATGAGAGGATCCACAAACAATCCTTCTCTTGTCATGCACTCACCCTCTGGAACTCGATCCCGGTGTCAGCGCGGAATGCACCAACAATTCTCGAATTTCATAAATCCCTCAAAACAAAGCTCTTTCAACAAAACCTTACCAAGGACTAATTCCAGTGGACGTGCATATCGACGCACAGAGCTCACCGTACTGCGCTACTGTTAAAAGATGCCAGCCCAAATGCATGCTACCCACACTCTGTACAGCGCTCCACTGCTCTCGAGCTAGGTCTGTGCTTTAAACAATAAAATAAAATAAAATAAAGAAGCAGAGAGGTATTCAGGATGGAAAGAAATGAATGGAGACAGCAAGTGTAGGGAAAAAGAGCAGGACAGAATATAATCTCAGTTTTAGTAGTGTTACGACGAAGAAAGCATCCAGAATGTAACAGCACACAATGTGAAATAGCTGAATCTAGAGAACCAGAAAAGGAATGGAACCAACAAAAGAACTGAGAATCTTTGGCACAGAAATTACCAGAAAAAACAAAAGCAACAGAAAGAAAAAAGAAGAGGACCAAGGACAGACCAAAAGTACAGTTGAAGAGAAGAAGTAGACATTCCTCGCCCCTGATGCAGCTTATAACCGGTTGCAAAGATAAACCACCTGGACCGAAGAGTGCCGGATATTCTGAGAGAAGAACATCATGAAGACTATTGTGCTGCATCGTATCAAAGGCGGCAGACGGATCAAGAAGAATAAAAAAGGGGAAATTGCTTCATATAACGAGAAGAACAACATTGGCGACAGGACGAAGCACACCCTCAGTAAAATGAGCAGCTCAAAACCCTGCTTGGAGTTGGTGGAAGTAAGGAGGTGCCTTCCAGATTAGCTACAAGTGAAGACAGAAATTGACAACTTCAAGTCCAAGCAGCATAGTTTCAATTCAAGCACAAAAACAACAAATACAGAATTTGGAATGAAATACAAGCCTGAAGAGAAGCAGTTTACGTGTGAAGGATTGACTAAAGCGGTCAATGTGTGTGCACAAGTGCTTAACATGTCTCTCGAATTAAAGACAGATTTGAAGGGCTGCAGAGGGGAGACTGAAAAGCCGACATACGAGAGTGCAGGTCCAAACCTCAGGGATGTACGCCTAAATCTATCTGCATGAAACATATGCAAGCTGTTCCAAATAGAAAAGGTGAAGAATTGTGGGAGTAGGGCTGACCGCAGTAAAACCTCCCGCCCACCTTCTGTATAGCCGAATGAAGCCAGGCTCTCAGGGGATCCACAATACACATGTATAAGAAAACAATCCATCTCTTGGGTTTTACTGGAGATTATTTGCATGCTTGTCGGTCATTTGTAACCCCACCTGGGTTTCACCATCTAATGGGGTCACATGTCAATACGCGATTTTTTGTACAATTAATATTGAAAGAATGAGATGGCACCTAAAATTCAAAAGGTTTTAAAACACTATGGGAGAAAGTTGAGTGTTGTTAGTACTGTGATAGATGCAGCCATCAGCCTCTCAACCAATACTCCCAAAGGCTCTGAGCGAAGGTTTGAATTTTTCTCCCAATAAAATGTATAGTGTCTTTTAACACGATTATGGGGATTCCCAGCTTAAACGATGCACTATGCAGGATGAGGGTTGTCTCTCAGAAGCATATACTATTTTTGATACTGTGCCTAAAAGGCATTTTCTTATAAGTGACAAAAGAGTACATTCTTTAAAGTCACTTAAAGAAGTGAAAAACAATTACAGATAACTGATAGACGTTTCTGGTGTCTACAGTTAGACAACCAGCAGAGTGAAACATAGCTTTGAGCATTCTGAGCAAAGATTGGGGGAGATGGAATAGAAGATGACTAGTTTCATTATATTCAGATGATGTGGTTTCAAACTAATTACTTTGGCCTTTTTCATGTTGTGATTAATGAATTCATATTTGCACCCTGAGATGAATCGCAGGAATTCGTCCCTTCTTCCCAAGGGGGAGCCCACCCCTATGCCTCCACCCGTGGGGCTAGGGAGGAGAGCCCGCTCTGCAATACCCTCCCTAGGGTCGAGGCAAGAGGGACCTCCCTGGGAGAGACTCCCCCCTTGGGGACAAGGATTCCTGTTCCCGTGAGGAACTCTGTAAACCTGTGCACCTGATGGCCTACATGGGACGCTCTCAAATGTCAGAAACCTTTTCACATCCAGACTGGGACGAAGAAAATCTGCAGGGATGCCATTATTTTGCTAAAAATAAATATGTCGATTTAAATAATAATAACCAATCTACTAAGACAAGTATGTTGATTAACGCAAGCCTTGACGACCCACAGAGAGAAAGGAACGTAGACGTTGGCCCAGGGAGGTACCGAGCTGCACAACACCTGCAGGAAGGAGGGTCCAGAGAGCCTGTGCGTTCCGAACTCTCACAACTGCAAAGAGAGGAACGCCAGTGCTACGGGGTAGCCGTAGCACAAGAATCCAGACAGGCAAGAATCTAGGTGGTGGTGAGAACACGGCGGAGGACCTGTGGTTGTCTGCTGGTCTAGCAAACTTTGCAGAGACCATCAAGAGCGCAAAGCCACCGGGTATCTGGTCCCATATCTGAGCACCAGAGACCCGAGTAGAGAAGAGGGACCAGGCCGGGAGAAGAAGTCGCGAGAAAGCAGACATCGATGAAGGAAAGGCACTGGCAGCCGAATCCAAGCAAGAAGGATTCTGAGGAACCTGACTGCGGAAGATATTCCCCTTCAAAGAAGGTGGTAAACAGGTGTACGGGAGTCGCGGGTGGCCTCGATGGGGGTATCATAATACCGCACAGCCAACTCGTGTAAGTGTTAGTCATGAAAGGAAGTTAATCTTGAAACAAAGCGAGTTATAGTGTGATAACATGAAAGAGAAAACTATTGGAAACCTGAATAGATAGAAGATCCATTGATTGAAATTTCCTGGGAGAAGGCAAAAGAGTCTAAAGTAAACTTAAATTGTGGTAAAAACAAACAAGCAAACTATGGAAAAGCTGAACAAGAAGAGTGGGAAACCAGTGATAATACCACCCTGGGAAAGCGGGCAAACAGTGCAACAGGCACATGGTCAGAAAGATCTAAGTGTGTTGAATTATTAACTATTAGGTGTACCTTCTTCATAAGTCTGCGGCCTGGCTGACCACACTGTACATAGTTTTAGCAATTGCTGTGGCATCATTGTTACTGAACATAGTTGTTCTAATGGTCTTTACATTCATAGTTACTGTTGCTATGTTTATCCAAGATGGGGTTGCGTGGTGGAATGAGAATGTTACAAGCTGGTGGAAGTTCTTGATGTCAGATGGTGGTTAGCTCCCTGGCTGGGGGTTGCCTCACAGGATTACTCAACGAACCCGTTACTTACCTGTTCAACGTGGTAAGCCTGAATCCTTCAATCATAACAGACACCCATAAAGGAAAGCCTTAAAGAAAGAAGTATATTCACAAGCTTCATTGAAGAATTACAGAAACTGATCAAAGATCTATAGACTGATAGAAGAACTGTCCTATGGAGAAGGGAGTCATTCTCTGAATCTAAGTGTACACACGGGTAAGGTCAGCTAGGGTAGTTGTGGACAGGTGAATTCTAATTTGGACTTCCACGACTGACTGACAAGCACCTTAGTAAGTAAAATCGGTAGGGACACCCACAGTGATAGGGAAAGTTAGGTCTTATCATTCTTATTTTTTAAACCATTCTGAAACATGTTGTCCAATGGTCTGTGTTCTCCTTCTGATCCGCCACAACCCTCATTATATTGGGTACAGATGGGGGAGAAAAGCAAGCAAGCTACTGTGTCCGCTCTATTATAATGAGGTGGCATACGATGCCCCGCATTAGCGGGAGCTTTTTTGCGAGAACCGTTCACTTTTCAGATTCCCACAAACTGGCTGGATCGATTTCTGCAGACTGTGCCCACTTTTGTTGTGTGAGGAAAAAGTAGGCGCAGTTCATGGAAATCAATAATGGCTTCTGTGTTTATCATCGTGGCTGCTATAGCTGGACGCCAACCTAAGCATTCAGGCACATCAGAGACCATTCCCGATTCACTGCATGCAGTGGTAAACGGTACAGGCACCCGGGATCCTTCCTCCTTTGCATGCAGTGAATAACCAGAATGAGGATGAAAGAGCCTGACGTTAGCGGGAAGTCACAGGGTTTGGTGGTACACACTAGAGTTGGAGCACATGCACGCTATGCGTGGTGGGAGAACTAGGTGGAATATTCGGTATCCATGTGAGAAGATGCAATGTCCTACTAAGCATCGGGCAGAAGGATGCAACACAGTGCGATCTACACATTCAGAAAGTCCGTGGATACTGCACATTGGCCATACATTGCTGTTATCAGAATCAATAGTCTGTGCGAAAAGAATGCCCATGGCTAGAGGCTACAGCACATTTCCAGACAACAAATTCTGTTTTAAGCACCGATAGCATATACAGAAATTATAACAGTGCCACAGAAAAAGGCCTGGTTTACAACATACACAAAGAACTATTCTTACATTCTAAAAAGATCAAATCAAGAGGTAAATGCAAAACTAAGAAGCCAGAAAATATATCATTCAGCCAGTTACTCCATACTGTTTGGAAATTAGAAAATAGAAGAGCGAATTCTTAGATGTAATAAGAAACAGAAAGCCTCCAAGGAAATATGAACAAAGAACATGTAATAGAAAACAAACACAATACCAATTCAAGAGCTAGAATAACCACAAACATACCAATTTTGTGCTTGAAATCAGCGAATGGGAAGAATGCCAAAAAATGAAAGGTACATACATGTTTTGCAGCAATTCTTGAGGATCCAACAACCTTTCCGTCACAATCGAGGACATCAATGCCTTCTTCCAGTTCACTGTGTCTCATCAGGACCACGTTGCAAACATTGGCACTTGCTGGAAGGAGAAGAAGCAACAAATACACTTAGGCGCACTTAGACAAGAATTGTTTTGTAGCAACTGGTTTTGGTGAAAATTGGGGATGTACATTACCCATCCAAGCACAATTCCTTGTAGTCACCTGGACAAAAGATTAGTGCACCATGACACATAGTGACTGAGAACAGTTGGGCGTTTACTCCTATAATAAACTTCCAGGCTCGACCTTGAAAATTCTCCAACATTCCCGTCCTGCCTAGGGTAGTCCTGGCCCACCGGAAACCTGCCTATATGGTACAATGTTGTTTCATCGGCAGGTTTTTTTTTCATTTCGTTTTTTGCCAAAACATTTTCAATGAAAAAACGAATTGAAAAATATAGGGTGGTGGGTAAGGCTATATAAAGGTTTAGGGGGATATGAATTAAATAACAGTGGTGGGAGCTGAGGGGGGACACCAAAATATATTTTTTTAAAGAAATTTGATGCGTTTTTTCGTTGAATTGTTTTCAGTAAAAAAATTAATCGAAGTAAAACCTGGCAATGACGGAACATAGAACCGCCTATATAGACAAGAGGTTACTGATCTTTCCTGCCCTGGGCGTCATACCTCCACCTCTTCCTCCTTAGTACTGCCACACTCTCCTCCTGATCTTACAAGCACCACTTTCTGATTGTTGCCACCTATGTCGGATGTTATGTTCTATAGCATGTTGGTCTCACTTTCCTTCACCTCTATCTACAATGCCTTGATGATCTTAGTGTTCCTTTGGTCCCTTTACATCGCCATCTATTTTCTCCTCTGGCCACCTCTAGGTAGAGCACCCCTCCTCTCCGTCAGTGCCACCTCTAGCCCTGTTCTGTCTTGCTGACTCTCCTGGGCTCCTCTCTCACCAGCCTCCTGGTGACCCTGGCTCTTAGTCCTCTGTACCATTCTCCACTTGGTCTCATGTAAGCTCTTCTTGAGAAGGTCAAGGGAAGCATGGCACTCCTGCCCCAACAGGCTAGTCTTCTGTGGAAAGTCAAGGTCTGCAGGACCGGCTTGAAATGCAGAACTGTGATGGTTTCCTGTCCTGTGACGGGGACCAAGAGGGGTGACCACGCAATCATACCACCCTATGGCCCAACATCTGCTAGCTCGGTGTTGCACTGGTCCCTCCCTCGTCAGTTCCCAGGACCAGGCAGTGAAATGTGTCAAACCCGTTGGAGAGATGTATGCTTGATGTGATTGGTGGAGTGCTCCATTTTTGCAAATAGTCTCTTGGCACTAGAGATCCCCAATAAAATACACTTACACTCATTTTGATTATCCATACCACAATTCAAGGCACAATGAGCAAACGGTGTGGTCTTCAGTTTCCTCTGGAAACCAGTATGTTTATCTATAGCCTGAATATCATACAGAATAGATTTCCAGAAATTCTAGATTCAGAGGACATTAATGGATGGCAGGCTTTTAATAACTAAGGACCTATAATACCAAGCAAGGATCGAAATTGACATTGGTGACCAGTAGCAAAAAGCAGCTCCTGGGTATCAAGCATAACCGGATATGCATGAGCTATCTCTGGGTAACCAGGAATTAGTACATAGGGTGCGGCAAATCTAACTTTGTGCCAGATACAAACTCTTACCATTTTGCCAGTGTTATATTCTCCAATAGGATCTAAATGTCCCTTAGGTGTGTTCTTAAGTCCCCTTCATATACATTCGCAAACATTCACCATTAATATTGCAGAGCTGGGTGGCTTGTATGGCTCCACATATCACAGGAGTCAGTAGCTCCTGTTAGCTGCGAGTTTGCAGCTAACCAGGCTCCCCTTGGATATAACCAGGAACTAAATAGCTCCTTGCTCCTGGCAATTTTGAACCCTGCCAAGGCAGCTTTCACATTGAAATATGGAGAGGGAACTCTGGATATAAGAAAAGAAATTAAAAAAAACGCGATTTTATTTAAGTGCTAAGAGTGTGTTTGTTCGACCTGAATGCCTGCATTAAACATTCCATAGTCTCAAAAATGCTACAATGTAAAAATAGCGCAGCGGATGTGCTTTTTTGGGGGAAAGGCACAAAGCCCTGATAATCTGTGGGTGAATTACATCATTGAACATTTATACTTGTTTAATAAGTCACACAAATGTGCATGTTGTGTAAATGAATCTGTCCAAATTCTACAGGGCTAAATAGCCCAAAATTACCATTTCCTCACATCTAATTATAGCTGACCCTGGTATCTCGAAACCACCCGGGTTGATGCGAGCGGTATGGAAGGTATCAGGTCCCCTCATCAGGGGCGTTGCTAGGGGGGGTTAAGGGGGCTATAGCCCCTGATCTTTTGGTTGTAGCCCCGGATAGAATCTCAGGAGCTACAGCCAAAAGACTAGCTAGCCCCCAGTCCCAACAGTTCCGACATCAGCTTAGCCCCGGGTCTTTTCCAGACCTAGCAACTCCCCTGCCCCTCATCGTGCCTACACCTGCCACAAGCCCGCACTCTACCTCCTAACTGAAGCTGCAACATTAGGTGATGACGGTAACAGGAGACAAACCATTGCCCAGATGACCGCCCAGATAACTCAGGCACGCCAGGTGGCATTGCCCTACAGACACTGCATCCACTGCAGACCAACACCACATGGCCATTCACTGCCGGGAAAGCAAGGTATGGGGGGGGGCCTGGGAAGATAACCAGTCATGGCGTTGCAGGACATGGACATCCAGGGCACTGCCCGTGCAATAAGTTGCACTGGCCGTGCAAAAGTTGAATTTTGAAGGCAAGGAACCGGGACCAGGCTCTCTGCGGGGCTGTAGACCACCTGGCAGCATTAAATGCAGGCCTAACAAGGTGGTTGCGAGAGGAAACTTACCAACTGAAGGGGGTTTTAACCATCATGTCATGCAAACTGGAGAGAATGAAGAATGCTAAATCCTAGGCACCGCTAGGGTTGGCACAGGATCTTGGAACACCAGCCGCTGACAGGCCTCCCAACATCTCCACCCACCCTCGAGTCCACCGTGGGCATCAGCCCCAGAAGTGATTTAGTATGGGCAGCTGGACTTAATGCTCCATTTCCACTTGCCCTTTTAGAAAATGGTATGTGCTTGGTTCAGACACCAGAAGTGTTGGACCATGTGCAAAATATGGGTAAAAACTATTTATGAGTCTTATGGGTTTCGTTGCTAGTAAACAATACCCTGGTGTGTTCCATCACCAAGAGGAAGCCTATATGTGTATTTCTGCATATGATAAAGGACAACTGAATACAGCCTGTTGCCCGTGTTCTATTGAGCGCGGGGCACAGAAGACTTCATACTGGAGACCATGCACCGCTGAGACCTAGCCCCGCCCTGCGCACATGCGCACTCAGGGGTTGACAGGGCCTTCCTCAGGAGCCCAGAAGAGGAAAGTCATCAGCACAGAGAGCAGACAAGAGTGTGTGCATGAATGTTTGTATCCATATGTGCCTATTATATGTGGGGGGCAGGAGAACCAAAGAGGGCTTTGGAAGTAAAACACCCCGATGAAAACAGAATCCTGCCAGTGGTGGAGAAGGTGGAGGTAGGGGAAGGGTGGGGAGCACTCCAAAGAGTTTGGGGAATAAAACACAGCAAAATGGCCATTTCCTGGCCTAAACAAGAGGCCTTTTGTGGATGCATCCCTCAACCAGCGGGATTCAGACATAGGACCAGTATAACATGAGGACACATATATATATATTCAAAGAAAAAACTTTGTTAAATGGACGTTATGGTTAAGTTGCACTAATAAAAACCTATGAAATTCAATGAAAAACCTTTGTTAAAGGGATGTTATGGTTACAAGGAAAACCGAAAAACCCCAGAAATTCGCCAGTTATGGTGAGCTAAGCAACCATAACTTGCACCACCACCGTGCACTGCTAAGACTAACACCCAGGACATCAAAGATGACATCATAAATGTCATTGATGACATCACTGATGACATGACATATCTGGGCCACTTGTTTTTGTTCACTGCCATATATAGGCCAGGTGGTTTTGTTCACTGACAGACAGAATATTAAAATTGAAAAAGGTGCTATATACCTAGACGTTAACCTTGTCATATGTTCTTTAAGTATTTTCCTTAGGGTTTGGTCTTAGGCCATGGTGCACATACATAGGGAAATGAGCAGGCCTCAAACACACAATTCATTTGCATACATGAAGATAAAGTTTAATGTCATTAATATTTTCTGTTGATGCAGTTTCTTTCTTCCTTAGTTTAGTTTCCCTGTATGTGCCTCTGATTTATATGCATTGTGGTTCTTCATATGTATTGTTTGTACCAGCACAAGTGTTGTAAGTCTTGAATTGTTAGCTAGTTATTACTTGTTTAACATTACTCAAAACTCTGATAAGGGAGCATTCATTATTGTACTATCCAAAATTACAAGATTATAAATTGTGTACTTCTATGGTGCATGCTGCAGTCATTGCCTATGTTTATATATGATTAGGTTTCTGTATTTACAACACCACTCCAATACAATGATTTTAGATAGGTACATTCTTTAATAGATTAAGTAGTACATGATAGGTCTCCCGATCACCCCTGACATCTTGTTACCAACAATATAAACACAACTCCTTGTAGGGACTTTCCATCCAAAGTTATTTCACTTGTGATGTCATCAACGACATTTGTGATGTCATCTTTGATGTCCTGGGTGTTAGTCTTAGCAGTGCACGATGGTGGCGCGAGTTATGGGTGCTTAGCTTACCATAACTGGCGAATTTCTGGGGTTTTTCTGTTTTACTTGTAACCATAACGTCCCTTATGAAATTGAATTTCATAGGTTTTTATTAGTGCAACTTAACCATAACGTTCCTTTGACAAAGTTCTTTCATTGAATTTCATAGGTTTTTATTAGTCCAACTTAACCATAACGTCCCTTTAACAACGTTTTTTCAGTGAATTTCATGGGTTTTTACCAGTGCATGCTTTTTTCCTAAAACTTACTAATATCATACTTACCCAATGTAGCAATATTTGTGTCCAATTTACAAAGTGTCACCTTAAAACTCTGCCATTTCCACCTCCTAGAATCATTTTAACACTTCTATACACTTTTGGCAACTATTTCAACTAGTTTTGCATCCGTAGACGTCTACGAACATCTGACTTCATTGTTGACCTTCCGGACAGTGTCACATGGCCATACGCTGGCGCGTGGCATAATGACGTGTCCGAGAACCCGTCCGCTCTTCACAATAAGATACGTGCTTCGCGGGCTGTTCAGAACTGCATTTTCTACTGATCTAGGAACTTTCAACTTCAAAATTTCCATTGCACAGCTCCAACACCTATTCCTACTCATTATCCATTAACAATCTAGTACACAGTACATACATTTAGCAAAACTGCTATTTATCTTAAAATGACATCTGCTAATGCCATCCCTCCTCCCCAAGAGCCACCACCACTGCTGTAATCAAGGAGCATGAGAAATACTGTCCCTACCTTAGAAATAACACACACGCAACATTTTCCCCTGTCCACCTACCCCTCCATATTAGTGTTTGGTGCCTCTTCCCTCATTTCCCTTTCCACCTTTCGTTCTTAGCTCTTCTGCCAAAAACAAAAAATACATCCAAGAACAATAAAAGAAATGTTCCTTTAGGAACCACCTTTTACAGTTAAAAAATAGAACTAAAATAAACTTATAGACTCCATCTACTTTATACTTCTCTGAAAAGTACATAGACTCAATAAGATTTTCCAACATTCCCATTTGCATTTTGTGTTATGCTAATGGGAATATTGTGGCGTTCATCCTCCGTTCCAGGGATTGGAACGGTGGATACCGGCCCGGCAGCCCAAGTTAACAGCCCAGGCGAAGCGAGGGTGTATAAAGAGGTCTATGGACCATTATCCCCCCATTCCAGCCCCTGTAATGGGGGATGAAGGCCTTTAGAAACCTAGATTCCAAAAACGGGAATCCGAGGTGCTTAAAAAAAGGTTTTTCCTTCCTACACCGGGACACCTCTTGCGTCTCAGTGTAGGAAGGAAAATCCTTTTCCAAGATGGCCGCCATGGAAAGGAAAAGGAGGGTTCCATACAGGGCCCCTCTTCGCTTTCCATGGCACCCTGCAGAAGGCAAAAAGAGAACTCTATGACCATGTTATCACAAGCACAATTTTCTTCCCTTTCAAATCTATCCCAATTTCGAATAACTTTACCACAAAGCCAGTCCCAGGTGGACATGGCCAATTTAACCCCATGTTTTGTCCCTCGTGGTCATGGCCAGTAGCCAGATTGTCCGCATCATGACCTTATTCCATGACCCGCACAATCTGGCTACACCGTCACCAAAGGTATATCACTATTTTTTGTACCTACATTATGACACTTGTCAAAAAATAAAACACAGGCACATTTGGAAAACCATGCTTTCAGCTCCTCAATGCTCCTTACACAAGTTTGCTGGAAATCCACCCATGTTTTATTTTTTCAAAGTGTCAAATGTATGCACATACAATCGTCATATAACCTACCCCCACTTGACAAAATCCATTCAGACTTTACGAAAACATGAATATCTAGATCTATAATATTTTTGAAAACCTTTGTGTAGATTTGTCAAATGGCACCACATTTATAAGCCTTTACAATATTTTGCCCCCCCCTCTAATTCTGCCCCCTCTTAACAAAATCCCACCAAACTTCACAAAAACATTTATATCTAGATCTATTATCAGTTTGCCAAATTAAGTGTAGATTCGTCAAATTGCACCTCATTTATAAGCCTCTACATTATTTTGAGACCCCCCTCTAATTTTGCCCCTCTTGACAAAATCCCACCAACCTTCTCAAAAACATTTCTATCTATATGTATTATCAGTTTGCCAAATTAAGTGTAGAATCGTCAAATGGCACCTCATTTATAAGCCCCCTCTTGACAGAATCCCACCAATCATAGCAGAAACATTCATGCAGTTTCATTAAGTGGCGCCAACGTTATAAGCCATCCAAGATCTGCTTTTCACCAACCCTGTAAAGCAGAGGTGTCTGCGAACTTCACAGGACTGTTCGCGAACATCCGAACCGTACGCAGACTTTCACAGTGAAAAACACCCATTTTATTGCTTCTTGCAGCCATATTCCATCCCATCGGTTCTAGGTCATTTGGTCGAATATAAATGGTCGACAGGACAAATGGTCGACACCAAAAGGTCGACCGGTCAAATGGTCGAATTTTTTTTTGTTTGTTTTTTCAAATATTTTTTTTTTGGAGGAGGTCCCCACCCCAACCCCCTTTTTTTTGCTAAAAACCCCTTTTTTTCCCTAAACGAAAACCTAAAAAATATGTATATAAATAAAAAAAAATTCGACCATTTGACCGGTCGACCAAATTGTGTCGACCATTTGTCTGTCGACCATTTGTATGTCGACCATTTGACTAGACACCCATCCCATCCTCATCACCCCAGAGATTATTTGATAAGTTTGACAAGTGCAATGTTGTGTTTTTTAATATGTTTTACAGTGATGTCCGCAGACATCAGCCGCTGTTGGCGAATCCAAGATGGCAGGAGTTTCCAAAAATCTGACGCACCTCACGCTTCACTCCAACCAATCGGCGAACACGTTGTGTGTCCGCGGACATGACGCAAGCCGATTATCCAATCGGTGTCCTGTCCGCGGAGCAAACAGGGAAGTGTGACCGCAGAGCGGACATAGATATCACACATTTTTTGAGACCTACTTTTTGGTCATTTTTTTCAAAAGTACTGGATGGATTTTAACCAAATTCACAAAAGCACGCTTTCGGTACCAAGCCGCCGCTCCTGCCGCAAATTTGGTGAAAATCCGTCCAGCGGTTTGGGCTGTAGGCATGACGGAATTTTTTTCTCCATTCAGTCTATGGGAAAAAAAGAAATGTTGGGACCCCCCCTATAACTTTGCCCTCCCTGGACGAAACCTCACCAAAGTTTGGTGAGGATTCAACAAGAGAGAGCAAAGGTATAAGCTGCCCAAAAAGTGCTCTTCCTATGGGTTTAGCAACTTAACCATAACTACATGGCCGCTACTGCAGGCCATGTAATATTATTGGCCAATATCGCTATCTCCGTGTTGCAGTGGCACTTAAAAGGGTTTTACTTTGTGAGTTTGTCATGTTATCAATTTAAAAACTTTGTCAAATCTGCTGAAGGATCAGTCTGACTAGAGTGCTTGTGCCAATCGTCACTGGAGCGTTTGATGTGATCCTGTCTACATGCACTCTTCCATTACCAGTTGTTTTCACGTGTTCAATTAAAAAGGTGATTATTGACGAGACTAAAAGCAAGTTATTTAACAGGAACCTGCGTGCAGGACCAGGAGCATCTCTCTAGGACTGACAGGTCCTGGCTATAGTACCTTAATAGGCTTGAATCAATGTCTGCACATTCCTTTTTAGTTTGCGCTATTAGGACGTGTTGCGCCACCTATAAGCTAAAACTATTGCGTTAGAGTACAGATAGTGAGACATGGCATACGAGGAGGGATGCACAGCGTATAGGTGTTGTTTGGTTATTTGGCCCCCCTCCTCATTGATTACTTATGGCCATGCTAATCCGTATGGCCATTCCAACCCAGTTCTTGCCCTTCCCTGCCCAAAACACCTCCTCTCAGGAACTCTTTGAGCTCGCTTTACTCAAGCCTTACCATGAAACGTTGCACTCCAAGTGCCTGCCAGTGCTTTTTCAAAGCAGTCTTCTGAGAGTTAATGACTTAATTGGAACTGTGAACCAGCTACAGATGTAATAAATAAGTCTTAACCGGGTCTGTATTCAGCTACTCGATTTATAAGTACTATAAATTCCCTTCACTGAAGTCTTGTTAAAAACTAGCATTGGCAAAGCCAAAGTTTTGGGTGTGTATAAGTATTAGACATTTGCCAGGCACTACTATTGTATTCCCAGGTACTCACACCGTGTTGAACCTGCTGCCATCAATGGCCAGTTAATCCCACTTCAGCAGTGCCTGGCCTGAGTCTTTCCCATGCCGACACAAAAGCCCAAACTGTTGGCATTGCCAATGCTTGGTTTAGCTCTTCTTCACAGACATGTCCTCCCCTTGCCCCACGACAGGACATATTATACTGAAATTAAACACTACTGGGGCGCTTTGATCATGTTCACATACATGTAGCTGGTAACACTGCCCTTAAGTTACATTGGTATCAGGCCAACAATTCCAGGGGGCAGGAAGTGAAGGAAGCCGGGCAGGAAGTGAAGGAAGCCGACCCGGAAGTGTCGACCTGGAAGTGTGGGAGCGAGGCATAATCAAGGGAAGAGTTGCTTGATGGTGGGAGGTGTTTAAACCCCCCTCGCCTCCCTCCCAAGATTGTCTCCGGCTCCTTATTAGGGAACCTTCCACCATGCAGCTAGGCATCTAATTATAGAGCCTGGGAAGGTGCAAATGAGGATGCTGCTGCAGGCCTGAGGAACCACTGGAAGGCAATGACACATTCATTCTGCGGTGTCACCTTCCCTACCTTGGCCCCTTCCCTACTCTGTGCGGGGTCAGCATGGTGGTGCCGCGTGCCCAGGGCCGATCAACACCACCAGCGGAAAAGCTCGTGTCAGCAGGGTCTGGCTGCCGCCATGAACCGGGCACCGAGGCGTGGAGGCTTGTTTTCCATCCACCCCGAGGAAAAGCTCTCACTAATCAGCGCGTCCAGGTCCCCAAAGCCATGGCATCCACATCACAAACAATAAACCTGCAATTAGTGGCAGGATGCCTCACGGCCTGCCCAATAATTAGACACGACAGCATGCAAATAAATAATAACACAAGAAAAGAGCTAGAGAATTAATTAAGGACTAAACAAATTAATTACAGGTCTCCCATCAGTTTCAACATTAGCGCTAACCTCGCATCGCCTAGCGCCTCTGTGTAAAAGTTGCAAACACGTGGGTAGCAGAGCTGTTTCACAGAGGACTTGTGATAAAAGCTGCTTCTGCTCTGATCTGGAACCGGTTTAAAATAAAGAGGGTTTGCATATATTGCTGCTTTAAGGAAATTACCAATGAAAATAGTTTTCAGAGCTGAAATATTTTGTTTGGTTAGGAATAGAAAAGGCTGTACGATCACATGTGCCCGCAGATAACTATTATTTCATATTATAAGGAAGCAGATTTAGTTTCTCTTTCTATTGTGTTCTATCTATCTATGTGTTTTTTATTTTGCGCCACGCACCCAAAGGCCTCAGGGCGCTCACAAGACAGACAAACAGATCCCAGCTATAACCGATTACGTGTCCAGTCATTTGGTCGACTGAAAACTGGTCGAATGACATTTGGTCGAAAACCAAATGGTCTAATTTATTTTTTTATTTTCACCCCTTTTTTTAATTTTTTTGGGGGGGTCCCCCCAAGCCCCTTTTTTTAAAAAACGAAAACCCGAAAAATAAATATATAAATAAAAAAAAAATTCGACCATTTGGTTTTCGACCAAATTGCGTCGACCAAATGTCATTCGACCAGTTTTAGGTCGACCAAATGACTGGACACCGTAATCGGTTATAGCTGGGATCCGTACTCAATCTATCCCTCTATCAAACAATAGCCTCTTTAATTGTTTTTTGAACTGGGTTTGGTTGCACAGATCCTAACATCAACAGGGAGTGAATTCCAGATGGTGGGTGCCCAGGCATTAAAACCAGCACCACCAATCCTTTTTAGAAACACACGTGGTTGCTGTAACATCATGCTTTTGTTTGAACAGAGAGTCTACCAGAAAGGAGCACTTTTTATTCTCGAGGAGAGATGGAGAGGGGCTTCAGCCGAGAGACTTTTCAACACCAGGACGGAACCCTTAAATTGAATTCGCTGCTCAACTGGGAGCCAATGCAGCTTCCTGCGAGATGCAGACATCTGAGATCGACTTTCCAGCCCACATACAGCACTGACAGCTCCATTCTGTGTCACCTGAAGCCTTTTTATGTTGGCATTAGAAGTGCCCATCAGGAGACTGTTGGAGTCGTCCAGCTTCGTATTTACGATCGCTGCAGGAATCAGAACTCTGTTAGCCTCTGATTGGCACGGGCAAATCTGCCACAATAAGTTAGTATAGTAAGAGCAGGACGACTTGATATGAAAAGTGTTTCTTGAAGAACAAGCGAGAGTACTAATGTTTTAACTGAGACTGTAATGACATTGACATTAACTAAGAAGCATTTGTACTGAGTCTAGGTTTTTTAACTTTTTCTGGGTACCGCTGACAAGCAACTCTGTTTTGAGTCATTCAGAGCCAGTGAATTTACAGCCATCCATATCACTATGGCTTTAAATGCTTACTATCTGGGTGTCATCTGCGTAATTTGGAAACCGGACATCCAGAGAGACAAGAAGGTCACATAGGGCTTTAGAGTATACATTAAAAAGCAATGGAGATAAACATGATCCCTGAGGGAAACCACAGGTTAAAATTGATCTTTGTGATTGGGCATTCCCCTTGAACACTGTAGCTGACCTTGGTCCCAAAAATGACTTGAAACAGCCTGCAGTCAGCGGGGTGCATTTCCCTTCCTCAATCAGTCTATTCACCAGTAGTGCATGGTCGACTAAATCAAAAGCTGATGAAAGGTCTAACAATAAAAGTAGAGCTGCACTACCTTCCTCAATAATACCTGTAATATTGGATTTTAAATCTAAGAGGGCAGTCTCTGTCCCATGATTCATACAAAAACCAGATTGTTCAGCCAAAATATCATTTTGTTCCACAACATTTTGATATTGGGTACAGGAAATGTTATCAATTATCTATAATATGTGTTATTCTGTCATCTAAGACCACTGAGGAAACTGTAAAGCTCCCCCCAGCCCAACCACCCCCTCCCTACCGGTCTCTAACTTTGAGAATCTTTAAAGGTTGACTATGTGGGGATGGGCTTGCAGGCTACGGTAGAGGGATGACTTCTAACCTTCATAGACTGAATGCCTGGCCTACTGAAACATGGTGATTGTAGTCCAAGCATCCAAAGGTCCGCTAGGAAAGACACCAAAACCCAGCAATATCTTGGGCTGCATTAAAATAAAAGTATTGCCCACAATGTTCTGTTGTGAAGATATCTTAGGCTTATCCACATCATCATAACCAGGATATGTAATACTTCATGACACCATCTTTCACTCGATTTTATTATTATATTAGTATTATGGTATTTATTGAGCACAGACCTTGCTTCGGGAAGCAACAAATCGCTTTATAATCGTAGAAGGAAGAACACAGTGAGGGGAGCAGAGAAAAGGTGGGCGGGGAGCTAACAACAGGGGAGGGCAATTGGAAGAAGGGGATCTGCAAGCAACAAGGTGAGGAAGCAGTGAGGAGCAGATCACCGAGTCTCAGGGAGCGTGGGGAGTGCAGGCTCTGTGGACCTAGCTACTAGGGATAAGGATCCTTTTTTTAACTAAATATAGTCCATGAAAAAATGAAACTGAATATCTAAACATTTTATTACAGAAACATAAACTCTATTAGTAAAACAGAATACCTAGAACAAATGGGGGCTGTATAATACACTAATACACATGCAGCATTGATGGGGACTGAAAGGCAGAAAAAGAACACGACTCGATACAGGAATCCTATCTGAGCAAATTGGACTGACCATGCCCAAACCTCCGCTCCTCCCAAACCAAGCGATGCTCCAGAAACAGAACAGGGCTGGACATCAACGGAGTGATGGACGGTACAAACCAAAAAGTGATGGGTGGAAGGTTTTGAATTAATCTGAACCACTGGCACTGTTCTGGGAAATCTTCCACACCACTGTTTTTTTTAGCCAACTGCGCTATTGCAAAAGGGGTTCAGCCATATGCAAATCAGTCAGGTAGTGCCACCAATGGGAGCAGCCATGCCCGAACTGCTAGGCCAGGTCCCCTATGCATGGAAAAGCAAAAAACCCCAAACATGTTTCAGCCTTATTGGGCCTGATCAGTGAGGCGCAGCTTGGTTCCCTATGGTGCAGTGAGCAAGGGACCCATGTCTGGGCATACCCTCTTTCACATAGTGTTGCTATAGTTGCCCCGAGTGAGACGGGTATACCCCGACGTGGGTCCTGTGCGTGCTGGGCCTAAGGGACCCAAGCCACTCCTCGCTGATGAGGCCCAACAAAGCGAAACATGTTTGGGGTTGCTTGTGTTCTCATACAGAAAGGATGTGATTAAGCGGTTTCGGCTGGACGGCCCCTTTTGGGAGGGGGGGCAAGCCTGATTTGCATATGGTTTTTCCCCTTTTGTAATGGCTAGGCAGGTGAGGAACGATGGTCTGGAAGGTTGCCCAGAGCAATGCCAGATGTTAAGATTCATTCTAAAACCTCCAGTCATCATCCCTTTTGTTTTGTTTGGGATGGATGACCTAGCCATTTAATACTGCCATCCAAATCCTGAGGCTCTCTGAATGAGCAAACATGGTTCATGGTTACAAACACTTAAATGTTAGGCTGAGAATTGCAAAACATGAAATGAGATCCAAGACCATAGTGTATTCATTATATACTTAGTGAATCAAGCATACAGCTCTTTTTTCACAGATATATTTGTCCAATATAAATATCTGCGGTCGTTCTTATGTTCTAAAATGTTCTCTGTTTTTATGCAAAGCAGCCAGGATCCCTAATTTCTACTATTTGTCCCCTTCAAGACCACAGACTGCTTATTTCAAAAGAGTCCAATATGTGGCACTGATTCACAGAGCGTTTTCTAATGGAGTTTTGCTATTATACAACACTTCTGTCACTTAGGCCCTAAATAGGGTATGGTGGGGAAAACGCACTCAAACCAAGTGCTGGAACCATAAGTATCTGGGCTCTTATGAAGAATGAAAGCAGAGTCTTGTGTAGTGGTTACTTTATAAATTATAAGTGCTTTAATTAGACACGTGGGCCTAATATTCCAGGTGAATTTATTAAACACTGAAGCCACAGAAAATAATATATTTCAGTATGTTATAAACAATCATGTATGTAGAACATGAATACGACATGAACAGCGCACAGAAAGATAAAGCACAGGTAGTGAAGGAAAAAGAGAAGAAAAACGGGGTACATTAGTTGTAATTTGGATGTGGAATTGGAACCTGGGCTATTATGCCCAGAGCTTGAGTCCGTAAGGAGATGAAATGCCGTACTGTTTATTAATTTTCCGATTTGGAATAGTGAGCTCAGGAAGAGGGTCTCAGTTGAATAACCTGTGGTGTGGAATGAAGAAGGAAAGTGGGGATAAGGATATGCAAGTGCTGGTGGCAAGTGGAAGCCGGCGCTGGGGAACGGGATCAAGGATTTCCCACAAGAAAGGGAAGGAATTGGTGTCCATGTAAAGTCGAGGCATGGCGAACGTGGAGTGCAGTGTCTTGGCGGGGGGGGCACTGTGCCTATAGCGTTGCGATCGAGGGAGCATGAAAAGGGGGTGGATAGGCAAGACCAGACGCTGTGTGCGGGGAAAGAGTACAGGCCTGTCTGGTATAGGCGAGAGGTAGAGCTGTTTGGCAGTGTCGCTGCAGAGATAATCGGATTAGTGATTAGTGATTAGTGCATACCTCATCGTGGTGTGCAGAGTATGATAGCTTTGAGCATCTGAGTTGGAGAAGGGAGGGAGAGTTGTGAGGGGTGGCACATGCTAATGAAGTTAATCAATTACAGAATAATGTGAACCGCCTGTGGTTTCTGGGGATGGTGAACCGATGTAGCACTGGAAACGGGGCATAAATTGTCTCACAGCTGTAGTTAATCCAGACTTACATTGTTGGCCAAAGAGGCCACAAGGACTAGATGAACGGTCAAGGCCATCGTTCGATCCCAACCGCCATTTTGGTTTGCTTTTACATAGTAAATGCAAAGCAACGTGATAGGTTGTTCTGAGGTGGGTGTGTTCATGGAGGAGTAAGTACTTCGTTAAGTGTCTTTGTTAGTTAGGCATCCCCTGAACTGTAGTTCCAGAGGAGTCATAAATGCAAGTTATAAAGTTAAAGAAACAATGTTAACTGCAAGTGTTGTGTGGCAATGGTGCGTGCTGGCAGTTAGGGTGGGTGGATTCTCAGTGGCAATAATAAAAGTGTGGTGGCTTGGCCATTAGGATTGTGGCCATTAATGTTGTGTGTTGCGTCAGAGTACAAGGCTAATGGGATCTGAGGCAGGCAAAGTGATTCTCCTGTCATGAGTTTGACAATGAGCATAAGTCCAGTTGAGCAGTAGGAGAGAGTGACAGTGAATTATAGAGCATGGGAGAATAGGTCTCATATGATTCATGGTTAGTTAGTGCATGGTGCACAACAGAGAGGATTTCCTGGTGTCTGCGAAGCGTGCCAAGTTATAAAGTATAACGTTATAAGGTATAAAGAGGCACAGAGGTGCGGTGGCTGTAGAAAGGGCCAGAAAAGGTGACAGCTGGAAGGGTGAGTGTGTTGTGCCATGGAAAAAAGTCCAGGGGAAAGAAAAGAGCATGATTCATAGAAACACATTTCGCTCATGTTCTGTGTTGAGAGAGACTCTTGCTGACACTTCTGTATTTGCATATGAGTTTGGCTCAATCTCAACTCACGGTTACCTCCTCTGGTGTCACATTTGACAGTTTATAGGACAATGAGGCAGATGTCCCTCCTGTTGTCAAGCTGGTGCTTCTCTTGCCAGTGTCCCGCCAGTGGGTATCTGGTGTCCTGGGAGCTGACAAGGCTGAAATGTTCTTGTCCCGAGTTCTCTTATGGTGCTTCCAATGTTCATTAGTTTGCATACACAAATGATTACATAGACAACAAATTTGCTTTTACAATTAATGAAGTCAATCCGGTGAGTGTGTGTGTCATTGAAGGACACAGATTTCACATTCTGTGCATGCGGGCACATGCAGCATGTACCACATTTGTAGAAACCAGCAGAATGAGCTGTGGCGAGCCAATTCTGGCTTGTATGTTGGAGTGGCGCAATGTACGATGGACTTAGTATTGTTCTTAGGGTTGGTGCTTTTGTGAAAGACATTTTTGGTCTTGTTGTAACCCATTTCTGAATGGCTTCATCGATTGTGAGCAGGTGCCAATGTTTATTGAGGATGCAGTATACTTTGAAACTTTACTGACTGTTCTGTGTTTTTTTATCTTATTGGGTCTTCCACGAGTATGCTCTTTGCTTTGGGTGTGAGAAGGGTCGACCTGTTGATGGACGAGGCAGATCTTATAGCCTTTTCTAGAGTTATCTCTTTGTAGTCTCTGCTGATGAATCTTTCTCAGAGGAGTCTGCATCCAGCTATGTACTCAGTGTCATTACTGCAATTCCATTTAGCGTGGATTAATTCACCTTTAGGGATGTTCTCAATGACTGTCTTTCTATGACAGCTAGTGGCAAAAAGGATCAGGTTGACCTCTGTGGGTTTTCTGAAGGTAGAGGTGTGTAGGCCTTCAGTGTGTGCGGTGATTCTTATGCTCAGGAAATCAATGGTTTGATGGCTTTATGTCCCTGTTATGTCCCTCTTAGTTGTATGCCTGTTGGTATTCAGGAATTCTTTGTAAGAGTGGAGCTGATCTAAAGTGCCTGCCCAAATCATAATGACATCAATGTACCAATAACATTTATGTATGTGGCAGTTGAAGTCCATATTGGTAAACGCAAAGACCTGTTAAAAATGATGCATGAACAGGTTAGCGACTGCAGGTGCGTATGTTGTGCCCATTGCAATGCCCTTCGCTTGGCGGTAGTATGTGCCATCAAAAAGGAAAACATTGTGAGGGAGAATTCCCAAAATTCCTTTGTCATCTCTAGATGCAAGTAGAAAGATGAAGATGCCTCAGCGTACGTATACTCTAGGGCTCTGAGTGCTAGCCTGTGGTCAAAGGAGGTATACAAGGCTTTTGCTGTCCAAAATCACTAGTATGGAGCTGCTCCTCCATTCATTTGATTGTAAGATGAGTATGCATTGTGTCTCTTAAGTAAGTTGGGATCTTTGAACCGATGTCTCAATATATCAACAATGTCATCAAGACAGAAGTAACAGTCACTCATCCAATGGCACTTAGAATTGGTCTGCCTTCTGGGATTCATGTTAAATGATTATAAACCTTCAGCAAAAAGTAGATTGTTGGCATTCGTGGGTGATCCGATTTAAAGAAGTTCAACTCCTCAACTTTACATTTAATACACATTAAGGCATCACATCTCCTTATGGACTCAAGCCCTGGGCATAATAGCCAAGGTTCCATTTCCACATCCAAATTATAACTAATCTATCACCGTTTTTTCTTCTCTTTTATCTCTTATTCCTCACAACTTGTGCTTTATCTTGCTACCAATACATACAACGCTATTCTTATCGTATTCATGTTCTACATTCACGATTGTTTACAACATACTGAAATATTGTATTCTTTTGGGTATAGTGTTTAATAAATTCACCTGGAATCTAACCACTATGCAAGACTCAGCTCTCATTCATCATAAGAGCCCAGATAACTACGGTTCCAGCTCTTGGTTTGAGTGCAGTTCCCCCACCATACCCTATTTAAACTGCAAACAGGATGAGAAGGTGTTAAATCAGGTAAGTCTATGGTGATAAGAGTTATATTTGTTGGTTTTCTCGGCTCACCTTGTTGTTTTCTTTTTTCCCCCAGGTGCCGGCGTTCGGCGAAGAAATGATGGAGGCAGCGCCGAATCGGAATATGGTGCGAGGACTGGTGAGTATGGCGCGGCGCTGCAGCTGGAGATGCAACGCGTACTGAAATGATGTTCTTTCCAGGTCCGGAGGCGAGATGGATCCGGAATCAGGGGAGGAATTCGAAAATAGTTTGTTTTCTAAAATTGTCCTTTTCTTTCCTCTTGTTTTTAGGAGCTCCGGATTCGAGGCGGGCGTGGCAGAAGACTGGATGCTGGCTGTTCCAGGTAAGAAGTTCCCCAGAACCATGCCCGAGTAAAAAATAGTCCCTGTAATAAAATAGTCCCATCCAGGCCTCACGTTGGCTTGGACTCACTTGCAGCATGGTCTGCATCAGGTAAGTAACGTCTATGAGCCTGGTGCCTAAGGCGCCAGGACTGATTCCTATAATGAGCCTGGCGCCTAAGGCGCCAGGACTGAACCCAAACAGCCCCCAGCCGGGGCTGTTGGGGTTTTAATAAGTGTCTGGATGCCTGCTCCCGGAGCTGATGGGCTTGGCCCTGATGCCCGGGGGTAGGCATCATGACAGAAGGGTCCAGTCTTTCAAGAACTACTCACCGGCTGACGGATGCAACACTAAGCATCGTGGACAAGTGCAGTGATCTACACATTCTAGAGCTCTTCTCTTTCTCCCTGTACAACAGGTTTTGATAACGTGCTTTGCCCAGTAAGACAAGTACAGCGTGCTTATTATGGCTATAGTATATACTGGAAGTGATCAGTGGAAAATAACATTGTAAAATTTTACAAAGTGACAGTTTACTATGCTAGTAATATTAAATAATGTATGTTTTTAATAGCTTCGCTGAACAAAAATAGATTCCATTTTGTCTCTTAAGTTGTTGTTCCTTCTTGGCAGGGAGAGCGATCAGATTAAAAAGAAAGACAAATTATGGGACACAATTAAATGTAATACCATCAGACTTGGTTCCCTACAAATTAATTGGTTAGCCTTTGCTGATGACCTACTGTTCTTTGACTTGACTCCTGTAGGGCTTCAAAGTAAGTTGACAGCTTTTTCCAACTATGCAGTAGAGAAAAATTTCACCATCAATGCCAGCAAGTCAAGAATAGTGATCTTCTACAAAAGGCGCAAACCCAAAGTGATGGGATGGGACCCAGCGCTATCTAGGATTTAAGTTAACCTACGAGGAACCCAGCAGAGCTATTTATTTATTTTTATTTATTTATTTGCATTTATAAAGCGCACAGAACTGCCCTGGGGCATCGTGGCGCTGTTACAGCAGACTTAGTCATGAACACAAGCATAGGAATGTGTTTACAGATGTAAACCGAGTTACCGAGTACATTTCACATTGGTAATAAACATTGAGCTTAGAGGTTATGCTATGCTGTGGTTACAATGCAAGCATGAGAGTGCATGTGGAAGACTTTAGCGGAATAGGAGGGTTTTGAGGTTTTTACGGAAGGTATGGTATGATTGAGGAGGGCATGATAATTAAATCAAAAGTATTCATAGCCCAGTTCATAGCCCAGTTCAAAAGACTGAGTGTCTGTGTAGCTTTTCTTTACTTCCATTTAGAGACTACTACTTAGCCAAGGTTGTTCCATGTTTAATATATAGTCTGGAGGGTTCACTCTATGATCAGGGTACATTCCTGACCTCACTGGAGATAACGATTTGGAAGAGGGATTTGGGTCGTCCCCTGTGTGTTTTCCAAACTGTGTAATCCGGCATGAATTGAGACCAGTATCTATGGCGGAAACAGTGTCATGGTCGAAATTGTGTATTTTCTGCAAGATGTTGGTACCTCCTCCCACTTCTTTCTTTGAGTGGATACATCTTATGCTCAATACTAAGAGTATTCCATCTCTAAATAATTTTGGGATAAATATGAAACTCATCTTGGAGAGGTTGGGTCTGAAGGAAATAAATCTAATTGAAACTCCAGAAATGGTGAAGAATAAACTCTTTAGTACAGACTGGCTGCCCATTCACTCTACAAAGAGTATGGGGGCTTTCCAAGGAAAGAAAAGGTGAAATATATATCCCTGTTTCTGTGCTACAAAGCAAGATCTGTGTACATGAGATTTAGACTTAATCCTAATTCTGTAGACACTATAAAACATCTTATTCTGTACTTTGATGCAACTACCCATATAAAACATCACCACTTCCAATTATTCCAGGAGTGTGGAATTTTGGAGAGCGAGAAAGGCTTGTGGTCCGACCTAATGAGGGGTGATTCTAAGTCAAAATGCCTCCTTCTTTATTGGATGATTGTAGGTGTTTCAAAGTTTAAATGTTTCATTATAAAGTGACACATTTTACTGCAATTGATATCACTTGAATGAGAACTATTTTAAGGGTTTCATTTTTACAATTAAGTGGTTTATATAATTGATCTCTAATTTTTGTATGTAAATATTTTTCATTTTTACAATTTGATATTTTAATTTCCTTTTATTTGTTGGGGTCTTTTGCACTTTTTACATGTTTTTGTTCATCATTCTTTCTTTTTGTGAAAAGGTTTAATTTAAAACCAAAACACTCATCCATTTTTTTTTAAAGAATTTGTTGCTTTAATGAACAAAAACAGAAAATTACAAAGGCAATTGTAGACCCTACAGACTGCTCTTCTGGCCTGTTACAAAGTATGTCAGATTCCCAGACACCCCCTGCATAACTAAACTGTGTTCTCCCATACAGACAATTCACCTTCAGTGTGACTGTGATGTTCCTGCAAGACACACCCAATGATAATATCTCAAATACCACGTGGGTCCCAACCTTGGGGAATTCTTCTGTCGCTGCAACCCTCTACTTTAACTACAAAAAACGGCACTGCTGCTCGAAAGATATCTGTGATTTTTTTCTCTAGTCATGTTGCTTTCAGCAGCTTCTGTAGCTGCTCTAGTTAAAGTACTCCTGATAACTCGGCCCCCACCCGCAGAGACAGAGGCAGAGAGAGAGAGAAAAGCGAGTGAGGGAGAGAGGGATATGTGGAGAAAGTGACTAAGTACTGGATCAGTACATGATATTCCGGGTACAACTAGTAATAATTAGTACAAATAGGGAGTGATCAATCAAACAAAAATCATGCAAGCATCAGCAAAAGTATCAGCCTCCAGTCTCATCATCGTGGAGATAATAAAGTATGCTTTTGACTGCTGCAAAAGTTACTAACTCAAAGAACCAAATCATCACTTATGAAATTAGATGCCAAATTAGTTTCCCAAAAAGGAAAAACATGTTCTTGCATCATTAGACCCTTGATCAGAAAAGCACTCTGTGTGTTTATGAGGATCTTCACATCCACAGTGTAACTGAAAAAGGGTAGATTCCTATTTTAATTGAGTCTATCGGAGAGGTGGCTCTACAAATCTTTAAAATGAGATCAGTTAACTAGCATGTGTGTCTGGTTCATGCTGGCTTCGCAGTAGTTGCACTAATCATGGTTTGAGACTACATGTAATCTATACAGTGTTTCCAGAGACTAGACTAACAGAATGTGCTGCAGAGAGAGCACACTGTTTGCATGCTATGGCTAACAGATGAATCCCAATGGAGGCAGATCATGGCACAATATTCAGGTGAGCTATCTCAGAGGGAGCCAATGGGTAGTGTTTGATCCAGGCTTTGATTAAAGTGCAGCAAGTTTCAGACTTTGGTAGCAGTGGGGTTGATTGTTTCTAAAAAATTGAAATAAAGGTTTTCCTGGTAATTCCAGTATCACCCATGACTACCAGGGACGATTGCTTGCCTCTAACTGCAACAAAGTGTTTCCCCTAAAATGATTTCAAAAGCATATTATAGCGTATTTCGAGTTATTTTACAGATCTGCTTAATCCTTTAGCTTTCATTGCTATTTATGTGGTATTTATATGCTCTGACTCCAGAGGTTTTTTTCAAACAGCTCCTATTATTGCATTGCAACACACACACCTTTGCTTTGCGATGCACCCCGAGAACCCAGGTTCTTTTTCTTTGCACAAATACCCCATGACTGGGGCGCCTGCAGACAAGCCTCAGTGCTTGGAGACCAATACAGTGGTAACCGGTGCAGTATAAAACATGATACACCTTACAAGCATGGCTATTCATTGGAGAACGCCTTTTTTATATGGATTTGCATGAAGAAGATATAGCAGGACACGTAAAGATGTTTAACATTTGCTCAATATTGCCATAGACAGATACACATCTCAACATGCTAACCAGGAAAATGAATTACCACAACTCTCACCTCTATGCAAACTGGCGCGGACATGGCAGCTTCAGCAAAGCGGGGTCCATTAATACTCAGGTCTATGGAAGGGGAGCAACTGTAGCATCAAGATCCTGATCCTTCCAGTGTGCGCAAATACTCAGGGCATTCCCGGAAAAAGGGTCTAGGACTTCGGCAGCATGTGCACATTGTGCGGCATTTCCATGTTACGTGGTTCAAAACCTGGCTGCAGGAATTTAGATGCCTTCAAAGTTGATAATCGGCATGTCAAATTTGTATACATTATTTCATGCCCGATCACGCCTGCTTCTAAGAAATGTAATGGGTGCTGCTATTATCCAGTATTCAATTTATTAAGAACTGAAGAATGAAGAACTGCTTTGGATACCAGGATTTGAACCAGTGACTAAATTCCATTCAGATGTCAGAGGTGTGCGCTTCTAATCCTGGCAGCAGAGATGTGATCCCAGACAGGGTCATCCTTAATACTGGTGTACCTAATGCAGCTGCACTGGAGTCTAGGATGTTGCTATATGGGCTCTTAATTTCCAGAAAGAGACTGAGTGGCAGCACAGCTAGGCTCCAGGAGAAGAGGCCATCAGGTCAGTTTCATCAGAGATGGATTTCACTTTCACTTTCATGCAATCACAAAAGCATAGCAGGAAATACTGGTGGCTCAGTTGCTGAAGCAGAACTCGGATTACCGTCTGATGGACGGACAAGTGGCATCATTTGTTGCAGGTGATAGGATATATTATTTAAGTAAGTTTGTTTGACGGACAAATTCCTCAAACTGTAACTAAGCTTTGAGACTCTGCTAGAGGCTGCACGATCTCTGACCTACTTCTTGTCAGCAGGCACGTGTTGTGATGATATAATAGCAGCAGCATTTAACACAGGTTTACAGTCATTCCATTCGTTTGGCAGCTCTCACTCTAATACGTCCCAGTACACGTTTTAAGTAATGTGTACCTTTTCAGTTTTCCAAGGAAACCCTCGTATACAGTAATGCATTCCTTTCCATTGCGTCTATGTATACCACCAATGAATAAATGGCTTTAGGTCCATTTCAATTCTTCATAATTGAGTCCTCATGAATAACTTCCTTTCTCTCCGCCTTCCACTGTATGACGGAGACTTACATTAAAAGTCATTTGATTGATTCAAATCCGGTTTCTTTGCCATTTACTTCACCCCAAAACCTAGAGCAGGTTTGCTCATTCGTCACCGTACTACACGGTTACATTTTAAATATGTATTAAAAATTACATTTACTATGTTCTGCAGTGTAGGACATTTTATGATTAAATAAATAATGTTTTTACATTTCTTGTGGAAACTCATGTTTGCAATTTTTATAATTTATATTCATATTGTATTGCTGACTTTTTAAAGTTGTTTGACTTACCTATTTAATCATTTTATATACTAGGATATGTATTCATTCACAGCACAAGATCCACCCAGGTCATGCCAATTTCTAAATGATGATTTTTCCAAACTGCTGGGTCCTGCGTAAGGGTATGCACCTGCTAAAACTTTGGGATGGGCCAAAATTGGTTGAAGCTGAATGGGGACAAGACAGAGGTGTTGGTGGTGGGTGCTCCCCCTGACCCTTCACTCTGGGTGTCTTACTTTTGGCCTTCTTTTCTGGGTCCTTTACCTGTTCCAGTGACTAAGGTTAAAAATCTCGGTATCACCCTCTCTGTGACATTATCTATGAATGACCAAGTCTCAGCTATATGCAAAGTTGGTCATTTCCATCTTACGATACTGAAGAAGGTTCTCCCACTCTTGTCTGTCTCTCTCCATCCTACGGTTGTTGCTGCCATGGTGCTCAGCCGAATGGACTACTGTAATTCATTATATCTAGCGCAGCCTAAAGGCTCAATCCAGCGGCTCCAGTGCCTTCAAAACCCTGGCTGCACGCACTGCGACCGGTTCCCCCTATGGTGCTCATATCACCCCGGGCCTACGTGCCCTACACTGGCTCCCAGTCGGTCGGAGAGTCGAGTTTAAGTCTCTCTGCATTGTGCACCGAGCTCTTCATGAACTGGGGGCAGAATATCTCCAGTCCAAGTTTGTACGCCATCTCCCCTGCCGTCTATTACGCTCCTCTTCGGCCAATTTATTGGTGGATCCCCCATACCGTCGTGAACAGATTGGTGGGCGTGCTTTCTCTGTGGCCGCGGCTCAATTGTGGAACAACCTGCCACCCAAGATTAGGGCTATACATAACCACTTAGCCTTTAGAAAATCTGTTAAGACCCTGCTCGCCTAACTCTTTATTCTAGCTTACTGGTTTCCTCCCTCTCTCCGTCCTAGCGCCAAGATACCTCTCGTGACAACACGCTTTATAAGTTCACTTAACATAACATTATACGGCTCATAACCATTCAGACTGTGACCTTCAATGGATGGTGAATTACCTCCATATGTTGATTCCATGATGCAACTATTAAGGACCTAGAAACATGTGTCACTGCTATAGAGGGCTCCACTATTGGCATAATTTGTGGAGACTTTAATTCAAAGATTCCTTGAATTAAATTCAAGGAGATTGATTTAATTCATAATGTCATCCTCTGGGACATTGCAAGTTCATTCTCAACTTCAACGTTTGATAGAAATATTGCGGCTGCATCTGCTCTTGCTGTGCCAATTCCCAAGGGTTTTATTTCAACCTGTTTGATCCATGAGTTGTAAACCTGTCCTGAGGCTGCTTCTCTCATTATTGTCCACTATGAAAGGTGCACTGAAGAAATTATGGCAAGAACTATCTTGAAACTATAACACACCCTCGGGCCGAAATTGGCCCTAAATTTCTCCACCGACATAGGTATGATAAAGATATTAAGGCCAAGAAAAGGACCCTGCGTATGGACCTCTGTAGATTGGCAAATGAGGAACCAATTCCCACCAGTTATGCCAGAGGGGCCAAGGCTCTAAAAATCACTTATCATAAATGGTTAAAATGGCATACATTTCAGGTTCAGTGTAATCAATGGAGAGATCTTGTCAATGCATCTACCATGAGTAACACTGTCCTCATTTGGAAAATCATTAATGGAAACAAATCTGCAGGTGATAGCTTATATGGGGATTTGAAACAAGCATGGATTGCCCATGTTGAGTTATCCTTTGGGGGAAGAACCTCCTTGCAACCACTGGTTGATATTATGCCCACAAATTGGCCATTTTGGAGAAGCACAAATGACATTTGTAGATTAGTTAGCACCAGTACATTTTCACAAGCCCCTGACCCGGACGGTATCTGTAGCAAGCTATTAAAAATTGAATTGGAAACCAGGTCGATGGCTCTTATTTGGTTTTTTCATTGGATTGCCATGTCATAGACCATTCCTTCCTCCTGGCATGACAGTATCATCGTCCCCGTCCACAAAAAAAGAAGCCATATGGACCCTGGCAACTATCGACTGCTGGCCATGCTGGAAGCTCCTGTTAATATCTTTGCCAGGGTCCTGTTAGAGGAGCTGGAATCCTGGGCTCATGGTAGCAACATCATCCCTTACAACCAAACTGACTTTAGGAAGGAATTTAATACGATTACTAATGGTCTGGCTTTAACAACTATCATCCAGCAAGCCTGCTTAGTCTGGAAAACCCCTGTATATATAGCTTTCATCGATTTCAGTGCGGCTTTTGAATCTGTGGACCGGGAAAGCACTGGACGAAGCTATGTTCTTGGAACATCCCTCCTGGCCTTTTAAAAATGATCATCTGCCCCCATGAGCAGACCAGGGTCAGAGGTTGCTTGAATCAACATGGTGCACTCTCTGGTTGGATTTCCACACAAAGGGGCCTTAAGCAAGGGTGCATTCTGGCTCCTATGCTTTTCAACTTGTATCTATCTGATTTTGGTGAGGCCATTACTAGTCAATTAACTACACCACCTAAATTAGGCACTATCGACATCCAATGGATGGGATATGCAGATGAGCTTCTTATTCTTGCTCTTACTCCTAGTGGACTTCAATCTTCTTCAAGTTCTCTGAAAATGTACTCTCATTTAAATTCTTTACGAGTTAAGATAGTGAAGGCGAAAAATTAGGATTTTCTCACCACTATATATAAGGCTCAAATAATTACTTAGCAGATGGATGGTGGCCCAGTTGTGTCTTACTACAAATACTTGGGCATTAACCAGGATGACAATTTACGAGATCTCCATCTTGATCGTACTAAAACCAAGTTATGTCAGTTGGCAAGCATTATTGGCTTGTTTTCCTCGAGTAAGGGGCACTCTGTTGGAACAATGTTTAAATTACATCTGCCACCGATTATTCTGTGCATTCTATTGTGTTGGTTACTTGACTGCCGCTCTGTTTTTGCTGGGTTCAGGCAGTTTCTAGTCTTGAATTGGATTTGTTAGAATTCCTGGGTGCTTCTTTCTCCAGTCCAGTCTAGCCACATAATCACACTCCACATTCCATTTTTGATTTACCCTTGATGCACAGTAAAAAGGAATGCCATGCAACCAGCAGCCTCCACCACAAAATGCAGGGTTGGGGCTGACACAAACACACACACACACACACACACACACAAAGACGTTCGCCCGCGAATTCGCACATCATTTATACAACTCCTTGCATGCACGCATTCATTAAAACAAACACCAACAGCATACATACATACATACATACACATTACAAAATATCTTATCTTACCTCTGTGCACTGTCCACATGCGCCCCTGCTGTCACGGGGAGGACCGCGTGGCCCAACCCTCCTCTCTGCACCGTAATCACGCTGACTGACAGGGGACAACACCTTTCCTGTTGGTCAGCGTGTCTACACTGCTAGCGCAATAATGAGAGGCGGTAGGGCGGTTACCAGACATTTGGTCGAAAAAAATTGGTCGACCAGACAAATGGTCGAACCAATTTGGTCGAAAACCAAATGGTCGAATTTTTATTTTATTTTTATTTTCACCCTTTTTTTATTTTATTTTGGGGGGGTCCCCCCCAACCCTCTTTTTTTTCTAAAAAACCCTTTTTTTTAAAAAACGAAAACCCAAAAAATAAATATATAATTAAAAAAAAAATTCTACCATTTGGTTTTCGACAAAATTGCGTCGACCAAATGTCTTTCGACCAGTTTTCGGTCGACCAAATGTCTGGACACCGGTAGGGCCTGTCTCCTGATGCCTCCCATTATTATGGGATACATTTGTTGCGAGCCAAACTGGCTCTGCAACAAAAAAGCATTACAAAATGCGCTGTGGGGGTCACGCCCCAGGTCAAAGGCAGGTAGCACAGTCCCCTGTGCAAATGAAGTACACAGGGGACTGTGCTGCCTGCAACTCAGGGGTGAGGGAGACCTGCAACTCAGGTGGGGCCAGTGGCTCCCACCCGTAGTTCTGGGTTGACAGTGCTCAAGGGACGGTTAGGCGTTGGCATGGGGGGCCTTTGGAAGGAGTGGGAGCCAGGGAATTCACCTTTGTTGATTAGATGTATACAAAGCTGCACATGATCATCTTCTGAACTTGTGTGTATGAAGTTGATGAAAGTCGTCCTTACAGGAAGAGGCAGTCAGAACTTGTTATCAGTGCCAACAAAGTTGACACACTTGTACCACTACCAATACTGCGCAAAGCGCACCAAATATATGAAGAGTATCTGCAATCTGGAACTTATCAATGATCGCTCGCTCATCCACAGATGAAATGGTTTTCAGTGGCAACACAATACCAGCACTCTTCTTCCAGGGATCAGGGCGAGTGGGGTTGTAGGGCTTGCAGGATGGTCATGACACAAGGCTTGAAAACAAGCATCCCAAGGGAGGTATGGTAGTGGGGACTGGTGTGAAACAAGTGGGGGTTATGTCAGAAACCTGAAGGGGTCTCACCCACTAGTTCCTGCGGATCTGTCATCCAGGTGGCCAGGACAAGGAGTGGAAGTGGGACACCAGACAGAGAGACGGAGAGACACGGTATCCCCTTTCATGTAGCATCTTTACCCCATCTTACCGGGTAGGCTCCGTAAAGAATCAACAAACCCCCAAACCCTTTTTCCGACAAAAAAACACTTTCTCAAGGACAACTCACTGTGAGGGAAAACGGACTGTATATATACCTGACATGTCCCACTACAATGGTCAGGCAGGGTAAGGCAATTACTGATCATTAAACACACCTGACTTCCATCACACTTCCCCACATGGATAAAAGGCAGAGCACGAAAGCGCACTCTGAGCAAGGCAAATCACACGAGGACGCAGCAGTTCCAAGATGGCAGTTTAATACAAGGCGGAAGAAGGCAAGACTGAAGAGGATTGTAAGGAGGGAAGTACCCTTGACCTTTTCACCAAAAGAATGCATCTTTGATGAGCCTTTGAGAATAGCAAACTTAGGACCTGGAATTAAAGCTAAAGAATCCTGCATTGTGTGTAGGACGTACCCAGGGCTCTCCCACGTCGATAATCAAGGCAGGGAGAAGCGTTTGCCGCCTTGGCACTGTCCTTGGCTTCTACAACAAAGCAGCGCCAGTGAAGTCAGCACAACCTGTGAGTTGCAGAGACTGATACGAGACAGGTCTGTGTAGAAACCAAGATTGCAAACAGCAACATTGTATAAAGAAGATTACTAAGATAGCAGATGAGTGAGGTAACTTTGAAGCTAAAATACGATACCGTAGACAGAGTGGTCCAGCATCACGTAGGTGCTCATTCAAAAGTCTCTGTAAGATATCCAAATGAAAGGGTGCGAACGTTAAAAGAAAGAGAATTGTGAAATCGAAGTGGTCCTGCAATGGGTCAAGCCAAACCATGTGCATATTCGAAAGTGTTCGATACTTGATGTAAAATTTACATTGGTCTGAGTCTGCTGAGGGAGACTAATTGTGTTCAAGGGAGCTGAGCCCGGCAGAGGGGGATCCGGGGTGAACCCTGAGTCACCAAAAAAAGAAGAACCTACAAACATTGTGCGATAAAGTGAAAGGTGAAAGAGAGGCTCGAGTCTGGCAGAGGGAAGCCTGTGCAGAACTTTATGCTAAAAGGATCTGAGTCCGGCTGAGGGGGATCCGGGGTGTATAGTGACTCACGCCAGTATCTGAACAACTTAGTCTCCCAAGGTAGTCCCAAATCAGGTAAGACAACCAAGTCCACCTTGCAGAGGCCAGCCAGTGGGAAGAGGCATGATTTCTGTCTATTGAACGAAATCCATGATAGCTCAGCAAATCTGTCTTGTAAACCCAGAATAATGGGGAGGTTGTGACGTGGCTCACGGAGGTAGAGCAAGGCATCATCGGCATTGAGTGATATTAAGTGCTTAAGTGCCTATCAGTATGCCCGCTTCCAAGTATTCCTGGTGCAGGAGTGCCGCTATGGGTTCCATGGCCAGGTGGCCAGGATGTATAACATAGGCGAGAGTGGGAAGCCTTGACTGGTTCCCCACTGTATATTCCATATTCCGGATATTTGTTAATCTGACTTCAGTGTAGGCACCAGGGAGGAGTATAGAAGCTTACCCCACTGGATGAATTCCAAGGCCTGGCCCAAAATGTTTCAGTGATGCAAGCAACCATTGCCAGTAGACTGAATCAAAGGCCTTAGTTAGTGGCATCCAGGGATGCCACCACATATTGTTCTTTGCGGGTGTGAGTTTGATCAATGATGTGCTGGAGTCTTCGAAGATTCAGGGCTGTGATACTCCCGGGCACGAACACTGTCTGATTGGCATGTATCAATGTTGTGCGGCGGTGTCTAGCTAGCACTGTTTTTAGTTTAGCATTGCCAGAGGTCAGTATGAGCCACACCTGCCTGTCTGCTGGTTTCCCAGGTTTGGGAATGGGTATCACCCAAGTCTCTCTTATGCCCGTTGGGAGTATGCTTGTGTAGTAAGCTTCTGTAAACACTTTCAGGAGTGTTGGAGTCAGGGTATCAGTGTAAGACTTGTAAGATTATGAGGGGAGCACATCTGTGCCCGTGGTTTTACCAGTGGGTAAGGAAGCAATGGCTTCACCTAGTTCCTCTATTGTATTAGGCCAGTTCAGGGAGTCACATTGACTGAGGGCTTCGGGAGGTGAATCTGGGAGAACACCTCGTCCATGTCCTCTTAGGGAACTGGATTTCCGTTCCTGTACAGTTGTGTATAAAAGGAGGTAAAGGTCTCATTAATCGCCCGTTGGGATCTCCATGGAGCTCCACATTCATCGTAAAGCAGCGCGGTCTAGGGTTTTCCTGTTTGCAAAGACATGCCAATGACTTTCACGCTCTGAAACACTTCTGTATGAGCACGATATAAATAAAATATCATATCAATAATTTCCCAGGTTTATTCCCATCTATGTGTGCTCGGGTTGCTGGGCAGTGTAATCAAATTTAGACAGTCTCTGCCAGGTGTTGCAACACCTGGATCGTGCCTCAGTCAGTTTTTCCTCTGTAGCTGCTGGCCAGGCTGTTGGGTCTCTAGTACTTTAATGTCCTCTTCTGTGGACTCCAGGGTCTCACATAGTGCCCGGCAGATGCCCCGAGCACAGCTATAACCTCACCTCTGGTCACCACCTTCATGGCTTCCCAGATGGTGCCCCAACTGTTTACACTCCCAACGTTAATCTTGGGGAAATTGAGAAGGAAGTGTGATAGGTATTTTTTGAAAAAGATATCGGTTAGTGCTCCGAAAGGTAGGCCCCACGTCAGAATAGGAGGACTAAGATACGCAAGGCACCATTCAAAGGTGAGTGGTCCAATATTGTACTGCCCATGTATTCTGCTCTGCAAGATGTACTGATCCTGCAGAGAAATAACCAATACGTACGTGCAGTTTATGAGGGGGAGCATAGTAGGAATAACCCCTGCTGTCTGGGTGTATTTCCCTCATATCTGTGGAGGTAGGAACCTAGGCCACGCACATTCCATGAGATTATTCTCATGGTAGTCGACATTGCAATGTGTATCAGTTAACCTTCACTTTGCTTGAGCATCTGCTCCAAGGACGCAACACGGCTGCCCTGTCGCTGTTAGCCCTTTGCTTGTTTAATGCAGAGTTTGCATCGGTCCCAGCGCAAGCATTAATATTGCAGGTGCCCCAGGTCGGAACTGTCAATGCCTATCTTGTCTGCCAGACAGGGTCTTTCAAGAGTCGCTTGTGATGGAGTACATAAGAAAACAACAACAAAAACAAAACTTGAACATAGTGCCCAACAACATTGGGTTATTCAGGCAAACCCGTACCTAAAAGGCCAAGTCTGGCCATTGTGCACCAGGTATAGCATCCACCAATGGCTGGAGTCCTTTTGTAACTTTGGGGTGAGTGTTGAAGACCGACCGTGAGTAGCTGTGCTCCGCCCCCGCCAACAGTGCAGAGCAGTAAATGCAATAGTGATCATGAACCTTGCATAGCTAGTGGAGTCTAGTTAGCCATTGCTCGCAATAGTTAATTCCTGCAGGGGTAAGTTAAGTGTGTCTTATGGGTTTGGTGCAGTCTGCTCAACCATATGTAGCTTTTGCGAGTGCAGAAAGGCCCGCAGTCCAGGTCTCCCAGTCATTATGAGTAACTTACTTTGCACCTTTTCCGTCATGCATTTGAGTCGTTTTTGCTGGACAGGTCATTGTGGTCCATCCACATGGCAGCAGCTTCTGTGCTTTCTAGGAATTGTGTTTTATCTTTGTAGAGGATTTTGAGTCTTGCAGGATATAAAAGCAGGTATTTGAGTGCTAGTTATCTTAGCTTTGCCTTTATGGGGATGAACAAGTTCCTGGCTCTTTGGATGGTTGGCGTATAGTGTGGGTAAATAGCAATCTTCGAGCTACCCCGCATTATTTCTCCTCCTTCTCTAGAGTGTTGTAGGATGACTTCTCTGTCCCGGAAGTTGAGGATCCTGGCAATCATTGGTCGGGAATGTAATCCAGGCGGGGGTCTTTTATGGAGGGATCGGTGGGCCCTTTCAATAGCAAACCCTTTTGAGAGCTTGCCTGGTCTAATCTCCTGAAGCAACGGGTTTTCTATATATTTAGTGGGGTCTGGCCCCTCAGTTCCCTCTGGTATACCAAGCGCCCGCACATTGTTTGTGACCTTCCCTCCACGTCCTCCGCACACCTTTCCAGTGTGGTGTTTCGTTTCTCAAGCTCGTTGACCCTCCTTTCTAGGTCCTTGGTAGAGTCTGATGTCTCCTTCAGGAGCACTTCTGCGGATGCGACCCTTTCGGCTAGCTGTCTGGCGTCCTGTCGGAGGAGCTGTACATCAATTTTGACCTCATCTATCTTTGATTCCAAGGATGAGCGCAGAGCTGATATCGCTGCAACGACTTGGTTCTCTTGTGGGGGTAGAGGGATCAGTTTCTGGTTCGAGTTCTCCGCTTGACTGGCATTGCAGCCTTTACCCTGTATCATGAATGATTCCATTGTCATGGCCTTATTCTTGTTTTCAGTGGGCGACATATTGTAGTGTTGCTTAGCGGGCAATGTCAGGTACACTGTGTCCTGTCACACAGCCAGGGGGACCGTGTTGTGTTTGCAGCGTGTCTGCTGGTGCAACCTGGGCAAACTCTCTAGTGGCGCAATCTGAGGCATCGTAGTTGTTAGTAGCTGGCGATAGCTGGATTTCCAGGTTGGCATGTTACCAGGGCGTAGCAACGGGATTTCTCAGAGTAGTGCCTGTCCTCCAGGGGGTCAGTGAGTTAAATGCAAGTTAACTTGCATGTAAGTTAACACAGTGGTGTGCTTCGTAGGATCTTATTGCTGGGTGGGCAGGTAATTTGCACACAATGTTTCATAGATCCGTGTGTTTGTGTGTTTGTTTATTTATTTGGTATTACTCACCAAATCCTTGGGTAGCCGGGCGCAGCAATATATACAAGAAGTCTTAAGCTTATTACAGTACTTGGCACAAGTATATACAACAGAGATGCAGACATACATAAAAATACAGAGAATAGCTTAGAATGTCAAGGGACACTAACATGTTTATCTGTATGGACTTTTCTGTATGGAATTACAGTGTCTGTCCCCAATGTAGTTGGCCATATTTCTGACAGCCTGCTTCGGGTAATTGTTAGAGCCAACAGTCCTCCGAAGTGAGTTTGGTTAATAGCCAGAATTATCCTATGCCTATTTCCTTGTCCTCAGTAGCAGAGAGGTGGAGTGGTCCGACTCCGTGGGTGCAATGGTGGTTAGTGCATGGCAGCCATTCAGGAAAGGAGAAAGAGAGGAGGTGGGAAAGAGGGAGAACCAGTCTAGACCTCCCCTGCCCAGTTGCAGGACATATTACATGGAAGACTGATATTCCTGTTGGGGCCACATGAATTTGGGCCCTGGGATTCTGCAGAGGCAGGAGGCACGCACTTGTGGCGAGGAGCAGCAGGTCCAGGGACAGGCAGTGAAGAAGGCGCTTTAGGCAGCGCACCACAGCCTTGGGCTATCAGCGCCGCTGTTGATGGTGCACAGTGGTCAGCCAGTCAAGGGGTAAGAAAGGAGATGAGGGGCAGGGGAGAACCCGCTTAGATTTTCCCTGCCTAGCCACAGGGCGCGTTACGTGGAAAGTTGGTGTCCTTGGGGCTGCACGTGTTGTGCATAGGTTATGGGTCCTAGGGTGTCGCAGCGGCAAGGTACACCTACCGTGTAGTGAGGAGTAGTGTGTCCAGGGCCAGGAAGTAGGAATGATGCCCAGAGCAGTGTCTGCAGTGCTCTGGGCTATCAGATGTTTCCTCTGTTTTCTGGGAGAGAACAGGCAGTGTCTCAGGTGTTGCAGCAGGCTCTGTGGAGGAGGTCACAAGTCCCGGGCTATGATCCCCATCACCCATGGGGGCAGGCAACAAATCGCATCAGCATTCCCTAGCTGGTAATTAGGGTGTGCTTTGTAGCCCTGCGTCCAGCAGACCATGTGGGTGGTCATAGCTTGCTGTGTTCAGGAGCTTCGGTGTTATTTCCGTCTCCTTTTTGCATCGGCCATCTTTGTGAGCAGCGGGACTCCAGCAACCTTCTGATTTCCTCTGCTTTTCAGTTCCGATTTCTTCCGGGATTGGCTCGGCAGGCGTTGCTTCCCCCGCTTAGGAGTATAATTCTATATTGAATTGCGTTGTTTGTGCTGCTGCTATAAGGATTGATGTAGGATCTCGGCGGGAGCACCACACAGCTAGGTCCTACCATATTGGCTCAGCCCACGCCACCCTCCTATCACTGACATCTTATAAGGATCCATGGATACACTTTGGTTTGACAGAATTAATTCTAAATATGCAATCATGGAGATGTCAAATACGCATTTCTAGGACTTGGTCTTCAGATAGTGCTGATGGTGAGATGGTTTAGTCTCATCAGAGAAACATCCTCTTATATGCTTGGTGTGCCCTTCAGAATTGGATACAAATGATCAAAATGTCATCCAGATATACCGTCACCAAATGCAACTGAAGATGAGAAGAGATTGGCCATGAATATTTGGAATAACGCTGATGTGCTTTGGCTAATCCCACCGGCATAACCCAGTATTCATAATGGCAACAGGGGGTTAGAAAGGTTGCCAATATTCATCTCCTGATCTAGTGTGCATGAGATGGTAAGCCTTAGATCAAATTTCATAAAGATGCAGGCTCTGTGCAAAGCTTACAAAAAGAACAAGTTACTTGCTATAGTAACTTCTGTACTCTTAGTCCCCTTTGCTCCATACAGACAGGACCGGACACTTTTGGCACAACAAAAAGAACTACCCCTTTAAATGTATCGAGTTGCCTGTCCTGTACCAGTGCGTGGCTAACCCTGCTGACTCTGCTTACCGGCAACACCTGCCTGTTGTTGGTTCCGCAAGACAGTAAACCTGATTAACAATTATAGGGAGATGGCGGGAGGGGCATATGGAGGAAAGGGGACAAAGGACTAAGAGTACAGAAGTCACTACTGTGAAAATGTGTTCTTACTCTTACATCCTGCCCCTTTCCTCCATACTTATGGGAGATTACAAAGCATTAATCTGCCTGAGTGGTGGGAATCCCATGTTTTTAGGCCAAAATATTGTGCAGAACTGCCTGGCTGAATTTAGCAATAGATTTGGCTGCAGTATCCATGCAGTAGTGCCTACCAAATCAAATCAAATTCTTTAATGTGCTATAGGTTGAAAATAAATTCAAACTTTACACATATATTAATAAACATAAGCATAAAATCATACACATAAAATCATCAATCGTAAATCAAAAACTCCATATAACTTGTAGTACATAAATTAAAAATCACAAAAACAAAAAGAAGGAGATCCAAGCTGGAGAAAAACAATAATTAGATGCATTCCTAATATTGTTTGTAGATACTTTTACAAACTTGCATGTTATCCTCCGAGACCCTTTAAACAGTATGTTGCAGTCCCACCATGACCCGTAACATTCCCAAATACAAGACACTTCTGAATGCTTTAACAATCCAATTCCACCCCGAGCCTAAGTTCAGCTCTCAATCATAATATGACTAGATGGATCTTACTACTGTTAGTCCTGGGAGGTCACAGCAAAACCTGTGACTACGCTCCTCCTGTACACTTAAGAGAGCCCAGCTGGATCCTTAGCCTCTTCCATGTGAACTGTTAATTGGGCATGCTTAAAGCCCCAATCCTGATTCTATCTGTTGCCAGATATTATAAAGTGCTATGAATAAGTGCATGTTGCAAGTGTTAGTACAATACTGCCAGAATGAAAATTCATGTATAGTGAGCGGATCATGCACAAATTCACCCAGGAAATGGACAATTGTCTTCTTTAGTGCCGGGCATTGAGTTAGGAGATGCCTGGCTGTCTCTGAGCACAAGGGGGATTTACAAATCCGGCATGTTCGTTCTACTGCAGGAATGTTTTCCCGTGCTCCTGTGATGGATAAGGTCGGTAATTGTTCTATTCGGAACAAAATGATGAAGCGGCGGAGTCTTCTAGTGGGACAGAGAAAAAAGTAGGCCTGCGGTTTCATGAACCTATACACTCTGTAATTCACAAAGTGATTTGATTTAAGGGTGTCTAAATGGGCAAAATTCTCCAGCCAGTCCCACAGGTCCACCTTTTTCCCAAGTGCATTTAACATTTCCTTAGTAACACTTGTCCCTCTGTGAGTCCAGCCAATTTCTTTAAGGAATTTACCCATGACTTTATAAAAAGACGAGGTGGTGTATTTTTTGCTTAATTCCTGATGTAAAACTACTAATAAAGGATTGGAAGATCCACTAGTCATCTTAAGGTAGAACCCAGATCTTCTTTTCAAAACCATAGCCCTAAGTGAAGGGAGGCCCAACTCTAATCTTATCAGGGCCATTGGCACACCCGGGGGAAGCCCCAGCATGCGTCGCCAGAACTTTCCCTCTAACACTTGTAGCCACGCCAGATTTGCCGTCAGCAGCGACTCTAGGCCATATATGACCATAGGTGCAAAAACTTGCATGTAAAGGTGGCGGGTCCCCCACAAAGTAAAACCCCCTTGTTTATTAGTAAAAGATGCAATAAGTGAGATCACTTGAAGAGCCCTAGTAACACGGCCCTGTCTGCATAGAGCATAATCACCTAGGGGCTCCATTTCCACTCCTAGGTAGCGATAGGACGGGGCGTACAGAATAGAATGTTTATGGACTATTAAATTCACACGGGTTACTCTTTTCCTAGTGAATCTCATCACATTGGTCTTCTCCAAATTGATGGCCAGGCCGTTGATCTTAGCGTATTCCCAAAGAGTATGGGCAGAACGCCTGAGACCACCAATGGTGTTATCGAGGACTACCAAATCGTCGGCATACGCCAAGACCACACATAAGACCTCGCCTATTTTTGGAGGGCAATTATTTACCTCAGCAAGTGTCGCAGGGATATCATGTACATACAGGTTATATATGAGAGGCGCTGTGACGCAGCCCTGCTTGACCCCTCTATTTTGCATCACATTTCGGGTCGTGTTGCCCTCCTGATTGAGTCTGAGGCACACAGATGTATCTTGGTGGAGCAATCTAAGGTAATATAACAAACCTGAAGGGCAACCCAACACTTCTAGCTTGTTCCAGAGCCTCGCTCTCGGAATAGAATCAAAAGCGGCCTTGAAATCAATAAAGAGTGCGTACAACGGGGGCTGGCCCCTACTTAGCGCCCTCGTACGCAATATGTCCATTACCAAAAGGTTATGCGAAGTAGAAAAATCCCGCCTGAAACCGCATTGGAATCTACTGAGTATACCAGTGTTCTCTACCCATTTTTGCATTTCACTGAGCAAAAGAGAGGCAAAAAGTTTCCCCGTGACATCCAGCATGGATAAAAGCCTGTAATTGGTTGGATCTGTGCGATTGCCTTTTTTAAACACCGGGATCAGAATAGCAGTTTGCCAAGATCGGGGAATTTTCCCCAGTACAAAGATCTTATTAAAAAGTAAAGAGAATAGGTCCGCCCAAAAGGACAGATTTTTTTTTTATCACTACATTCGCAAGACAATTTGGCCCGGGAGCTCTAGAAGACTTGAGGATGACTACTTTGTTAAATATTGCCCCAGGCGAAACGTCAAAAGGGGGAAGGATAGGAGGCTTCCCCATAGAGCTACTCTCGGGCCCATCTTCCCCAGCATTGCGATTTAGGAGGAATTGTTCCCATATTTTCTCGTTGATTGGATTAGTGACAGATCCTATGACCTTCGCTCTATTCTCATTTAAGAGTGCCCATATACCTCGGGAATTTCTCGAACAGATAGTTTTAACAAGTCGCTGGTAACAATTATTCCTCTCTATTCTCTTAATGCCCTTTATCTTTGCTCTATATCGATTTTTGGCCGTTCTTAATTTCTCACGATATGAGACTCCAGAGAGGTTCTGACCTTTTAAGCTACGTATCGTCCTTCTAAACCCTCTCTTGGCATCTCTAATTTCCCCATTATACGGGAGAGGAGCACTTCCCTCTTTCATAATATACCCCTTTTTGATAGCGGCGTAATGGCCTGAGAACCCTGATATCCACCCTTCAATTTCATTTACAGACATACACTGGAAATCTCTCAAGCCATCAGCCACATCCAGATTAAGTGCATCAGAGGCCGCTCTTACATTCTTCTCCGTCCAACCTATTCTAGTTCCTGAACAGTTGGTTAAAATACTACCGATGTTTAGCTTAGGGGTATCGGGAATCGGGGTCTGGAATGTACATAGCAGTGCCGCATGGTCGCTCCAACTGTTGGGCTCTACCCACATATCAGCCACTCTTGACTGCATCTCGGGGGACATCAGTATATAGTCTAATGTACTCCAGGATGATCCATTTGACCAAGTATGTTTCCCTGGCCTGTCACCCGAGGTGCGGCCATTGATCATTGCCATGTCCCAAGATTCAAACAGTTGCATCCACCCCAGGCCTTCCTTCTCCCTCTTTCCATGCGTCATCAGACATCTGGAACTGAGGCCGGGATTAGAAGCTATAGGAGTTTCATCGGACATGTGACAATTGAAGTCACCTACTACCATGACTGCGGCATTTCTAGTTCCCAATGACCAAGAGGTCAATAAATCCTGTAAAGCCTCTTGTAGAGAGTCTCTTGCTACTGCTCCAGGAGGGTTATAAAGGTTGATAAGAAGAAACTTGACTCTTCCCTCCCCATGGGGGTATGCAACTTCCACTGCCAATAATTGATCCTCAGCTCTGCATTGAATTTTACGAGACATCATGGTGTTAACTACCCCGTAAGTAGGCCGCCATAAGGGCGTCCCTTGCTTCCCCGTTGTGCAAGTGATTGGTATGTAACATAGCCATCCAGAAAGAGAGAGTCCACTGCCCAAGTCTCTTGCAGACAAATACAGCTATGATGGAATAAAAGACCTGCAGAGCCCTCCGTCCTCAATAGATGGGAGAAGCCTCTGCAGTTCCAGGAAAATAATGATAGGCTTCAGTGCTTCTGTAGCAACTGGGGAAGAGACTCCAATAAGGACTTAAGTGCCTGTTGTACTTCAGCCAATAGAGGGTTCTCCCCTGTCACCATCTTGGGGTCATTTGCCGAATTAGATGGTAAGACTGGTACTTCAGGGTTTACAGAAAGATCTTTCTCCTGCGGGTCCACATCAATGGCAATATCTACCGCTCTCAGCTCTTCTTTGTGGTTCCTAAGTAGTTGTGCCGTGTTCAGAAACACACAATGTAGAGCAGAGACATTGGGATTAGGGCCCGACAGGGGTTCAATAAACAGAAAATCCTCAGATTTTAACACTCGGAGTTGAGGGATATGATATAGCCTAGTCAGTAGCTCCGAGCGTGCCAGCCAGGAGTTGTTATTCCTAGGATATAAATTCTTGATGAAACATATACGGTTTATATGGATTTCCTGCGCATCCTTCTTTTCCTCTGGCGGTGTATGCTCAAGTAGTTCCACCGATAACCGTCCCTCAGGTGTAGACTCTGGCTGAATGAGCATGCTTGATTCAAGCTCTGGTTCTGAGCCCTCCCCAATTGTTATGTCGATGTCCCCTTCATGTGGCTTCTCTTCGGGCATCAGCCAGTCTGAAAGTGGGCCTTTTTTCATCGCCAACCGTGATGCCGCTCTAATCATTCTTTTCCGAACTTTTTTAGAACGTGTTTCATTTGACGGGTCGGTTCCTATAGTAGGGAGTTGCGGGGCAATTTTATCAGGCTTATGTTTAGAAGCCTTCTTTGCCAGTCTACGCTGTTTCCGTGAGAGGGGGCCCCGAGGACTGTGCTCCAGATCTTGGTTTGCTGCCTCTATAGGGACTTCTTCAATCGCGATGATACTGTCCGGTGCCTCTTGGGCCACACTCTCCTCCCTCTCGGATACTTGACCTTCCATCTCTTCGGCTATTTGCAGAGCGACTAATGAATTATCTTCCGCATCCTCATGCGGTATATCCTTCTGTTCCAATGCTAATGAAATGGAATTGGAGTTTGCCAGGATACGGCCCGTCATCTGTAGCAATATTTTCAGAGCAAATTGGAGGGCACCTACCGACGTAGTGCCTACAGAAAGCAGAATGTGAAGTCCATGTTACTGCTTTACTAATGACTTCTGATGGAATGTTTCACTGATATGCTATCGCTGTTGCTTGGGCCTGAACTGCGTGAGCATGCAAGCCGCTAAGCAGTGGTTTGCTCCCGAGATTGAATAACTCCACAATACAAGAGACAATCCACCTAGCCTTTAAAGCTTGAAAGCCTACTTGATGACCCCCGAAGGAAACAAACACACATCTGCTGTTCTCAATTCCGTGGTTAAATCTAAATAGAATTTCAGAGCACGTCTGACGTGCAGAGAATGAAGAAGCCTCTCACCATTTGAATGGGAGAAGGAAAACATTTAGGAATAACCACTTCCTGGCTCAAATGAAAAGAGGACACAATTAGGGCAAAAACATAGGATGTGTCCTAAGGACCACTTTGTCTTTGTGAAAGATGTGGATGGCTCTGATGATGAGAGAGTCTGGATCTCCCCACATCTCCTAGCAGAGGTTACTGCTACCAGAAAGACGGTCTTGAAGGATGCAAGTTTCATGTCAACTGTGGACATGGGTTCAAACGGTTTATGAGATACTGTTTTCTAGCAGTTTGAATAATAGCCAAATTGTCCTCTGAATGTGTGCAAAAACTAGTTGCTCAGATACCAGGCTGCTAAGTTGAGAGATACCTTCCCCTGCTGCTGGGAGAGCAAATCACGGGTCATCAGTAGGGGACATGACCCGTGAGCACTGAGCATTGTCAGGTCTAAGTACAAGACGCGGTCAGCCAATTTGGCACTATCAATTTCAGAGAGCAATGTTTGGACTTTCAGAACTTTGCCAGTATTCTTGGAATCAGGGGAATCAGCGGAAATGCATAGCAGGTCTCGAAGTCCCAAGGAATTTGAAGAGCATCCCGCTAGGGAGTGAGAACTCTGTCCTAGAAGTGCAGGCACTTGCGGTTCGGAAAGGTCGCAAATAGATCCAACTGAAGGTGACTGTTACGCTCACCTGGCTCCCACAGAGGCGTTGATCGGAACTGGACAGCTGCGGTCTCCACCAATGTGACGCGTAGGGCCGAGATGACGGACTGGACTGGCCCACCTAGCTTTGTTTGCTTGGCCCGTAGGAATATTCTTCTGCAAATGGAGAAAGGGAATTAACCACCTGTGGAGTAAAGCGTAAAGCCCCCACCCCCGCTGTTCTCCCCACAGATCACCTTTGATGTCCCCTCTTATAGACTCACCTGATGGTTCGAAAAGATGAGCTTTCCATCCTGCTTTGAGCTCAGGGGCGCGTTGATAACCAGTTGCTTCACTGGCTCGAAGGAATTGGTGAGTTCCAGAACAATACTGACTCCGAGATTCCCAGCAAGACGCCGTAAGTAAGTTCGTAAGAGTTCAAATGCCTGACTTTCACTCTTGTCCGATTCCTTGCAGGTTGCAGCTTGACCCTAATGAAGAGTTTCTCGTGGCAACCGGTAGTATTCTGGTAAGGATTTGTATTTTCCAAAATAGTTCGATAAAATAATGTCAACATGTAACCTGTTGCTTTCTCCCTTATTCAGGCACTAAGAGAAAGTATGAAGTCTCGGGGAATAATACCTCCGGCGGTAAAATCTGGTAAGTCTATTGTGGTGAGGAGGGTTCCCCTTGTTAGTCCCTTTGTTAGTCCCTTTGTTTCACCTTGCTGTCCTTTTGTTTCCCCTTAGGGGCCGGGGTTCGGCAAAGATGCAGTGGAAGCTGCGCCGACCGTGAAGAGGAATAGTACCCCCGGTGGTAAAATCAGGTAAGTCTATGGGGGGGTATCTAATATTCCTTTGTGTATTCCCTTGGCTCACCTTGCTGTTCTTGTCTTCTCCTTAGGTGCCGGAGTGCGGCAGGAACATGCAGGAGGATGAGGTGGAATGTGAAGATGCTGCGAAGGCCGGTGAGTTCAGCGCGACGCTGCAGCAGGCGAGGCGACGTGCATAAAATAACTTCTTTCTTCCAGCTTGAAGGCGCGATTGATCGGGAATTCAGGTAAAGATCAAAGGTATTACTCTTGTTCTAACCTTTTTTCCTTCTTTCTCCCTTTTTCTAGGAGCTCCAAACTCGAGGCGGGCGTGGCAGCAGGCTGGATGCAGACTTGCAGGCACGGTGAGCGTTACGCTGCTGGATGCAGAATAACGCAAAGCCTGTGATGCTCTTCGGGCGTGGTTTAAATAGCCTCCAAAGTAGTCCCAGGTAAGTATTCCTCCCCAGCCCCGCCCGAGTAAAAAATAGTCCCTAAGTAAAGTAGTCCCTTCCAAGCCTCCTTTGGCTTGGAGCTCTTGCAGCATGGTCTGCATCAGGTAAGTTTGCAGCATGGTCTGCATCAGGTAAGTTTTAATCTATGAGTCTGGCGCCTATGGCGCCAGGACTGACTCTCCATATGAGCCTGGCACCATAGGCACCAGGACTGGACCCAAATAGCCCCTAGGAGGGGTTGTTGGGCTTGCTTAGGATAACTTGATGCCTGCTTCCGGGGCTGCTGGACTTGGTCTGGGTCCCCGGGGGTAGGCATCATGACAGTGACCCCATTCGTGAATTATCTGATCTATCACTGAGCTCTTTGGGTCCCACTTGTGGTTGCCATGTGATTAATGACTGAAAGCATCAGCTGTCATGTTGAGTTCTCCCGCTAGATGAACGGCATGGAGATGCATTCCGTGATGTGTAGCCCATTCACAGATTTGAATTGCCAACTGACACAAACGGGTGGGATCTCGTCCCTCTCTGCTTGTTTACATAAAACATGGTTGTGGTGCTGTCTGTCTGTACGAGGACCGATGAGTTTTAAATTATGGAAAGGAATGACTTTAGGGCTTTGAAAATCAGCAACAGATCTAAAATGTTCATGTGTAACAAGGATTCCTCCGGAGACCAAAGAGCATGAGTTTGAAACTGGTGCTACGTGGCCCCCACCCCACTAACGTTATGGTGTGCAGGTGAGGAGATTCTGTTCAACCCCCCACTCCGACCTCAAGCTGGGTGAATCGGAAACCATTTTTGACAAAGGTTCGCACTCCTGAACCCAACCTTTTGACAAATGAAGCTGAAGACGCCTCATCTTGAGGTACACAAGAAGTAAGACTAGAATAGAAGCTGTCTTAAGGCCTATATGATGGTGAAACCACCACAGTGAGGTGGTACTCGGGAGAGTGCACATACAATGTCCTGTTTTCTATGTTCCGCAAGGAGCACACTGCTCCCTTCTGCATCCCATCTGAACCCTATAAAGGTGATGTTCTGCATTGGGATCAAGTAAGACTTCTTGACACTGACCAATAGGCCCAGATTGAAAAGAAGATCCAGCAGTTGCTGCAGAGAGACTGTAGCCCCTGCACGTGTTTCTGACCTGACGAGTCAGTCATCCAAGTACGGGCGGATGTGAATACCCTGGTGCCTTAGGTGAGCAGCTATAGGAGCCCTTAACTTGGTAAATGGCATATGCCTGAGATTTAAGAGGGAATCAGCCAGGTTTTTGTAAATGGTGTGGCAATGTCTGTTGATAGCTCTCTTTTGGCACTAGGTATTGGACAGAGTGAATGGCTTACTGGGTAGACAGCTGGAATGCATCCCCAAGATTTGTTTGCTAGGGGTTCTCCCAGGGTGTAAACAGAGGAAACGTACAAACAAGATAGCTTCCCTCCTTTTGGTACTGGCGAGACGTTTCATAGCCAACTCATGGAAATTCCCAAAAGACCCCCTACTTAGTCAATGGTTGCACGACTTATTGAAGTGGGTAATAGCAGAAAAAGAAATAGTGCAGGAACAAAAAACGGATGATGAATTGGATGCCAAAATGATAGAGTGGGACTCTCTCTCTCTTCAAAGATTTGCAAACATCCCTGGATGAATTACCTACCTGTGACAGGGGTATGGACAGTACTTACTGATTATATACCAGACATAAGGAGGTACAGGACAAGTTCAGTCATTGTCATTTCATACTCCAGTGCATGCAAGGATTAAAACTCGAAATAGGGCCTTTTCGCAGACTAAGATAGGAGAGGGGGGTACGGGAGGGTGGTGGTTGGGAGATTATTTTACGTGATTTGGGGATTGTGGAAAGGGAGGGGGAGTAGAGGGGAACAGGGGAACGTTGAGATTGCTTCATAGTTACTATGGTTATCTAAATGTCAATAAATACATTTAACAAAAAATTGAAAAAATAAATGTGGTAAATAATCTGGGAGCAGTATTGAGTGCGAATGGGAGAACCCAATATTGAAAGTGCTGCTGACCCAGTGACAATCTGAGGAACCTTTTGTGCGCTTCATGAACATGAAGATTTGCGTCCTTTAGATCAACTGCGCACAACCAGACTCCCTATCTGGGTCCGTCCCGAATATGAGCTTGCATAACCATCTTGAACATTTCTAGGGGAAGGAATAGGTTCACATAGGAAGGATTCAATACTGTCCGCCGGCCTGCCTGGTTCTTCTTTGGGACAGTAAAACCTTCTAGACACTAACTATGGAAGACCTCACTGCCACCTTAGTATCCCGCAAGGCCACATCATATGCGGATGATATCCTCCCTGCCTCCTTAATCAAGAACCTTTCCGACTGAAGCGCTCCTCCCCTACCTGAAAATCATCAACAGTTCCCTAACTCAAGGCACCTTCCCCTCGACCCTCAAGACCACACAACTTCTCCCGCTTCTTAAGAAACTAACACTGGACTCTGACGATCTCAGCAACTACCGCCCCATTACCAATCTTCCCTTTCTAGGCAAGATCCTTGAGAAAGCAGTAGCCACAAAACTCCTCCAAAACATCAAAGCCAATAACCTCCTTCAGTCCTACCAATCTGGCTTCAGACCCAGATAAAGCACAGAAACAGCTTCCATCAAGGTGATTGATGATGCCCTTAGAATCCTCGATGATGGCCATCCTTGCCTCCTAGTTCTCCTTGACCTCTCAGCAGCATTTGATACAGTAGGCGACCAAACACTCACCGACAATCTACATCACTGTATGGCGATATGATATGGAACAAGTTACTTACCTTATGGTATGGCATGGATTCACATGCTCATGAATATTCCCCGTCGTCAGGCTGGGAATCCTCGGTAAAGAAAAAACCAGTATCAGTTTCGTTTCTGATCTGTCTTTCGTAGTAACAACCAATCACTGGTCTCTGCGTCATACTGACCACAGCCAATGACTGCCCTCTACCTAAGCACCGCCTCTGGCAGCCATCTTCAGATTTGGAAGCACGTGAAGTGGCAGTATGACCAAGTGAAGAGCCGCAGAGGGGTAGGCGGGAGGGTTCGCATGTGAATCCATGCCAGACCCATGCTGGAGAACAACAGTTACAGGTAAGTAACTTGTTCCTTCTCCAGCATGGGGTCTGGCATGGATTCACATGCTCATGAATAAAGAATACATAGCAGTACACACATGCATAACCACGGGAGGTGGCAAAGGCTCAACATTAAGCATTACATCAAACTCAACATTAAGCATCTTACCTCCTCACCAGGCTCACCTCAGGCGAACAGGTTGCGCAGCACTGCTGGCCGACCCTGGACTCCTCCCTGGAATCCCGATCGACGCAGTAGAACTTCGTGAAGGTGTGCGTCGACCTCCACGTAGCAGCCCTGCATATGTCCAGCAGGGGCACACCAGAAAGGAACGCCGTGGTAGCTGCGATCGCTCTGGTGGAATGGGCTCTCGGACGGCCGGGCAGCGGTCGGTTTGCCAACCGATGACAGTACATGATACAGCCGGAGAGCCATCTGGAAATGGAAGCCTTCGAGAGAGCCTTCCCCTGATTGACAGGTCCAAAGTTCACAAAGAGTTGTGACGTCTTCCGAAAACACTTCGTGCGGTCCACGTAGAACTTCAGCGCTCTAGCCACATCCAGCGAGTGCAAAGTCCTCTCAGCCGGCGACGAAGGCGACGGGAAGAATACAGGCAACACCAAGGGTTCGCTGAGATGGAAGTCCGACGGTACCTTGGGCATGAAGGAGGGGTGCGTCCTGAGCACCACCCTCGTGTCGTGAAAAGTCAAGTACGGGGCCTTGCAGGAAAGGGCCTGGATCTCTCCCACCCGTCGTGCGGAGGTGATGGCCACAAGAAACGCTGTCTTCCACGACAGAAACTTCAACGGGGCCGAGTGCAGAGGCTCGAACGGAGGTCCCATGAGCTTGGTCAGCACCACGTTGAGCTCCCACGCCGGGGCCGGAGCCTTCACCGGCGGGAACAATCTGAACAGTCCCTTCATGAACTCTTTCACCAGACGATGAGACCACAAGGACGTCCGTCCCGTAGTCCTGGTGTATCGGGAGATCGCAGCCAGATGAATCTTGATGGGCGCGTGTGCCAGTCCAGCTTTGGCCAGTGTCAGCAGGTACGGCAGAACTTGGGGAGCCGTAATCCGTAGAGGGTTAATCTTCTGTGCGTGGCACCAGACAGAGAACCTCTTCCATTTGTGTCCGTAGCATTTAAGAGTCGAGGACGCCCTGGCCTTTGCAAGAACCTCTCTGCAGTCGGCCGGTATGTCGTATCCTCCAAACTCTAGCGCTGCAGGAGCCAGGCCTGCAAGTTCAGCGATTTCGGGTCCTGGTGGAGGATGGCGCCTCCTTCCCTGGAGAGCAGATCCGCGTCCACCGGCAGCTTGATTGGCGGGGACGCTGACAAATCCAGAAGGTCCAGGAACCATATCTGCCTCGGCCACGCAGGTGCGACGAGGATCATCCTGCACCGTGACCTCTTGAGCTGGTTGACGAGCCGGATTAGCAGTGGCAAAGGAGGGAACGCGTAGAGGAACAGGCCCTCCCAGGGGAACGAGAAAGCATCGCCCATGCTCCTCGCCTGGGGAAACCTGCTGGCGAACCTCCGGCACTTGGAGTTCGTCGCCGTCGCGAACAGGTCGATCTGGGGAGTGCCCCACCGTCGGAAGAGGCGATCCACTAGATCCTGCCGTAGTTCCCACTCGTGGCACGAGCGCAGCTCCCTGCTGAGTGAGTCGGCGATGGTGTTTTTTATCCCTGCCAGATGAAACGGCACCAGAAACATCCCTTGGGCGACTGCCCAATGCCACAGGTCCTGCGCCTCCTTGGACAGTGCTGGGGACCTGGTTCCGCCCTGTTTTCTGATGTAAAACATGGTGGTGGTGTTGTCGGTGAAGATCCTCACCACCTTGCCCTTGAGGGACGGAAGGAAGGACCTGAGGGCCCAAAACACTGCACGGAGCTCCAGGACGTTGATATGTAAAGATTTCTCCGTCGGGAGCCAAAGGCCCCTTGCGTGTAGATTTTCGGTGTGCGCTCCCCACCCTTCCAGGGAGGCATCCGTGGTCACTGTCTCCTGGTGGGCTGGGGTCTGGAAGTCCATGCCCGCCGTCAGATGCGCGCGGGTGTCCCACCACCGGATCGCTCGTCGGAAACTCTCGTCGAGTGTGATCCTTTCCTAGAAGCTGCCCGTCGTTTGGATCCAGCGCGCGTCCAGGAACTCCTGCAACGGGCGCATCCGGAGCCTGCACATGGGAATGAGGTAGATGCAGGAAGACATCATTCCGAGGAGGGACTTGATGGCCCTCACCTTGGCCGCGTCGGCCACCAACATCCGTTGCACCTTGCCCAGGATGGTCCTGGTCCTCTCCTCCGACGGGGAGGCCAGAAGGGACACTGTGTTGAGCCTCGCTCCCAGAAACAGAGCGTCTTGCGCGGGCACCAGGTGGGATTTGGCGTAGTTCACGGAGAATCCCAGGTCCGTGAGAAGTTGGACGGTCCTTGCCGTGTGAACCACGGCGAGCTCCCTCGTCTTGGCTCGGATGAGCCAGTCGTCCAGGTAGGTGCGAGGCACTTGGTGAACACCCTGGGTGCCGACCGTAGACCGAAGGGGAGGGCTTTGAACTGGTAATGACGCCCTTGGACCACAAACCTGAGGAATTTTCGGTGCCCCTTTAGGATGGGAATATGGAAGTAGGCATCCTCCAATCCAACGACGACAGGAAGTCTCCTTCCTCCAGCTGACCCAGGACGTGCTGGAGGGTGACCATCCGAAACTTTTGCGCCTTGATGAACTTGTTCAGACGTCGCAGGTCCAGGATGGGGCGCCATCCCCCCGTCTTCTTCTTCACGAGGAAGTATCTCGAGTACACTCCGGAGCCCCGAAGCCTCTTTGGGACGAGTTCGATGGCGCCCTTCCTGAGCATCGCCTTTACCTCCAGGAGAAGTTGAGGGACGTGAAGTTCTTTCCTGGCCACGGGGGGGACGCGTGGACACCTTCTTTGAAACTCGAGCGCGTGGCCCCGGGCCAAGGCGTCCAGCACCCAACGGTCGGTGGAGATGGACTCCCACACGCTGACGAAGCTCGCCAGCCGGCCTCCCACCGGGGTGCTTCGGTGGGGGCCCGACCCCACGGTCGGTTCAATCCTGCTTGGACGAGGCTTTGCCGCCTCGACCTCCTTGGCGACGACGGCGGAGTCCGCCAGACTTGCCTCGTCCTCTGTAGGCCTCCTGAGACGACGAGCGGGCCGCTTGACGGTAGGTGGAGAAACCGCCGCCGGAACCTTTGGAGGCGCCCTTGCCTCCGCTGCTCCGAAAGGGCGTCCGTCGTTGCTGCAGAACTCCCAGGGCCCGGGCCGTCTCAGTGTCCGCTTTAATGGCCTGAAGGGAATCGTCCACTGTTTTGCCAAACAGGTTGTTCCCATCGAAGGGCATGTCCAGGACTCTGGTCTGAACGTCTTGACGGAAGTCCGTAGCCTTGAGCCATCCACGCCGCCTAAGGCAAACGCCGTTGCCCAACTGGCGGAACCCAGTGTCGGCGATGTCCGTCGCAACGGTAATGGCGTGGTCCGAAGCCACCTCACCTTCCTGCAGGATCTCCAGGGCCTCTGTCCTCTTGTCGTCCGGCAGGAAGTCCAGCAGGGGAGCCAGTTTGTACCAGAGCTCCCTGTCGTAGCGGGCCACGATAGCCAAGGCGTTGGCCGCTTTAATCGTCGTCGCTGCCGACGAGATGACTCTGCGTCCCATAGCGTCCAATTTCTTTCCCTCACCGTCCGGTGGGGAAGTCGATGTGGAGGCCGCACCCCCCCCCCGCTTTCTTCCTGGCCGCCGCGGAGACGACGGAGTCCGGGGTAGGCTGCGCCCGGAGGCACAGGGGGGCCGTGTCCGGGACCCGGTACTTCTTCTCGTACCGGTCTCTTCTAGCTGGTGTCGTGGAAGGGTTCTTGAGGAGGGTGAGGCCCTCATCCCAAATGTCGTCCAATAGAGGCACTGAGAGGACCGTCTTCCTCTTGGCCTCGCGCCGCTGATAAAGGAAACCTTCCTTCTTCTTCTCCTCAGGGCAGAGTTGAAAAAGCTCGGATGCCCTGGAGATCATGGAGTGGAACGATCCAATCTCGTCGGGCGGAGAAGCCCTGGTGGGAGGCGACGACGGTACATCCTCGTCGTATACCTCGTCGTCCGTACCCGTCGCTGCCGTGTCAGTCCCCGTATCATCCCCTCGGGTGGACGGGGAGGAGGGCTGGAAGGGGCGCGACGGCTGAAAAGGAGGCGGAGGGTGGATCCTTCTTTTCTTGGTAGGGGGAACACCAGAAGGTCCCGGTTCTGGGTCCCCCGACGGGAGAGGTTCCGTCGGCAACGGTAGTCTCGTCCTTATCTCTGAGCATAAGGACTGTATAGCCAACAAAATGGCCGCCGAGTTGTCTCGCGGCGCTGGCAGAGGGGAATCCGACGGGCGATCAGGGACCCCGTCGGTACCCTCGACGATGTCGTCGTCACCTGCGTCGGGATCCATCCCGACGGGTCGGTCTTCTTCCACGCCGAGGCCGTGGCTTAAGACTTCGACCAGCTCCTCCTCCGAGGTTGAGGCCGAATCTACGACGACGCCCTGCCCCCCCTTTTTCTTCCCCACGGGGGATTTCACGGGGATCCTATCGATGGGCACAAAAGATGACTCCCTCCGAGGTGGCAGGGAGACTCTGAGCCCCGAGGTCGCCACCACTGGTGTAGCCTGCACAGGCTGAGCCAGGGCCGCCGCGACAGTTTCGATAGAGGGCTTGGCCGGATGGATTAAGGCCTTCACCACCTTAGGTGCGCTCACCGCCTTATCCTTGAGGGGGGGGGACACCGCCTCGCTCCCCCTCCGATGGGGCCTTCGAGCTCGACCGGGGCCTCTCCAGGAGCTTCGCCGGGTGCTCGGCCTTCCTCTTACCCGACCCAGAGCGTTGGCTCGTGGTTGATGGTGCCGGGGAGGGTGCGCCCTGCCTGGCGACCGTAGAGCCCGACCGTTCGGCGCTCCCGGTGCCAGCGGACTCGCGGTGCTTGGCCTTATGTTGGACCCCCGTCGCCGGGGCGTCCTCAAAGGACTTAGAAGACCGCTCAGATTTCTTCTTCTTCTTCTCGCCGGACGGGCTCTTCCCTTCTAGCCAGTTGGCGAGACGTTGATGGCGGTCCTTCATGGTCCGCTCCGACATGTTGCCGCAAAACGCACAGTCCTTCTCCACATGCGTCTTGTCCTCATGTAGGCAGTAGAGACAAAAGGAGTGTTCGTCCTCCCTGAAGACGTTCTGCAGCTGGCATCCAGGGCAGACCCTGAACAGCTTTCCGGGCGTCGAGCTTCCCTTCTCCTGGGCCATGACCGGGCCTGAGAAACTTCTGGAGTCCTCCAAAAGCGTAGCTCGACGAATCTTCACCCTTGAGGGGCGCAGACGAATCCGACACGGGTCCCCGTTGATCGGATAGTGAGTCGGTGGAGCTTGAGGCTCTTTTGACCGAAAAAACGAAGTTTTTGAGAAAAAAACGTGAAAAAATAGCACTAACGCTCGAGAGCAATAGCACGAGGATCCCAACACATGAACGTGCGGTAAAAATCTGAAGATGGCTGCCAGAGGCGGTGCTTAGGTAGAGGGCAGTCATTGGCTGTGGTCAGTATGACGCAGAGACCAGTGATTGGTTGTTACTACGAAAGACAGATCAGAAACGAAACTGATACTGGTTTTTTCTTTACCGAGGATTCCCAGCCTGACGACAGGGAATATTCATGAGCATGTGAATCCATGCCAGACCCCATGCTGGAGAAATGTCATTTCTAATGTGCCTGTACACAAGTGTTTCTAGGCGTGACAAGACAAGGAAGGGAAAACAAAAGGAGGGCAAAACAAAGATTTTCCTAGGCCTTCTGACATTCATATCGTGCATGTATTGGGGGGGGTGGGTGCAAAGTTATTCATGAGTGCTGCCATGGCTCATAAGTGCAGATAGTCAGGGGACTGTAGGGTTGCAGATACGTGGTTGGAGACCCGGAGGCAGTGCAAGGGCAACTGGTCGTGCTGAAGCCTGGTCCCATAGGTTCAGTGGGTGGCCAGGTAACCAGAATGCACATCAGACAAGGACATCAACAAGGGAGAGAGAAAGTGGAAGCAAAGGGGAAGGTCTTGAGTTGCTTCCTGAACCTTAGGTGGTCCTGCTGAAGTTTGAGAGAGGCAAGGAGGCTGTTCCAGAGGGAGGCCCGAGCCGAGGACAGAGATATACCCCCCACTTTCTGCCTAGAGAAGCATCTGACCCTCAGAGAGTTGGAAATGGATGAGCGGGAGGCTCAAGAAGGAAGAAGCTTAGGAAGAGAAAGTTGGATGTAGTGTGGTCCCCTTCCCCAGAAAGCCTTGTGCACGATAAAGAGGGTCTTGAACTTGATCCGTGCAGCCACAGAGAGCTAGTGTAGAGATTTCAGGGCAGGAGAGATACAATCCCTAGGCTTGAGTCCAAGGACAAGTATCACAGTCCTGTTCTGGATTAGTTCTAGAAGGCGAAGAGGAGAGGCGGGCTGGTGCAGTAATCCAGCCTAGAGAGGACCAGAGCTCTGGAGACAGTGAGCTTCTTGGGGAAAGTGAGAAAAGGAACAAGTTACTTACCTGTAACTGTTGTTCTCCAGCATGGGTCTGGCATGGATTCACATGCTCATGAATATTCCCCGTCGTCAGGCCGGGAATCCTCGGTATAGAAAAATATCAGTATCAGTTTCGTTTCTGATCTGTCTTTCTTAGTAGTAACCAATCACTGGTCTCTGGGTCATACTGCCCCCAGCCAATGACTGCCCTCTCCCTAAGCCCCGCCTCTGGCAGCCATCCTCAGATTTGGTAGCACGTAAAGTGGCAGTATGACCAAGTGAAGAGCCGCAGAGGGTAGGCGGGAGGGTTCGCATGTGAATCCATGCAGACCCATGCTGGAGAACAACAGTTACAGGTAAGTAACTTGTTCCTTCTCCAGCACGGGGTCTGGCATGGATTCAGATGCTCATGAATAAGAGAATACATAGCAGTACACACATGCACAACCACGGGAGGTGGCAACAGGCTCAACATTAAGCAATACAACAACTCAACATTAAGCATCTCTTACCTCCTCACCAGGCTCACCTTAAGCGAACAGGTTGCGCAGCACTGCTTGGCCGACCCTGGACTCCTCCCAGGAGTCCCGATCGACGCAGTAGAATCTTGTGAAGGTGTGCGTCGACCTCCACGTCGCAGCCCTGCAGATGTCCAGCAGGGGCACACCAGACAGGAACGCCGTGGTAGCAGCGATCACTCTGGTCGAATGGGCTCTCGGACGGCCGGGCAGCAGTCGGTTTGCCAACCGGTGACAGTGCATGATGCAGCCGGAGAGCCACCTGGAAATGGAAGTCTTCGAGAGAGCCTTCCCTTGATTCACAGTCCCAAAGTTCACAAACAGCTGTGATGTCTTCCGAAAACTCTTTGTGCGGTCCACGTAGAACTTCAGCGCTCTAGCTACGTCCAGCGAGTGCAGAGTCCTTTCAGCCGGCGACGAAGGAGACGGGAAAAAAACTGGCAACACCAAGGGTTCGTTGAGGTGGAAGTCCGACGGCACCTTGGGCATGAAGGAGGGATGCGTCCTCAGCACCAACCTTGTGTCGTGAAACGTCAAGTATGGCGGCTTGCAAGATAGAGCCTAGATCTCTCCTACTCGGCGTGCGGAGGTGATGGCCACGAGAAACGCTGTCTTCCACGACAGAAACTTCAACGGTGCCGAATGCATAGGCTCAAATGGGGGCCCCCATGAGCCTGGTCAGCACCACGTTGAGCTCCCACGCCGGGGCAGGGGCCTTCACCGGCAGGAATGATCGGAACAATCCTTTCATAAATTCCTTCACCAGTCGATGAGACCACAAGGACGCCCGTCCCGTATGTTCTGGTGTATCGTGAGATGGCAGCCAGATGTATCTTGATGGAAGCGTGAGCTAGTCCAGCCTTGGCCAATGACAGTAGGTACGGCAATACTTGAGGGGCCGTAATCCGCAGAGGGTTAATCTTCTATGCACGGCTTCCATTTATGTCCGTAGCACTTGAGAGTTGAGGACGCCCTGGCCTTTGCAAGAACCTCTCTGCAGTCGGCCGGGATGTCATAACCTCAAAACTCTAGTGCTGCAGGAGCCAGGCCTGCAAGTTCAGCGACTCCGGGTTGTGGTGAAGAATGGCGCCTCCTTCTCTGGAGAGAAGATCTGCGTCCGTCGGCAGCTTGACTGGTGTGGACGTTGACAAGTCCAGAAGGTCCGGGAACCAGATCTGTCTCGGCCATGCCAGTGCGACGAGGATCGTCCTGCACCGGGACCTCTTGAGCTGGTTCATGAGCCGGAGCAGCAACGGCAGCGGAGGGAATGCATAAAGAAATAGGCCGTCCCAGGGGAACGAGAAAGCATCGCCCATGCTCCTCGGCTGGGGGAACCTACTGGCGAACCTCCGGCACTTGGAGTTCGTCACCGTCGCGAAGAGATCGATCTGGGGATCGCCCCATCATCGGAAGAGCCGATCCACTTGATCCTGGCGTAGTTCCGACTCATGGCACGAGCGCAGCTCTCTGCTGAGTGAGTCTGCGATCGTGTTTTTTATTTGTGCCAGATGAAGAGGCACCAGAAACATCCCTTGGGTGATGGCCCAATGCCACAGATCCTGGGCTTCCTTGGATAGGGCAGGGGATCTGGTTCCGCCCTGCTTCCGGATGTAGAACATCGTGGTGGTGTTGTCGGTGAAGATCCGCACCACCTTGCCCTTGAGGGACGGAATAAAAGACCTGAGGGCCCAGAACACTGCGCGGAGCTCCAAGATGTTGATGTGGAGTGACTTCTCCTCCAGGAGCCAAAGGCCTCTTGTGTGAAGATCTCCGGAGTGCTCTCCCCAACCTTCCAGGGAGGCGTCCGTCGTCACCGTCACCTGGTGAGCTGGGGTCTGAAAGTCCGTGCCCGCCGACAGATGAGAGCGGGTACCCCACCACCGGATCGCCTGACGGAACGTCTCATTGAGAGGGATCCTTTCCTCGCAGCTGCCAGTCGACTCGACCCAGCGGGCGTCGAGGAACTCTTGTAAGAGGGGCGTATCCGCAGCCTGCAAAGGCGCACCAGATAAATGCAGGAGGACATCATCCCGAGGAGGGACTTGATAGATCTTACCCTGGCCATGTCCGTGGCCAGCAGACGTTGCACCTTGCCCAGAATGGCCCTGATCCTTTCCTCCGACGGCGAGGCCAGCCGCGCCCCTGTGTCGAGCTTGGCTCCCAGAAACAGGGCGACTTGCGACGGAACTAGGTGGGATTCTGGAAAGTTGATGGAGAATCCCAGGTCCGTGAGCAGCTGGACGGTCTTTGCAGTGTGCTCCACAGCGAGCTCCCTTGTCCTTGCCCGGATGAGCCAGTCGTCCAGGTAGGGGTAGACGTGGATCCCCTGTAGGCGCAGCCGCGCCGCCACCGGTGCGAGGCACTTGGTGAACACCCTGGGTGCCGACTTCAATCCGAACGCGAGGGCCTTGAACTGGTAGTGCTGCCCTTGGACCACGAACCTGAGGAACGTTCGGTGTCTTTTTAGAATGGGGATGTGGAAGTACGCATCCTCCAAGTCCAACGACGACAGGAAATCGCCCTCCTCCAGCTGTCCCACCACGTGCTGTAGGGTGACCATCCGGAACTTCTGTGCCTTGCTGTACTTGTTCAGTCGTCGCAGGTCCAGGATGGGGCGCCATCCTCCTGTCTTCTTTTTTACGAGGAAGTACCTTGAGCAAACTCCAGAGCCCCGAAGCCTCTTTGGGACGAGCTTGATGGCACCCTTCTTGAGCATCGCCCTTAATTCGAACAATAGTTGAGGGACATGATTTTCCTTGCTGGCCACGGGTGGAACGCGAGGGCACTTCTTCTGAAACTCGAGGGCGTGCCCTTGGGCCAGGGCGTCCAGCACCCAACGGTCGGTGGAGATGGACTCCCACACGCTGACGAACCTTGCCAGCCGGCCTCCCACCGGGGTGTTTCGGCGGGGGCCCGACCCCACGGTCGGTTCAATCTTGTTTGGAGGCCGCCTTGCCTCCTTGACCTCCCTGTGGACGACGACGGGCACCACCTGACTTGCCGCGTCCCCTGTAGGCTTCCTGGGACGAAGATCTTGCTGCTTGGCGGTACGTGGAGGAGCCACTGCCGGATCCCTTGGAGGCACCTTGTCTGCCTCCAGAGCTCCGAAAGGACGGCCGTCATTGTTGGAGCACTCCCAGTGCCCGGGCAGTCTCCGTGTCTGTCTTGATGGCCTGAAGGGACTCATCAACCGCCTTCCCAAACAGGTTGTTCCCGTCGAAGGGCATGTCCAAAACCTTGGTTTGTACGTCGTGGCGGAAATCCGTCGCCTTGATCCATCCTCGTCGTCTCAGGCAAACGCCTTTGCCCAACTGACGGAAACCGGTGTCGGCGATGTCCGTTGCCACCGTGATGGCGTGGTCCAAAGCAATCTCACCTTCCTGTAGGATTTCAAGGGCCTCAGCCCTTTTGGCGTCCGGAAGGAAGTGCAACAGAGGGGCGATTTTGAACCACAACTCCCTGTCGTAGCGGGCTACGATAGCCAGGGTGTTGGCCATCTTGATAGTCGTCGCTGCGGATGAGATGACACGTCGTCCCATCGTGCCCAGCTTCCTGCCCTCGCCGTCCGGCGGGAAAGTTGATGTCGAGGCCAATGCCCCCCCAGCTTTCTTCTTTGCCGCCACCGAGACGACCCAATCCGGGGTAGGTTACGCCCGAAGGCACAAGGGGGCAGCGTCGGGGACCCGGTACTTCTTCTCGTACCGGTCCCTCTTTGCCGGCGCCGTGGCAGGGTTCTTGAGGAGGGCGAGCCCCTCATCCCAGATATCATCAAGAAGTGGTACGACGAGGACCGTCTTCCTTTTAGCCTCGCGCCGTTGGTAAAGGAACCCTTCCTTCTTCTTCTCTTCTGGGCAGAGCTGGAAGAGCTCGGATGCCCTGGAAATCATGGCATGAAAGGATCCAATATCGTCGGGCGGGGACGCCCGAGCAGGGGGCAACGGGGGACACGTCCCGTCGTCGCCTCCGTCGTCATCTGTACCTGTCGTAGCCGTGTCCGTGCCTGTATCATCCCCGTGGGTAGTAGACCGGGGGGAAGGCAGAGCAGGCCGCAGAGGTGGGAGAGGTGGCGCAGGATGCGTCCTCCTCCTCTTATGTGGTGGACTTTCCGAAGGTCCTGGCTCCGGTTCCCCCGTCGGGTCTACCTCAGGTACCTCCATCGGGGGGAGGGGCAACCTTGTCCTTATCTCCGAGCATAAGGACTGAATCGCTGACAAAATGGCCGCCGAAGCGTCCTGCGGCGCCAGAAACGGCGGGCGCGAGGGCTCTTGAGGAACCTCGTCGGCGACACCGTCGCTCTCGTCGTTGCCCTCGTCGGGATCCCGCCCGATGGGCTGGGCCTCTTCCACGACTTTGATGAGCTCTTCTTCAGAGTTCGTGTCCGTATCCACGATGGCCACCTGTCCCTCCCCCACCTTTTCCAACAAGGACTTCGTGGGGGTCTTCTCAATGGGCCTGAAAGACGACACCCTCCGCGGTGGCTGAGGTCGCCTCCACTGGCGTAGCCTCCACAGGCTGAGCCAAGGCTGCTGCGACATCCTCAATCGAGGTCTTAGCAGGGCGAATTAAGGCCATCGTCACCTTCTGTACGCCTGGGGCCTTCACCTTGGGGGGAGGGTCCGAGCCTCGCTCTCCCTCTGCCGGAATCTTCGAGATCGACCGGGGCCTCTCCAGAAGCTTTGCCGGGTTCTCGGACTTCCTCTTACCCGAGCCAGAGCGTTGGCTCGTGGTTGATGGTGCCGGTGAGGATGCGCCCTGCCTGGCAGCCAAGGAGCCCGACCGTTAGGCGCTCCCGGTACCCGCGGACTCGCGGTGCTTGACCTTTTGTTGGGAACCCGTCACCGGGGCGCCCTCACAGGACTTAGAAGACCACTCTGACTTCTTTTTCTTCTTCTCGCCTGACGGGCTCTTCCCTTCCAGCCAGTTGGCAAGACAGAGGTGGCGATCCTTCATGGTCCGCTCCCACATGTTCCCACAAAACGCACAGTCCTTCGCCGTGTGCGTCTTGTCCTCATGGAGACAGTAGAGGTATAACGAATGCTTGTCCTCCTTGAAAACATTCTGAAGCTGGCATTCCTGAATTGCACAGAGTCAGGTAGGAGAGACAAGCAAAGGCGGTGGAGGGGACTCTGAAGGAGAGCTGGGTGTCATCTGCATAACACTGAAAGTTAGAACAGAAGGTAGAGATTTAGTGGGCCAGAGGTGCCAGGTAGTGGTCAAAGAGCCAGTGAGAGAGATTAGACCCCTGGAGGTGACATTTAGTGAGAGAGAGAGATAGAAGAGAGGAAAGACCCAAGTTGGACCTGGGAGGGTCGATCAGAGAGAAAAGAGGTCTACCAGGCTAGGGCCTGACTGGAGATGCCCAGGTTGTCACAGAGACGATTGAGCAGGATGGCATGGTTTACCGTGTCGAAAGCAGAGGATAGATCAAGGGGAATGAGGACAGAAGGAAAGTTAGGGTCTAGATTAGAGAGCAAATCTTCACACGTGTTCAGGGGAGAAGTTTTAGTGCTGGTGGTCATGGAGACAACCAACAGATTCAGTATGTAGATTATGCTGGGAGGTGGCCAGCTTTTCCAGGAGTTTGCTCAGGAAATGAGTGATGGAGATCGCTGATAGTTTGCTGGAGAGAAAGGATCGGCAGAGGGCTTCTTAAGGAGAGGGTGCACAAGGGAGTGATTAAGGGGTAAGGCAAAAAAGTGATTGCAGAAATCGGCCAAGGCTGGAGAAAAGGCATCTATGTGGTCCTTGATGGTTCTGGAAAAGCAGGGGAGCACCTGCTTTGACGAGACTTTCATAGATCGGACTTGTCTAGAAATCTCGTTGGGAGTGAACAGGGAGTAGGAGGATAAGAAAGGAAGGGGAGATGCAGCCGGAGAGGGGCCTGGAATGGTAGAGAGAGAGGAGGTAGAGGAAGAGGATAGAGTGGACAAGATGTCCTGAGTTTTAGTGGTGAAATGAGATACCAGAGCCGTGCAAATGGCCTGGGAGGGAACAGGAGAGGTGGAGACTGCAGTAGGATTGGCCAGCTCCTTGCAGATTTTGAGGTGTTAGAGGTTTCGAGATGCGTGCTTGGATGTATGCTCTCTTCTTAGAAAGGACCGAGAGTCTGTATTGCCTTTTGAGCAGACGGCTTGGCTGTTTGTCAGAGGAAGAGCCTGATGCCCTCCAATTCCTCTCAGCCACCCTACACTTGCGCTTAAGGATGGCGAGATTGTAATCGTACTAAGATTTGCACTTGGTTTCAGACTTAAAACAGATCCTCATGACAGAGGCAAGGACATCCAGAGTGCCAGAGATTGAGAGAGGAAGGTTGGAGACGGCTGTGTCAGAGTGTGAGTCAGCCAAAAGTGTAGGAGGAGGAGGGAATACAGCTGCAGAAGCCTCCACTGACACACACTTCATGGGCCGGATGTTATTTAGGCCCATCCAAAATCCCTTCTGATTGAGGGGAATAATATTCACTGAATCGGCCCATAGCCATAACTCATCCAGCAAGACACGTGCAAAGATCTTTGCAGGAGTGGCCAGCATTGCCAAAAGGCGATAGATAAGGGGATCTGAATGGCTCCCATTTTCAAAACCTGGCACATTAATGCTGTCTCTCCAAGAGAAAGGGATAGCCTGAGACCGGCCAATCCAGCGGAAGAGCCAATGCAGTGACTGGGCCCATAAGTCAACATCAGCCTTAATCAGTGCATTACAAATCCTGTCTGGTGCTGAAGCCCTAGATGACTTGCTAACACAAATTATTATGGCAATGTCGGGGATAGAGTTCTTGAATACCCAACTCCCTTCACCCAATGTACTCTGAGCTGACCTTGCATCTTCCTGCCCAAAAAAACCCACTATATACCTATTTCAAGCCAGTTCAGTGACCCAGTTTAAGTTGTTTTCTGTAGGGTTCCAAGAGCTAATAATTTTGCAAAACCCAGCAGTGTTGTTGGTGTTGGACATATGAACCAGATCCCTTCATCTCATACATTCTTTCTGGTTTTTATATTGTTTCAACCATCATTGGTAACTCTTTTTATGTGTTTAGTCTTAGAGTCATGCTCACTTGCTGTTATGTCCTTAGAAGCAATAACGGGCAGCTCCTTCTTTTTTTATCTTTGATGTTTCCATCGAAGGAGTGACAATGTATGTTTGATGGGCCCACACGCATGCGGGACATGGTGGATACTTTAACTAAAGCACTAGTTTAAATTTTCTCTAGGGAATTCTCACAGTTTAGGATAGCCTTTTCTGCACAGTCCACAGCAGAGGAAACGTCGAAAAGCCTACATATTCTTAAATAATTGGCTAGATGGTCTAATGCTACAAGACTCGCATTTCATAGCCAGTTCTGGACTGAATTTATATGAAGTGTCCCAGATTGAATCGTGCAGGTTGATTGATTAGGCAGATTTAGAGCACCAACCAGAGGAAATGACCATTCTCCTCTCTCTGTTCAACGCAGATGTCAAGTATCACTGGTGTATGGCCGGAAAAGAAGAAAATGGGCCTCATTACGAGTCCGGCAGTAGCCGTGCCGGAAAAAACAGCAGGCTGCCGCCAGACCCGTAATACCATTCCGCCTCCGTGATTGCCGGAATCACTGGGGCATTACAACCCCGGTGACCCGGTAATTCTGGAGGCGGAATTCTTTAAATCCCCATTCCCATGGAGTCCAATAGGGGGCACGGTTGCAGCCCTCCCTGGACTTGGCTCCACTGGATCAGGCTTCTTCCCCGGCTCCTGTAGTGTGGACTGCGTTGGTTGCAGACACTGCCCCTGAGAGAATACGAGAAGCAGTGAGAATGCTGTGGTTGGATTATGATTCCCCTCAAATCCTTCTTCCCAAAATGAGGTGAGCATGCGTCTACCCATATGGTCTCACCTGCTTATTTATGAGGATGAGCTCTCCGTCCTGCTTCTCAACTGCAGGGGCACCTTTAATGGACCTAGTTTCTTCACTGGTCCGTGTGGGTGGCAGCCCAGACCGGCTGTGGCCGATCAACTTTAGAGGTAAGTGTTTCTTAACAATGATTATTGTCCATATCCTTTTGCAATGTCTTTTTTCTGTGATTATTGTCCGTAACCTTTTTAATATCTTTCCTTCTCCCCAGTAGGTGATGAAGGGCCCAGCTGAGTCGCGGTGTTGGGAGCGAGTCTAAATGGAGGCCAGAGGAGTTTACGAGGTCCCCAGTAGAAAGTAAGTTGGGTGCTAAGGTCAAGCGCGAGGGATAAGTTGCACGCGACCTTAGCGTTAAGTCTTTATGTTGTTTCTAACCTTGTTTATCCTTTTCTCCTACAGGGATGGCCTGGCGATGTCTGGCAGCTATTCGAAAACCTGTCAGCAGTTGCTAGATGGATGGATCCACGAGGCTGCTGGGCGAGATGATCTCCCGCATAGCTTAGACGCCTGGAACAGGTGAGGATGGGCCATGACTGCGATGACTGCTGGAATCAGGTAAGATGTGCTGCAGGTGATGAGATTGCGGGAGTCAGGTAAAATGCGCTTCCAGCGATGGTATTGCTGGAATCAGGTGAGATGCGCGCTGGAGATGATGTTGCTTGAGTCAGGTAAGCTGCGCTTCAAGCGATGGTATTGCTGGAATCAGGTAAGATGCGCGCTGGAAATGATGTTGCTGGAAATGATGTTGCTGGATTCAGGTGAGCTGCACATCAAGCAATGGTATTGCTGGAATCGGTTAAGAGTGCTTAAGGCGGCGGTGAGCGTTACGCTGCTATAAGCAGACTAACACGAAGCGCTTGCATGCGGCGGGGCAGGCTTAAATAGCCTGGTCCCAGCCATGCCCCCTTGGCTCTCCCTTGTGGCCCCAACTTGCCACTCCCAGAGTATGCTGCACATGCAGTCCAATGTTTCCATATGGCCATGCCGGACCTGAATGCATGTGGGGAACCTGCAGGGGAGGAAATAACAGGTGCACCAAAGGGACTGGGTCCACTTGGACCCTTTAGATGATGGAACTGGTGGTCCTTGCCCAGTGGCCATGACAGAATGGGGACCATGGAAACACTGGTTCCACCTATGACAGAGCCGGTGTTTTCATGTCTGCCTGCAGGTAGGTGGTGTTACTCCCGCCAGGTCAGACCTGGAGGGAGTGATACCTCCTGCCTGCAGGACTCGGAATCAGCCGATCCGGAAACAATGGTGGGGACGGATTTGCCACCACCGTTGTTTCCGAACCGGCTGACTTGTAATGAGGCCCATAGTCTATAATACTGCTGCAATGATGTACATTAGGCATGGCAAAACCAGCTGAGTACAGTAGCCTCGCCCAACTCATCCCCTGGCTACAGCACTTTCCCAAGCAGTCGATCACCACAGGCGATGACATTCGTCCCACTGCCGCTTCTCCAAGAGAGTATCGGAGGGGGTTCGTGAGTTCAGACCCACACAAAATAAAAACTGAGGAGCTAGCCAGCATGTTATTTATTAATGCTTCAACACGCTTTAGGATCCCTCGTGTTCACGCTTTTGGGGAGGAAGGGCATAAACGTTTATGATTGTTACTTCCCTAACGTTTGGCATGCTGGACCCCCGTGGAATCCTTCCTGCAACAACATGTTCTGATACGCTCAGGATTTCTAATATTCCAAGCAAGTTTTTTACGCCTAATATTAATCCGCCCTCAGGGCGCCCCCTCGAGCCTTGAGTAGCAAAGGAAGACAGGATGTGCCACCCATCGATCTACAGCGGATCAGTGTGCCATGTTTCCTGGAGCGTAATGATACCAAAATTATCAATGTGCTCCAGGAGACCAACTGGGGCAACAAAATGCAAGTGTCCACGCGTATTCCAATTTTGGAGAAGGGGTATTGAACTTTGGTCATTAGGGAAACCACTTCACCCTCTGCTCTACCAGGTTCACCAGAAAAGTAATTCTGAGCCTTTGGTTAATAATACAGAGGTGGACCAAGATTGGCAGGAGGGCTGCCCTTCTGATGAAAGAGCACCAGGAGGAAGGAAGCACTGCCTGCCATGCGTGTGGCAAACACTTAGGTGTAGTAAATAGCACCAGTGTGATTCTTGTTTCACTTGAAGAAATTCTTAAACCAAATAGTAAGAAGCAGAAGAGATTGTTAAAACATTTTAAGTTGACCCATACCACAGAAGTACTCAGAGTTAGTAGATTGACCTGGCAAGGGAGCATACCTGGTCATGGGACTTTATACCAATTGGTTATGTTCGGCAGGAGAATACAACCGAACAGAGAACTGCAGTAGTTTGTTTTGGTTGACTGGGGAGTATACCAGGTCCAAGGACTTTTGTTACCATTGGTTCTGTTCTGGCAGAAGAATACACTGGAACAGAAAGTTGTAGTGGTAGTAAGCCTGGCATAAGATGAACCAGGTAGACGTTCATGAGATAGTGTGGTGGGGTAAAGCTTATGAAGAAGCAGTTGAAGAATCACTGAAGTGTTTTGGTGAAGTAGTACTGAAACTAAAAGTGGTGCCAAAATATCCCGACAAAGACATTTGTTTTGAACTAATGTAGCTCTGAAATATTCTTTGTTGATGACAAGAAACAGGTTCAAGGGCTTTATTAAAATATATTTCATTGAGGACAAGAAGCTACAAGTGGAAAGAGGAAAGCTTTGTTAAACATTTGTGAATCACCCTTGGAATCCAAGCTGGAACTTTGTGTTGTCAAGCTGGATTAAAAGAGAACTCAAGTAGAACTATGTGTTATGACCAAAACCGGAACAATAAAAGGAACTGTTATGAATACGTTCATCAGTCCCTTCAGGAACTGTATGACAATAGGAAGTTTGAAATAAGAGCCTTATTGAGGCGAGCACTTGAAAATGGAAAGCATTGCCAGATAGCCCTTTGCAGTGGCAATCTGCAGCCCTTGACGGGCTAGATACAAGAAAGAGGACAAAGATGGTGGGTCACAAGTAAAAGGGTCAATAGTCCTGTCTCTAGACAGCTGTAAAACTAGTTTCAATGGCAGCAGTATAGAGCTTTAGTTGCTGGCCTCCTGGCCGAAAGCAACACCTCCATTATGTATTCTTGGAGGTCCCATTCCCTGTATCTCATCCCCTTCAAAACCAGGCATGAAGGTCCAGAGTTCTGATTTCTGGGTGGAGAATGCAACCTTCCACCTGAGTGAGCAAATCTGCCCTTTGAGGAAGACGAATCAGAGGGCAGATGTACATGTCCAGAGGTTCTAGGTACCACGTCCTCCTGGCCCAACCCGTAGCGATCAGCCTCAACCTCCTGATGACATGAGGAATGATGGGGACTGGAGGCAATGCATGCAGGAGTGTCAAGTCCCAACCCACCACTAACGCGTCTCAGAGAGCTCCTTTCTGAGGAAATTCCCTGGAGCAGAACAGGTTACACCTCCTGTTGATACTGGACGCGAACAGATCCACTTGAGAGGTTCCCCAAAAGGCGAAGATCTCTTGAAGGACTTCCTGAGCCAACTCCCACTCGTGAGAGACTGTGCTCTTCCAGTTCAGGGTGTCCGCCACTGATGTGTCCGGCTAGATGAACGGCTGATAGAGAGATTCCTTCTTGCAGTGCCCAAAACCAGAGCTGCATTGCCTCTCTGCACAGTGGTAGTGACCCTACACCACCTTTTGTTGAGGTAATGCATGGCCACTGTGTTGTCCATCGTTATCAGGACATCCGTCCCCCACACAGAGGGCAGAAAGGCCATCAGTGCCAATCTGATTGTCCTCAGCACTAAAAGGTTGGTGTGTAGTCGGGACTCCGATGAAGACCAACGACCACTGTTTGTCAGATCGTTTGCATGTGCTCCCCAACAAGTGAGGAAGGTGTCCTTAACTAGTGTTATCTCCATCCATGGTCGCCAAAAATGTTCTCACTTCATTTATTTATTTGAAAATGTATTCACAATGTGCACTGCCCTTGGGCTTCTAGACGCCAGTTACAGAGTGGTAGAGGGGGGTGAGAAGCAGTGAAAGTGAATGTCAGTTGAAAAGGAACGTCTTGAGCTGCTTTCTGAAGATGTTTTAGGATTGTTCGTCTCGCAGGTGGGAAAGGAGATCATTCCAGAGTGCGGGGTGCCCGAACCGAGAAGCTGGAATCAACTGACCTTATCTGCTTGAATCTGGGTGTGATTAGGCAGTGTTTGTAAGCTAAGTATTGCGGTGCATCGTTCGAAAGACAGTGGTGATGGACAAAATCTTAAAGTTGATTCTGTCCTTGTCCGGAAGCCAGTGGGCAGCTTTTCTCGCCTCAGAATAAAGGGCCTATACTAAAGAAACGTATTGCCAAATCCTTAGAACTAAATATAGAAAGAGTATGGGATAGGGTTTTCAAAGGAAAGAAGTGTTCACAAATAATAAGTCAGCATGTGCTTTCCAGGGGTCTCCCTTCTCTACGTTTTGAGCACAGGCTAAGGCGGGTCTCCTGGGTGTAGCACACACTCAAACCTTCCCAGCTCGAGTCGCCAGTTCCATTTCAGCTATCAGGTTCTCAAGGGCCAAGTCTCTTTACTCTGAAAAGTCTCTTGCCTTCGAGGTCCTGATGTCTCCGTAAAAACAAATCAAGGTTTATTCCAAATGTACGTTGGGTGATGGCTTCACCCCTGGGTCCCCCTCTTCCGGCGCAGACCACTCTCGAATCTCAGCCTCCCTCCACCGGGTTGACTATAGCTTTCTTCTCCTTTCCAAATCTTAATGTCTTTTCAAACAGTACCCTTTGTCAACACACTGTTTGATGGGACTTTAGAGTTTGCCGCTCTTTATCAGCATCCCTCGTTCCAGTTCACTCCTGCCACTTCACATTTGATTTTAGTGGGATTCGCTCACCTTTACTTTTCAAAGGTTTTCTCTTCTTGATGCAGGATTCAATTGCCTTGCCTTCTTAACAGTTTGTCGGTCAAAGACTTTCGACTGTATGGAGATTTTGCTAGACCTTCTGTATGACCCCTTTCATCTGTCTTGGCGAAAGTGTTTGTGTCGAAAAAGATGGGGGGGAGGCAGTGTTTTCGAATGTCCTACGCGATAGTTTGGGGAAAAGGTATTGAAAGAAGGGGGATACTGCACCTCACCCATCGTTGTCCCACTCCCACTCTCCAAAGATCCCCACATCCAGGTGATCCCCCCTCACTGGTCTACCCCCAGGAACTGGATCCAATAGCAATGGCTGTGTCCTGGCCACCTGGATGACAGATCCCCAGGGACTAGCTAGGGAGACACCTTCAGGTTTCTCACAGTAGCCACGCAAACCATCTGGTCACAGCGCTTGCCGCCATCGCAAAACTGACACAATCCGAAGTTTCCAAACCAGATTGCAGTGATTGGCACATGGCATCTTTGCCATTCTGAACAATGTTGAGGAAGCATTCCCTTTCTTCACTCTCAGGAATATGCCATTGCCACAGCTTCCCACAAAGTGGGTGAGAATTTTGCAGATATGGGTTGTTTGACCTAAAAACGTGACCTACTACCCTTTTGAGCTAATTTGACCTCATTTTGACCTAACGTGACCTACTGCGGAGGGAGACCAGCCGCAATCACCCTAATGCGGTGGGAGAACCCCACACACCCTGACTTCGCCTCATCTCACCCGATTCCCTTACCCCACCCCACAACTATTTTTTAATTAAAGTGTACCATTTCACCTACCGAATTAAGCCAAAAAGAAGCAGTCAAATGCGAGTAGGTCAAGTTGGCATTAAGCCAACTATGCCAATACCGAATTTTGCGAGGGCACAAGTAGTATGAATTGCTTCGAGCACCGTGCTTCCCCGCGAGAATACCATTTTTCCCAGGGCGTAAAACCTTTTGTCATCCCAATCTGGAGGAATTATGGGATAGGCAGCGTCCTTTGAGGTTTAATTTTGCCGCCTTGACAATCAAACTTCCAGAGTTGGATGTCTCAACAGGAATTCAGGATCTATTAAAGAAGGCCTGTACTTTCTAGCCAAGTCCTTATTAACTGCTGGAGTAGTATCAGGTGGTTTCTAGTTTTCCAGGACCCTGTTCTTCAATGCTGTATCGAAATGCAGGATTGGATTCTTGGGAGGTCCCTTGTCAACGGTGTCTGTAAGATCATCTTTCATATATTCAGCCACAGGCCTACTCCATCTTAAATACTTAGTCAGCTTGGCCATGACTGGCCTATAAGAGGTGTGGCAAACTCCAATTCTGGCGATGCAGCCTGGCCACTGACATCCTTCAAGGTGTCCACCAGGTCTCTTAGCTTTGACTCCTCAGAGGTCAGCTCTTCATGAGCATTTGGAGTGCCATATTCCAACCCAAACAGAGGGCTTCTCTCCTCCCCCTCCTCTTCAAAAATATAGCTCATCGACTTGAAAAGGTCCTTCTTTAGTAAGGGCTTAAAAACCTTTGACGAATCAGTTGAAATGTTTATAGCTTTGGAAATCGAAGGCTTCGGCATCGAAGAACCCAACGTCAATACTTTCGATGGAGCAGAAGGGGAGAATGATGGCTTTGACTTGACTCAATGAGTCGAATCACTCGGCCGATTTTGAGGAAGGCTCGAGGATTTACTGCCTAGGCTCTTAAGCGTGCTCTATCGGGAGAGGAGTCATAAGAAGACTATCTGGATCGATGGTATTGCTTCTTAGACGTCTTATGCGAAGATAATGAGGATGAGTGTCAGGAAGCCGACCGTGAGTGCTTGGAATGTTTGCGCTGTCTAGCTCTGTGAGGTGAAACCTCTCTCAAGCTCTTGTCGTCAGACGACCTCATCTTCAACGGGGTATTGGAGGGAGATTTGAACAAGGGACTTCCAAGATTCCCCTTCCCCTCTTTCAAGGCTTTCACAGTCATCGACTGGCATGACCGCAGTCCTCGACCTTAAGGACTACTCCCAAACACAAGAGGCATATTTGGTGTGGATCTGTGATGGACATCTCTGACACACAATCAGAACGACTCTTAAACCTGTTCTTTGGAGAAGACATCTCAAAAAATTAGATAACGCAGTAGACAAATCATACAGGTGAAAATAACGTTTTGAAGCATGCTGGGCGGGAAAATGGAACTGAAGCAACGGGCGCAGTGCCTGCTACTTATACCAGTGTCGACGTCGCAGCCAAGAGCGGCATGGTAGTTGCTGAGGGACCTGTCTAATATCAACCATGAACGCTATTGAATTAGTCTGTGAACTCTAAATATTCCAGGCTAAAATCAGTTCTAGGGGTCTATGATCACCCCCAACCCCCTAAGCGGCGATGAACTTTTAAAACCTTACATAGTGGAAATATGTCTACTGATACAAAGATGTAGTCCACTGGTCCACATATAACTGGGAGGGATGTCCCCCATGACATTACCATTAACTAACATCAAGTCCAACATTTTCAATTCATCCTTAATTAACCTTCTTTTCCCCCTTAGGTGCTTAGGACCTCTTCCTCTCCCGGAATTATTAATACAATTTAAATTCAAACATTCACTCTTTAAGTCACCCAGCACAATTACAAACGCTCTTTTGTCTGGGATAAAAGATGTTAAAACCTCTGATATGTCATGCAAAAAATGAGTCAAATTTATAAACCCCAGATTAAAATTGACATTGAGCATGAAACACATCTCATAGAAAACCTTCTTTCCATCCCACCATTTCAATTGACTGCACGAATATCAGATCTATTAACAGTGAGTTTTTTCATAGCTATACCGGTCTGATGTCTAAAAACACACATAATACCACCACCTGGCTGTAGTAAAACGAACAAAAAATCCTTACAAAACTGGTTCCTACTGTTTCCTGCAAACATATTCAAATCATTATTTGTCCATAATTCATTATTATCTAGACGATGAGTAAATCCACGTGTGTTCCACAAGAGTAGTCTTAGGCTGGACTCAAGATTAGCACTTCAATCGGCGGGATGAGCTCCTTTCGTATGTAAAGTACTTAATAGATTACCGTTTTTGGATTTGCTACAGCAAAATTCAAATCGGAAGGCTAACGGAAGGCTAACTCATACCATTATTTGCACCGGTCTTAACATTTATCACCAAGGACTCTCGTGGAACAGACAAGGTTTCAGTTATCACAACTCTAGATGGCTCGCACTGCATCACACTGTATACATTCTCACTAATCTCATAACTCAACTTTTTAAAGACAGGAGCTTCTGAATAGACAACATCTCTAATCAGTTTCAATGAGAACCCCATTTTGGCCATGTCAACTCGATTAGTATCAAAGAATTTCCTTCTTGGATCTGTTGACAAAATCAGGGCCATTGTGGAACTAGCCAAAAACAGAGTTAGAATATAGTGTCTGCTAAGGGGTAGGCCCCGTTTACCTTGAATTTATGTTCAAGGAATAATCAAAACAAATCATCTAAAAGTGTTATTTTTTCTTTAATGGATAAAGGGTTCAAGTGGTCCATCACCTCACGATTGGTAATTCTTGGCAGCCTAAGGGGAGCTTTAGCTTTAGGTATTAATCCCAGGGGATGCCTTTGATTATGAACATTCTGCAATCCTGCTTGTGTATTATTTTGTATAATTTTTTCCTAAAGTGTGAGAAAAATTGGATGGACTTTTTCCTCCGAAGGTACCTTTCTATCAGAAGGAATGAAAAGGGGCGTGGTAGGTAGCAGCCGAGATTCATCTCCATTCTGGACATCTATAAGATTTCATCCTTGTCTACAGTTTCTTTTAATTTAACTTCCTCTGACTGTAATGTAGTTGGTGCCCCTACATTACTCTCGTTACCTTGGATTGAGTCTAACTCAACGGAGTGTGCGGTTAGCAAACTAAGAACTAATGAGACATCTACATCCGTATTAGATTTCAACAAGTTAGCACTATCTGATTTGTCTGATATGGGAGGTAAGTACTTATTTTTTTTGCTTTACAGAAAACTAGCCATAGGGGTAGGCTTCGGTACCTTGCAATCTACATCTGAATTTGTTTTCTTCCTAAAACTTATCACACCCTTCTTGTTTGACTTCTTTAACAAAACTTTCAAAAACGGATAGGTTAGAGTGTAAATTCAGATCCCATAAGAATTTTCATGAGCCCTTCGTACAGTTTCTAGAAGGTTGCGTTGTTTTTAAAATAACATTTATTTTTGGCAATACACAAGGTATTCAGTATATTGTTACTACAAGACGCCTCTAACTCCCTTCCTGGTACTGTCTCTGCTTGAACCAAGGGAGACAATGAATCTACCATACCTTTCAAAATCGAATCATCTTCACATGGTAAATGACTAAAGGAAGACTGTAAAGGACATCCCAGATTGTCAGTACCCTCCTTGCTCGTACGCTCTTGCTGAGTCTCAACACCACAATAACTATTCATATCCTGAAGCAAAATATCCAGTCTATTCATAATTTCTGATAAGAATGTTTTGTTGTCCAGAATTTTAGGTTCCTCTTACTTTTGTGATCTGGTTCCTTAAGCAGTTATAAAACCCTCAAAAAAGTTCATTTTTGTGGATAATTCTTTCCATGTAAACCTAACAGCTCGCATTTCAAATTGTATCATAAACCCTGTCCATTGGTATTCTGGACAGGACTGGAAAGGAAAAGACGTCCATGACTTGCTCCTGTGGATTGAAATTGGCAGATATGCAATGCTGGTCATTCGTGTAAACAACCTTCTTCCAACTGTCTGTTACTAGATTGACTGGTGCACACCCCACGGTATCAAAGGAGTTGCAGAACGGCCCTCCTTTCCACTCCCCGTTTTGCACAGATTTATTAAATAGTACAGGTGATGACTCTAATGAATGAGCTACTGACGCTCTAAATAGATGCACCTCTTCTTTACCATCCGACAGGAATGAGCATAAGGGGCGTGGACCGAGGGAGAGCCGAAATCTTGAGCCAATTCTTGAGAAATAATAAGGGCCAAAATTGAAACATCTGAAATCAGATCTTTGTCAGGGCAGTCAATCAAATCTTCCAGGTCAATGTGTTCTAATGAACACAACGTTTTAAAAGCTTCCAATTATTAAAGGTTGGCATATTCCTTTGCAGGTAATACAGGGATATCACCATCAAAGTTTATCAAAGGATCCTTGATCAAAACAGAGGGAGCTACAGGGGGTTCTACACGCAGCAAAAAAAGAACATGCTACCTCCTGCAAAGAGAGCGCAAACCGGCTACTGGCGCTAACTTGAGAATAAAGCAGTTTTAAGTTCTCTGGTAAAAATGAAATGATCAGAGAGCAGTCGAAGCTTAATTGACAAAGAGTTCCAGAGCCAGGTGGCCAACACTAGGATGGATCTGCTGCCATAAATAGCACGATGAAATGGAGCCACATCTAGCCACTAGAAACAGATATGAGAGGTCTACTTAGGACACAGAATGCAAATATGTCTTCAAGAAATTTTGGAGCATTCATTTACAAAAACTGGTGGACCAGGTTAAATCCCTCAAACTGTATTCAGTACCTGGGAATTTCATAACAGTGCCTAGCAAATGCCTAATACTTGTACGCAAGCCAAAACAGTTGGCTTTGCCAATGCTTGTTTTTAACAGCACTTCAGTGAAGGACCTGCATAGTGCTTATACATCGAGTGGATAAAGGCAAACCTGGTTAAGACATTTTTATTACACCAGTAGCAGGTTTGCAATTCCAATTAAGTCATTAACTCTCCGAAGACTGCCCTAGAAAAAAACACTAGAAGGCACTTCGATTGAAAAGTTTGATGGTAAGGCTTGAGTAAAGGGAGCTCAAAGAGTTCCCATGAAAAGGTGTTTTGGGCATGGAGTGGCAAGAACTGAGTGGGAATGGCCATAGGGAGTAGCATGGCCATGGGCATCAATAGGTGGGCAAATAACCAAACACCACCTGCAGGCTGTGTGTCCTTCCTCATAGGCCATTTCCCCCAATCGTGCACTATCAGCCCAAACTAATGAGTGACTGTATTACGGATAATCTGTTATTTGTAAACGTTTGACACTGAAAGACGAAGATATACTGAATTTCAGAAATCCACAAGGCTCGATATATAAAAGTGTTCACTAGTTGGACTTTATGTAGGAAGGAGAAACATGTCAAGAATCAGTCGCATTCATCTTAAAGGGGAAAACAGCATGAGGAAGAGACTTGGCTGATCGGTTGCTTGAAGGTTTACCAAGTTTAAAGCAGCACTAACAAATGTTATACCCGGGCAACCACAGGTGAACAAACAACGAGAGATTGAGAGAGAGAGAAAGAGAGCGAGAAAGAGAGAGAGAGATAGAGACAGAGACAGAGAGAGAGAGAGAGAGAGAGAGAACAGGGCCAAGAATGATTAGATAGAGACGTGTTACAAACAATGGTCTGAAGAGGTTTTGTCTGAGAGTTGACACAGAACAGCACCTCTGTTTGAGAGGGAGTGAACTTCAGATTATTTTGATTCATCCAATGTCCTACCTTCTCCACGCAGCTGCTGAAACGGCCAAGAGTATCCCCCCTAGCTGCCATCCAATCGCAGGACAATCTGCCTAACAGGATGAATAGGGAAGGTGCAAATGAAGTTGGTTACTGGTCTGAAATAATGATTATTACCCGGCGAGAGTCAAGCAGAATGCAACACGCATTCTGATTGGCTCTCGCCGGGTCCTTACCCGGCCATCCCCACTCCAAGCCTCCCCACGGCTGAGAGGCTGCCTTCGCCCCCGCTGGGGACTCAGGTACATTTTTTTTCTCTTTGCTTTGCTCGGGCCTATAACTATGGGCCCCGGGGCATTATCTGAGTCGGTAATGCCCCCGCCGCTCGGGTCATATTGCTTAATTAAACAGTAAGGGGAATAAGGAAAGAACCCTGGGGTACCCCATAGTTAACAGACAGAGTCTGACTGAAAAGGGACACAAGTACAGTGAACAGTGAATAAGAATGTATACAAAGACTGGAGCCATGTCAGGGCCTTGTCTCTGATGCGAACTGTGAATAGGTGTCTCCGGTGTCAAAGGACACCAAGTGACCTCAAGGTATAAATAAGTGTTTATTTCCCAAAAAGGTAGCCTGACACATGTTTCGAGCACTTGCTCTTCTACTGAGGCTACAGGTTAATGTACATGCAGAATAGGCCAGTACATGGAATTACAGAGTAATGTATTATGCATGAAAACAACCCAAGCAACAAAGCAAAAAGAGAGTGGCAAGTTCAACATACAATTGCACATCAGGCATATGAGATCAAAAGCAATCAAATTAAACACAAAGAAGCAATCAAGGACATGAAAAGGTAATTCGATTGCCAAATAAATTGTGCCAGTGCATATGGGGACAAAAGAGGGACAAAAAACATTTCAAGAGATGGCAAATAAATTAGCACACGGAAGAAGAAATTGAGGGAAAAAAACAAAAATAACAAAAAATATATACGTTAGCATATTTCATCTGGGTTGGCCATCCAGTTAGTTAATGTATTTCCGAAAGGTTGAAGCAATTTGCCTGAGTAGTGGGAAATCTTTAATAATAACACTAAAAAGACAAGAATTTGTAAGGGAAAAATAGCGTGTGAAAAATAATGGCTCAGTTGAGGGCATGGTAATTGGAGAAAACAAGAAAAATGAATTTACCAATATATGTGGTAAGCAACAAAAGATAGAAGGATCGTGGGCTCCCCTGTAAAAACAGTCATAACATACACCATGTTAATGGTGAATTGTATAATTACACAGATTTGACAGAAGTGAAAAGGCACAAGTCTGCATACCTTAAAATGCAGTTGCATGGTCAAATGAAAGCGTAATCGCGTGAAACTGCAAATGCGGCGGTGAGTGGAGGTACACACGGAACAGCGAGCCAGGTCGCAGACAGGAAGGGGGAGAAGCAGACAGAACAACATGCGGCGGTGCGCATCTGAGCACAGATTAGATGTACGCGTAGCCCCTCCATCAGGTTAGGGGTCTGCGCGAAGTAGCTGGTCTTAACAGCGTCTCGGCTGTAACAGTGAACAGGAGCCAGGCGTGCGCGGCTCCTGTGAGTAATTAAACACGTAGCCCGACTGCCGATTGACTGCGCGGGTGGCGAAAAAAGGACGCCATCTTGAGTGAGGACTGGTTACTGAGCGGTAATGCTTGGTGATGCAAGGGTCAGAGGCCCAAGTGTAGGGATCAGCTAAACAACACTGAATGTGGCGAACTCTAAGAAATCAGTATGCTGGATTAGTGATAATAACAATTAGTGAAAATGAATTACGAAAAGAGAAGGAAATTAAGGGAGGAGAACAACTTGAAGCGAAAAGAGAGGAAGGGAGTGAAAAGAAAGGACTGACTAGGAGTGGAAAGGCCAGGTTTATACACATGTCATCAGAAATTGGGGAAAATTGTGGGAATAGAAAAAAGTATTAAGGATAGCCAATGTTAGGGGTTGGATTCAAAAACACCTATGGCGGTGGATGGGGGCGGTTAAGCCCCAAGCATCTGCCTCGGGGGTTCCCGCCTCGGTTAGGCTGGTGACGGAAATGGATAAGTATATATGGAATAAGTAATAAATGGGTGCCCACCTATGAGTATAAGGTTGTCCGTCTAGCGACAAGGTTACAATGTTACATTATGAGAGTAATTGCTCATAAAAATACAGATAATTCATGGTCTGTATTAAGACCTTGTGTGTCAGTGTGGTATTGACAAATGAGGCAACCTACAGATACCACCACTGACTCTGCTTTGAACAGGCTACAAATCGGCCTGGCAACCATTCGGAGGAGAAAAATCCTCAACAAAGATTTAGAGCCGCGATGTATCAAAAGATCCGATCCACTTACCAGGGCGGGAGCTGAGAAATGGGAAAACATGTGACAGATTTTTCGGGTTAAGGGATGGTTTCTTTAACAGAGGGGTAACTGCCGCTGAACTGAGCTTATCAAGCACAATCTCTGAAGAGTTACTTATAGTTCATAAATGCGCCACTAACAAGGAGCCGTGCCTCTTTGAACGCGAGGAGAGAGTAGGAATTATGAAGACAGGCTGTAGTGCAGCAGGATGCATTAGTTCCTAAATCTGTGGGTCCATAACCCCACAACAGTAGGATAACGATGGGCTAGTTTCCTCAGCAGAACTAACTAGCAGAGGGGACCCAAGTACATGGGCATCTCCTACAGGTGCCATCTGGACCAAGTCTGCTTTCTATTTTAGTAATGTTCTCAGAAAGAATGCCACCAGCTAGTTTGGCACGGACTGAGAGGGGGGTCTATTCAGCAAACCAACACAGTAGATGTATGCAATTCATGAAGGTGTTAACATCAGTTGCGATAAACACTTGAACTGGTGAAAAATGAGAAACGTAAAAGTGCATTTTTTGCATCATAGGTATTCATTGTTTTATGGGAAAGAAGTTCAAAACAAACTCACTCCTCCTGCTTTACTCAGCTTGACAGAGATATTGTTTCATGGAGTTTAAATCAGAAGATGGCTCGAAATTAAGGCTGGATAAACAGGAGCTAAAAGTAGCTCCTGGGTATCCAGCAGTACCATTGACCATGAGCTACCACTTGAGGACCAGGAGCTAGCACATACCATTCTGCAAATTCTACGTCCACATAAGATGGAAACATATAATTGTTTCCATTATTTGTGACCCTCTATGCTTTAAATGTTGTATAGACGTGTCCTAATGTTTATTTACAGAATCTTCCAAACGCACAACATTAAATTCACATATGTGTGTTTGTTTGGCAGCAGTAGGGTTGGGGAGCCAAAGGTAGCTCCTGGTACCGTTGGTGTCCAGCTAACCAGACTCTTCTAGGCTACAAGCAGGAGTTAAACAGCTCCCAGCGACCCTCAATTTCGAACCTTGAGAAGAGTAATAGGACTTTTTTTCGACATCAACTGCCCTTGTAACTTCGTAATAAAAAGTATCTAGCAGGAGTGACAGGTTTAAAAGCGTATTATAATAGTCTAATGGTGCAGGTACCGGTCACGAGTGGAATGGGCAATTGTGTTTAATCAATCACAAGTAGGCAGAATGGATGGTTGTCTCACCAAATATTTATGAATGTGTGATTTAGAACATCGAAACGACATTAAGAAACAAATAATTTAGTTTTAAGATTCCTCTTGTTCTCCCTTTATGCTTTCCTCAGCTCTGGCTGGATTCAGCTGTGTAAATATTATAAATGTCTGATACAAACAGCAGTGCTAGCCCCTTAGACAGTCTGCTTTACTAGGCAGGAACACTCTAACTTGTCTATCTTAATCCGGTCAAGTGGCACTGCGAGTAGAGCACTCGCTTTGCCATCCGTGCAGAGCCTGCTAACAGGTTCAAATCTCGGCAGGGCCAAACTCAGCCTTTCATCCTTCCGAGGTCGATAAATGTGCACCACACACCGTGGGTAATAATAAGCAGCGCTCAGATACCTGAGGGTTCGTAGCGCTATATAAATGCAAAATTATTATTATTATTATTTTTATTATTAATCTTTTAGGCTCTAATAAAGTGTCGAGTTAAAGGAGTAGTTGGTTCAGAAATGTTATCGTCCCAATCGATCGGGCATGAGAACGTTTTTATTTACCTCACTGTTGATTCTGTGCTTCTTCACTATTCAGAAACTATGGCAACAATTTAGCCCTACATGTACCAACCTGAATATTCTGAAGAGAAAATCCCTGAAAGGGAAAAAACTAGAGACCATGTGGAATCAGATGAAAGTCATGAGGCTCAATCACCGGAGCCTGAACCCAGTTGCATGGAAGATGTTCCTACCTGGTGTACCTGCCATCGTTATGAGCTTATGCCTACTCTGGTGGAGAACTGCTGTTGCAGAGAAAACTCTGGTTGCTTGGCTTACATTGCCGAAGAAGACACACCACTGTTATACGTTACCGAGCTGCATGACTTCATGGCAGTCTGCCTCTCAAGATCTGTGTTGCGAATGATGATGGTCCTTTTGCACGTACTTTAAGCTACAGTTCGCTCTCGTAACCCAAGTAATGAGTGCGTTCACTCTATATATTTTATGTTTGATGACCGAGATGGCTAACATAATATGTTGATCCCCTACATCAATATACCTTTGATGGATCACTGATGATAGAATTTTTATGAAAAATGAATAAATTACTCATTGTAATCTGAAAATAAAGTGTTCATCTTTAGATTTATCATCCAAACAATTACGTTTCTTTCACTTGGAAGTATCTCCCAAACGGTTATTGCTGGAATGTGCTTTGACATTTCTAATTGATCCCTTCTTGAAATCACAGGTAGTAGCAGTACGTCGTATGGAAAGGTACTTTTTAAAGCATAACAATGCCTTACATTTTACAAGGTAGACCAAACAAAAAAAATGCAATTATTGGGTTCATTCAAGTAAACTATTTCTGTATCTCTTATACAGGTGGTACATACTTGTGGCAACTCGTGCCTTTACATGGTGGATTCATGGAAGACTGGGATTTCGCGTTCAATGTGTAATGTCTGCCAGTAGGGTTCGAGTCATTCGTTAGGGATTTCCCCAGTGACCACGGACAATACTGTGGATTTATACAGACAGTACCTTGGCCGCAGCAGTATAATTTGTAGTGTCATTGCCATCCACTTTACCACACTAAATAACAAATAAAAAAAATGAGTTAATCTGAAAAGTTGTTAGAATTTAATTTTTAAGGCCACATCACATCCAAACATCTAAGACTATCGTAAAGATTGGTGTGCTTTAACAAGTTTACTAGCCTATCGTGCTCCCCTCATCCACCTCCATCCCCCCTCCGCTATCAATGACAATTCGAACCTGTGGGCATTCGATTGCAAGGGGGCTGGGAGGATGGGAACGTTCAATGTGCAGAATACCATGTACACCACAAAGGGTTCTTTCACATGGGGACCCATATCCACATGGCCACCCCGGACCCGTTGTCTCCAGACTCCCCTTTGAAGACCCCGTCCCTGCAATCAACATTTCTGTGTCCATTGACTGTGTTCCGGGCCTATCACGCTCCCCTCATCCACATCCATCCCCCCTCCGCTATCAATGACAGTTTCTAACCTGTGGGCATGCGATCGCAAGGAGGCTGAATACCACAAAGGGTTCTTTCGCACGGACCCTTATCCACATGGCCATCCCAGACTCCAACACCTGACTCCCCTTTGAAGACCCCGTCCCTGCAATCAACATTTGTCTGTGCCCTTTACTGTGTTCAGGGCCTATTGCGCTCGCCTAATCCGCATCCATTCCCCTCCGCTACCAATGACAGTTCGCACCTGTGGGCATGCGATTGCAAGGGGGCTGCACTGGCGGGATTGAGGGGGTCAAACATTGTCATGGGACTGGTGGGTGTCAATGAAGACATCAGGCATTCACATACACACCCACTTCTGTAATCCTTTATAAACACAAGAAAACATCTGTGAGTTCGACAACGGATATCGCCAGCTCTTCACTTTTTCCCTTGCTTGCTGAGTCGGCTCATCTGTTCTTCTAAGTAATGGTTAGTCGACCTTTACGATTGTATTCTGTAGTGTCAACGTTCTCTGCTAGATGACTTTCTATTGCTTTATACTAAATGTACACCCTATTCTTTTTTTATTTCATTCAAAAAGTCTACACCATTATCAACCGTCCTATGCAATTTTATTTCTGTAATTAGCACATAACATTACAGAATATTGCTTCCAAATGTAATCTTTCTTAGTGCATGTTTTCAATGTGTGTTTGCTTTAGGAGCCATTTTATATGAAATGTAAATGTGTTTTATTATCAAAGGAAAATTATGCTTTATTTACTCACTGTGATACTTTTTACATAGTGATATTTATTTATATTTCTTTAACAGATCATACGGACAATCCAACAATGCCTTCTTGTATTGTTTTGGATAGCACTAATAACAGCCATGCTAAAAGTCAGAGTACAGTCCTGCATGCATTTCCAAAGGATTTAAATTTAATAAGAAAATGGCTCTTGAGCTGCGGATTTCCAGTGTACGAAATTGAAAGAAGATACAAGGATGTCTTGGATGGCGTGAGGGGCAATCGATTCTGTGTCTGCAGCATGCACTTCTCAGAAGATATGTATGAACAATCACAGTACACTAAAAAGCGTTGCCCCAGACTCCTTCACAAATTACTTCCCAATGCAGTACCAACTGAATTTCAGCACACGCAGACACAGATAAGCAGTGAACGCTGAATTTTTAAATGTATTTGACCATTTTCTAAATTTGTCTGTATAATATGTCTTCTAAATGACCACTGAATATATTGAAATAGTATGTTACCAGGTAACATATTGAACGGTTTTCAGTTTTTGGGGAATATTTCCATTGATATTTTATTACACAAGTTTCCTTCGTGGCATGATGTACTGTGGTTTGTACATTTTGAACTTTAGATTACTTTGTGTATCCTTACTTTAGAGATAATCCAATAGTTCAGTGCAATGGGAGCATTTCCAAACATACACTCACATTGCGACTATGGTATTTTTAATTACCATGTCTGCCTCTACGCAGATGGCATTGATGGAATTACGGACCGTAACCACGGAGGAAACCACAGACACGTCCAACATCCTAATGGGGAGGCCATGCAACTTGCACACAAACTTATTTTCATTGTTTTTGATGTGGTCTAAATTATAATACTAATGTCCATTTTCTATTGAACAATTGTATGAATATAACATCAATTAAAGGACTGTGATGCTACATTGACCACTTTTCCGGAGTCCACAGCAATCTCACTCCCCTTTCAAGTAATTTCTTTTTAATATTCCTGCAAATGTGACTATACAGAATATTTGTGTTCAAGTTCAACTTAAAACATATTGATTATTGTTATATATAATATTAGCTTTAGATACAAACTGGCTTGTAGGCTTCTATGTCAATATGGACTACCTTTTACATGCAATGTTTTATGTTATATCTTTAATATTACAATTACTGTTATATAGGCCAAGTCTGGAACTTCAGCAACGTACTATTCTTCTACTGCAACCGGTGTGGAGGAGGTATAAGAAGTGATAATTTATTGATTTATACTAATAGTTATTAAGAACATCTTTTTTACATTTAAGACAACTTATTCTTTTGACAATTTGCAATACTGTCAGCAAATTGCAAAGCATTCCATCAACAACCTTGATGTATTTATTGCAGAAACACAAAGTAATCCTTCAGAAAAATATACATTGTCACTGAATAACATAGACCCTTTTACTATATGAATGGTGAAATGTTTTTGTTTATAAACTTTAGCTGTTTAGTGAAAATGGAATCGTTGAAACAAAATAACATTAAAACGCATTAAGGGGCCACAATTTAATCAATATGTTTTTCAGGATTATCTCACACAAACTCTGTGACATCTCTGAAGGTTATCAGGTACAGTTTTCAAATATGTCTTTTTAAAGTGTTCCATGTACACAGTGTTTGACTTTATGTCAATACTAATTTAAACATTTTATGCAGACGGTTAATCGTATCTTTTTACAAAGTTTTACTGATATTGTAAGGTCAACAATCATAAAATCAACTTTCTCAAGATGTACTTTGTGTAATCAAAGATTTTGACATTAAATTGTTTAACAATGTAATCAATGTTCTTTGAATTTGTTATGTACAAGGAATGTACTACTGAAGCGGTCTAAATTGAAGAGACGCATAGACAAGAGGTATACATAAGATATTGTAAAATATCTGTTATCCATTTGAACTGTGATGTAATGTTTAATATGTTCTAATGGTTTCCATAGTGACATTTTGTTATATATGTATATATGATTCTCTCGTCTCAGAGGATAGCTCAGGGGCAACGTGGTCGTTTTGGAAGTGTCTTGGAAGCAAGATGTCACGGAGCATCACAGGTTCGATCCCATGTTCGCACTTAGAAACCTCTGGGTATTAAGTGCGTTATAAATAACCCATTACAATTGCAATTCTTTAAATGGAAGAGCAAATTTCAAGGTTTATACAATTTCAAAATACTATTTTTCAGCTTGGTCTGGTGGTCGGCAAATCCAATTTGACTGTTTCAAGGGAAATTTTGAAAAAAGGGTACATAAAAGAAAGGTGTTTAAAAAAAATAAGTTGTTTATCAGTTATTTTATTAAAATTACATTTTCATTTTCTAATTCACATATTCTCTATGTGTGCTATAGATTAAGCCATTTTCTTCTCCATGTTATGAGGCCGAGGAAGAAGAGGAGCATAAAGGCTCTGACAACTGCACTAATGATGTTGCTTGCCAAACAGTTGTCACTTGGGAGCAGATACATGTTGAGGCTCAGCATTGTCCTCATAGGATTCAGTGTCATGATGCAGATGTCCAGTGGCCGGAATTTGAATTGAATGTCAGCGGTGACCGATGGAAAGTAACCCTGGATCATTGTTACAGCACACGTCACTCAGAAGAAACAGACAACACAGAAGATGTTTCAGAATTGCTTGCAGAACTGCTCACACAATTCACACCCTCTAAAAAATGCTATCCAAGAAACAGACAAAGTTCCCTCTTTCCGCAATACATGTGGACAAATTAGAACTATCACACTAGGAAAAAGAAACAAAGCATCTTTGCTACTGATTGACAATTGCTGATTGACAATTGTGCTTGCGATGTGGACTTCACTCTTCCTAGTGTTTAGGACTTATCCACCATCATGGAATCGCAAACCAGTATACTTCAGGACAATTGGCTATTAAAGGAACCAAAATACATTGTATTTGACTGCTGCCTGATCGAGATTATGAAAATGATAACATGTGATCATAAATTGTGTAGTAGGATTTGTGGGGAGCCATTGGTGAAGTCTACTCATGTAGTCAAAGTCACCAACGTGAAGATCAAGGGTAGCTGTGTACACCACCAGAACTCATTTTCATGGTCTGCTCAACCCATATTCGGAAATGTGCCTGCTGGCAATGTACTTTGTTCATCTGCTTTGTTGTTTGGTGGATCAACATACAGTACAGTTTCACGTTTTTCTAACTTTGTGGCGCTCGCGTTCCTTTCAAAAACCCAGCACTACAAATATCAGAAGAATTTCTTGTTTTCCGCTATTAGCCAGGCATGGACACAAGAACAGACATCACTGGACTAAGGGCTCTGGCTTGCTGGCGATGGACAGTGGGACAGTCTAGGTTTTTCTGCTAAATACTCTACTTACCACTTCCAAGATGTGGAAACCAAATAAATAGTGAGTTCAGTTGTTGTCGTTGTGCAAGTAACTGAACGTACATCTTCTGTTACCATGGTAAAATGTGGTTTCAATAAATCAATTCAACTTCTGCAATCCAGAGGAATGCAATAGACCCGATAGCCACTGACAAGTTTCAATAGCCAAGGCCATGCAAGAGCAGTTGCCAGACATAAAGCATCAATATGTTTAGCATGTTGTACTGCTGCTCGGAAGAAAAGGCTACAGAAAACATTTTAAATTGGTCACACTGTATCAGCAACCATCTTTGGTGGAGCTTAAAAACCTGTGATGGGTCAGTAGATATTCTGCTTGGAAAATGGCATTCATTGATGCACCATTGTTCCAACATACTCTCTTGGAAAGAAAACAAACATTTCCACGAATGTGCACATGGACCCTTGAGCAAGGAGCAGCAGCGCAAGAAAAGGTGGTTGGTTCCAGGCTCCCCTGCTCACACAGCACTTGAGAAGATCGAGTATGACAAAACACTTTTTGTAAGATAAAACTTTTTCAAGAGACACGAAGGGACTCTCCGAGTTCTGCCACACTGGCGATTTGGAGGGATTCCATAATATGTGCTTAAGGTACAGGTCTATAAGGTTGCATTTTGGAAAATACGGTATGTAGGGCAGAACAAGGCTGGCTGTACTTGCACACAACGAGAATGTTGGAAGGGAAATAGCAAAAACTGCAGCAATACCCAGGAGGCTTTGTTACAACTATGGGTTTACCAAAAAAAGCAAACAGTGGGTGGCAAAGCCAATCTTCCAGCAGATGGATTTTGATTTAGTGAAAGATCTGACATGGAATGTGCTGGCCATGCAAACATATGGAATTGATCAAGATTTTGTTTCCAGGGCCCAGTCTATGCCACAGAACATTGCTAAAGAGGATTGCCCTACCAAACTTGAATTTATTGAAAGGTTGTATTCAAGATTCAAATGATGTGTAGCTCTCTTCAAAATGTCTAACAAACCCAGTTTCAAACTTCTCCACAGTGTTTGAAAACTGTTTTCATTGTACAATAAATGGAATAGTATGTCACCTGAGATGTAATATTTAAATCATTTATTTTTAATTAATTACTGTTTGTGAAGTAATGTCAGTAGATAGGCCTTACAATTTCAATTTTTCTTTGATTCGTGTATTTATTACCATCAATATAATTGATTTATATTAGAACAAAAAATGTCGGTCTGATTATTTCAAATATGTGACTCTAATCAAATCAAATGTACAAGAGACTGGTGAGCTTAAAACCAACAGTTACCAGGAGCTACTTTTGGCTACCCCAGGCCGACTAATGAAATGCTATAAACTAGCTACTTGTTCCATAGTGGTAGCACCTGGTGACCGTTTACTTCTGGATACCCAGACACTGCTTGTAATTCCTGCATGTCCAAACCTAATTGAGAGCCCTGTTTATAATGTACTCATAATAGTTGAAGAATCTAAACAGTAATTTGGAGCAAAAGACAAACAGAAACTCAATGTCTCCAAAGCTCTGGTCCTCCCCAGGCTGTACTACTGCAACAGCCTCTTACTCATTATGCCTAAATTCTCCCTTTGCCCCCTTCAACTAATCCAGAATAGGACTGCAAGACTTATCTTTGGCCTCAAGCCCAGGGACTGCATCACTCAAGCCCAAATATCTCAACTGGCTCCCAGTGGCTGTGAGGATCAAATTCAAGACCCTCTGCATCATCCACTACTTCCGACTCTTTCCCTAAATACCTCCTTCTTAGAGACCTTTGGTCATCTAGCTGCAATTCTCTGCCGATCAGATGCATTCCAAGAAGAGAGTGTGGGGTAGATGTCTTTCCTCGGCAGGCGCTTCCTTCTGTAATGGCCTCCCTGCACTCGTTTCTGCCTGATCTCCTTAAGTTCCGGAAGATTCTCAAGACCCAACGTTTCTCTTCTTCATTCTCCCCACCTCCTGCTAATGCCCCCCTCTGTTGCATTGACTGGCTGCCTGGTCCCTTCTGATCTCCACAGGGCACCAGGTCCTATTTGCCCAGTATAACCGAGCACCCGGTCTTCTAACCACCCCCCCCCCCACAACCTGCATTTGTCCTTGCGGGCCCCTTTCCCCTGACAAGCCCGGCGGGGTGTGCATCCCTACTGAGGCTGGTCCAACCCGTCCTTGCACTTCGCATGTGATCCTCAATCCCTTCGCATGTGATCCTCAATCCCTGCCTCTGCTGGCACTTGCCCACCTGGTCTCCCCTTAGCACCTGCCTAGCCCCATTGGCCCTCTTCTTCCCCTTCCCCTCCACCTCCTCCTCGTCCTCCTCCTCTTCCCCCATGCAATTGTATTCCTCCTCTTGCCCTGCACCTCCCTCACATCCTAGCATTCTCCCTTCTGCCCCAACCTATACCTCTACCAACTTCCCCTGCACTTTGTATTACTGCTCTTGCATGATCCGAATGGCACAAGGCCTAGTATGACGGTTATTATTCTTTTCTCCACCCACACCCCCCTGTTTTGTCTTGTGGTGTCTTGAAACACAATTTTTTGTATAGGTGCTTTATAAATAACCTATACATAAATAAAGTAAATGAAGTCGAACATCGCAGGAAAGTAGGAATCAAGTTAAGTGGCTGCAGATAGCAAAAGGCCAACGGTTTATGTGCCACAGTGTTAGCCAACACTGAAATAAATACAAAGGAATATGTCTTGCCAATGTGCACAATGAACGTGCGCCTGTGGCCTTTGCACATTTACATCTTACTGTGGAGGCCCACGTGTGGAGGACACATGCATCAATGCAAAAATCAATATGATTGCTGGAATAGATATACGCAGAAGATAGTAAGCCTTTCAAAACTGCACTTGTTTGAGGTATGCAGAATTTTAGTGATGTAAACTTTGTTTCTTTTTATCGTTGCTCCATGCACGTGTTGCCCTGGCTGCAACAGTCTACCCAACCTGGTGTGTAATTGCCCCTCCTCCTCCCTTCCCGGTCCATTTGTGCCTTCTCTATATATTAACCCACCACTTTTGTATTCGAATTCTGTTTATTTCAGACAAGAAGTGTCCCACTTTGGCCATAAAAACTGCTTCACATTATTAATGGGTTTATTCGGAAATTCAAGCCTGTCTGCACCTTGCCTTGGGTCAACTTTGAAAGAATATGTAGATGTTGTGGGATTAGGCACATTGATACCATTGAAATGGAAGTAAATATTGTCATATGTGGGATACTTGAAATATTTTGTTGTTTTTCATTGCACAGCTTGCCATTAATATTGTTCAATTTTGTGGCATGTGTTCCCAAAACAAAACTCTCTCTGACACGCTGTGAACGCTGGATAACGGGTTGCATTGTTATGTGTCCTTTAATACACCACACTAACAATTTCAAGGCCAAAATGTGTCGAATATCCACAAAAAAGTGATAAGATTCACTACATTGAAAGCTTATGTAGGACTGTTATGTTTCTATTACTGAGATCTGTCTTTCGAAGCGGTTGGTCATCTGTCACATAGGGAGAATGGAAACACAAGACACAATGAAAGCAAGGTTTTAAATAAAATGTATGCGAGTGAGGGTGGCAAGTGTGCTGTATGCTATATGATTTACGTTGTGACTGATGAATGTTCAATTTTACGCAAAAAACAGACATCGTTCTTGTTAATTGTAACTTAAATTGGTAGTTAACATAAATATGTACTGTGTATATATAATTATAAATTGGGTAATTAAATATATTTGTGCATTCTCAATTTTCCATAGTTCTATTATACCGATGTGCACCTGTCATGGGTACAGTTTACCGGTCCAACGGCTTCTTTAACCACAAATGAACAATTATCATCAACAATGCATCTATGAAAACCCTTATCTGAGACGATTGCCAGACACCAATCTGACATTTTGCAGTTGCAGTAATAAGGAGCAACATATAGGTTCTGAAAAATTAAACCACTAATTTGTTCTCTGTGATAGAACGCCATGTGGATCGATCAGATATCGATGGTGGAATATAATAACTTTCTGTGAAGAGTGCAAAGATTGTGATTGATCGATCGTTGAACGTAATCAGCATTGTAAGATCCCCGTTCACAGTTAAAAAATAAGAACCATGCAATGTTTGCTAGCTATAACCTCTATTGGAAAGAGTTACCCATGTTTTTGTGGTCTTAATTACCTCTTTGTCAAAATTAAAAGTACTGGTTACGCTCCTGATTATTGCTGTTTTCTTCAAAATAAACTATTTTTATTGTTTTGCGTCTGTTGTGGATATGTGTGTTTATTTTCCTGGTTCTGCTTTAGATAACATTCTGATGTTGGTGATGACAGGGTACGTTTGGCTACACTGCCCACCAACATCATTAAACTAGGTGGAGCTCATTGTGAGCATCTAGTGATGTCAATGTTAGGGGCGGGTGATCTGAATTAGTGCCGCAAAGGCACTTGAACTTAGGGTGATGGATCAACCGATAAGATTAGCACAAGATGGCAGTACCCGACCCGTCAATTTCGCATGTGTTAAAGTGAGAAAAACTCAGGTAAGGTGGATTCTTTTTTTAGAACGATCAATGTAAAATACATGCAGTATCGATTGGGGCAATAACATTTCTGACCAAATTATCCCTTTAACAGAAGTGGCCCTGGCAGCCACAGACTGCCATAGCTCCAGAGAAAGTAAAATGCTTGGGCCCAAACTAAATATATTGGTTGGCTTACTTGTTCACCTCTGGGTACCTAATGGAGGCTTCTATGAAGGCCCACATACACAGTACCAAAATGTCTATGTGGTTGGCACGTTGGAGCCTCCAAAAGGAGGATCCTTCCAATGCAACATGTTCATATTGGGCCACTTCAGCACAAGCATATCTAGAGGCAGAGCGGTGCTGCATCAAGTTTATGCTTCATTTGTATACTCATTGGCCCAGCTTAGTATCTGGTCTTCCTTTCCTCATCTTTACTCTCTCCAGTATGTCATGGATGAGACGGATCAACTACCTAGCAGTGCACAATGGATTTAGGAAGGAGGATTTAATTGGCTTGGCTCCAGTTGGGTGGCTTACCTATGGTTCTACTTCTGGATTCCCGAGACTGCATCTGGATTTAAATGGTATCAATCCAATAGTGGAAGTGAGTCTTATGTAATAGTGGGATAGTGTAAGCTAAGATTTCATTTATAGTGTTTGTATTAGGGAGATATTTCCTTTGGAGTGTTTGCACCTTAATGTTGATATTTGCAGAATTCATCTTTTAAAGGCAGTAAACGTAACTATGTGTCACAATTTTCTTTACCTACTGATTAAACACACATCTATGTGCACATATATACACATACATACATACATTGCTGTTATGGCGACTAACCCCAGGATGCCCAAGTGACTTTAGAAACAGGAGGATCATCTGATCATCTGGAAATGCCTGAAAACTGAGCTTGCGACTAGACCGCAAAAAAGAAACATTTGACAACCAAGACACGATGCTGCAGGCTTGATCTAATTTTGTGATCTGCAAAGAAATAACTTTATGACAACTGGACTGGCAACAATGAACCTCACCACCTGCCCAGGATAATATTTCTAAAGTCAGGCATGCCATTAACAAAACATGTGCCAGGCTTCCCTGTTTGACCCAGGTTCAAATTAACAGGACCTTAAACTACCTTCCAAGTTTTTCCCCCCTCTGATTGAGATCAAATCAAAGGTAAAGACCATGGGGTGCTTTGGTGAGACCAGAATTTAACTCTGGTCTCGCACGTTCAAGCAGCAGTGGAAGAAGAGGAGTGTGGCCCGTTAGTTGGAGCCATTACCAACTCACAATTGGATTACAGTAAATGTTCTACTGGTGGATTACAGGTTGTGCAAAATGCAGCAGTAGCACTCATATTTCGGGTGTGGAAAAGAGACCATGTTTTGGATCTGAGGCATACACTGCATTGGTTAACGGTCTAGGTGAGAGTACATTTTAAAATATGTTGCCTGCTATTTTAATGCCTGATGAGGCAGCAAAGAGCCTATTCATCTGCTAAACTAAAAAAGATACCAACTAGGAAGATTTTTTCTTTTGGCTAAAACCACTCACTCATAGTGCCCTCCTTAAGATGTGTTTTGTTTGGTGGAAGAGGGTTGAGCTACTAAAGCCCAATATGCGGGATTAAGCTAGGGTGGTCCCACAAAGAACTGCCCAATTTAGACATGTTTTGTAAACAATTCAAATTCAATCTCTTTTGCTAAATTGTCCAACTTGTGGGCAGGCCTTTGCCTCTCTTTTCATCATTGATGGCAATTAATTTTGTGACCAAAGTGCCTAATTAATGTGTTTAATCAATCAATAAATCTACTAATGAGCAATAAAATGCCTAATCTCTAAGAAGAGGGCCCTCATAGTCACAAAATAGGCAGGGGAGCGCCTAAGGTGATACTTGCTCAAATAGATACAAGTAATCACAGATGCCCACAAATAGTCAAGGGTGTGCCTGTGGTACTGCTAATTCAAAATGGATACACATGATTAAACAGCTCTGGACATGGTCTCCAGTAGCCATCCTCCTCCCCAACAATCCCAACTCATCTTCCATATTTCCATATCACACTAAGCAAACCAACCAGGTAATATAACACTGCAGCAGCTGGAAACATAAACAACCCCTATGCCTCACACCACTATACTGCAACTTGCAGACCATCCCAGCAAAGGATAGTCTTCCACAGAACCAAACATGCATAACACCTTCATTTGGGGCTCTCCTATGTAAACAGAAACTCACCTAGAATTGTACGAGCAAATAGAGAACAGGTGCTTCTGATCTTCTGGAATCAACAGTTCAGTTTTACCCTACTGTCTCCAACTCCCTCCCCACTTCAACCCCTCCCTTCCTCTTACTGAATTCAGGGCCAGGAGGCAGCTGAAATGTAGCAGCCGCTCGTCAGCTCATAGGACCCTGTAACGTTAGACCATGTTACACATATGTATTATGTACATTTGCCTTTACGATGAATATTTCTCAGAGTACAACATGGGTATTCCAGTATATACTATATGTATATAAGTAAATGGAATAGAAACTTCTTTTTACATTTCAACATCCTCGTGGTGGAACCAAGCTTCTTACTAACCACGGACATCTCTAACTCATCACGCTGCAGTTGGAGACCCTTTACTGCATCCTGCCAAGGAATTGGAAACCACACAGCCCTGGGTTATCCACTCACCTGCACACATGACTTAGCAGTATTGGATACTAACTTCTTTCTAAAGTTCTTTTGTATACTAAGAAGACTTCATACTAAACCGAATTAAGTGTTAAAAGGAAAAGAACTATACCTTTTGACACGGTCCTATGTTTGGACTCCAAGTTCCCACACTTCACACAGCGTGAAGAACAAGACAAAACGCTTTGTTTATTGAACAGGCAACAGTTATCAGAAGGAGCTATAGATGTTTTTGTAGCTCACACATTTTGTTGTTGGTTCCCCTGAGTAGGTCTACAGACAATTGTAAAAAAAAAAAAATGTGTGATGGACGAAACATGTTGGGTTACACACATTGGAAAATAAACAGTCTGGATAGTTCTTATTAGATTGAGATGTGTTTCCCCTATAGGCAGAATAAGGGGGACTTTAAAGAACAGATTTTTCTGGTGAGGCATCCTGAAATTAGAGGAAGTGTCTTACACTGCCTAACCAACACTGAATTGCACATTATTAGCAATTTTGCACATAATTATTGTATTGTCAAGAGATTCGTGAAAACACTACACTATGGTTTTTAGCTTTGTATAGGAAGTGTGTTTTTTATGAATATTTTATGTATGGTTTTACACTTTAAAGCATTTTTGGATGAATTTTAGAATATGAAGCACGCAAATCGTGTTGAAATGTGTCTTGTTTAGCGAAATGTCAGAAGGGTGTGTAATGTTTTTGATGTGTACATACAATTTTGATAATATATGTGCGTCTTTTTGGCCAAATAAAGAGAATATTGTTCAACAAAAATTAGCGACTTAGTGATAAGCATTTCACTAGAACACATTCAGATTGATAGAACTTGAGTCAGGTCTCTTATTGCCACCAATAAAATATGAAAAAGTGTTTAATGAAAGGTGAAAAGCACTTATACGATAGGTTGAGATAGTGACAGCATCTAATGAGGCAACCCAGAGTGCTTAAAAAAAGAACATGTATATATGTACATTCAATAGTGTGTAAATTAATTACTCACCAACAGCTGGAAATGGCACAAATCTCTGGATCAAGAGGCGGGTTGAAGGGGTGAAGGTATTGGCTTTTTGAACCAGGAAATTAAGACCTACCTAGAAACAAAGATTAGAACAATGAATGTAAAATTAGAATGCAATATACATCTTCTCTGTTTCTTGTGGAGAAGGAAAATATTCTTATCGTTGTGCCTGCTGGATACCACCTTTTTGAATTGTTCCCCACAAGGATAAGTTCCATTTGAGTGGAAGATATTTTAAATGGAGTAAGGCCCTATGAATCTCCTACTGTGGGTCTGTGAAAATCCTTTCAACCTCCCCAAAACGAGCTGCAAAGCCGGTTCTGACCTAACCGTCAGAAAGATAGCTAAGCACTTTCGCCAGACATACGTGTTCAACATGCAGGACACTTGCTTTTAATCCCACAAAGGCCAATCAAATGAGTAACAGTAAATTGAGTTATTTATGTATTTAATGTGTTGCAGTTTACAAGTAAACTTTTCACATTATTTAAATATAAAATTACTGAATCATAAACATCAATAAATATAATATCACAATAAAATGTAGAATATAAAATTACATAAATGTCATACATTTGCAATGTTTAATAAGATAAGCAACTAGTGCTAAGTAAAAAATCAGTTGTGCACATATATAATAGTCTATACCGAATAGCTCTACAATACATTTGTACCTCACTCTATTTAATTCAAAGTCGCAGTAGAGCAATTGATCACAATTATTCACAATTCCCCCAGGACTCATGGGGGCTGATCCATGGAATTTGTGTGCCGGAAAGCGGGGATTTGTGCGCCATTCTGCCCCAAATCCCTGTTTAACAAATGGGGTTTTGCGGGCAGAATGGCGCACAAATCCCTGCTTTTCGGCGCACACATTTCATGAATCAGCCCCATGATGTCCTTACCTTTCTATGATGGAAACAATAAACATATAGTTCTAGTTCTATATAGTTATGCCCACAATCTTTTCTATCTTTTGCCACACATTGTACATTGAAATATATAGTTTCATGTTCCTCGTATTGATGCTCTGTAGCCAAAATGCCATATCTTTGATCAAATCTGGATCATGCACATATCTACCATATGATCTAAGATATGTCTCATTCAGATTTAAATGCTTGCCCGTTTCAATAGCATCCCTGTTATTGCATAGTCGACACCAATGGTCAGCCCAAGGTAAATGACTTATCGTCCCAGTAACTGACTGTACAGGCAGATGGTCCAATCTCAAAAGCACGATAAAACGTCTAAGTCTAGGAGAAGGAGCAAGATTCAAATACATTCAAATACAACGGCTATTTCTTGAACGTGTGGAGTAATTGGGACCTGGACTGATACTTTTTTAAGTTGTTCAAGTGGGCATAATTTTCTAGCCAGTCCCACAGCTCCAGACGCCTAGCAAGTGCATGCTTCATTTTATTGATATCATTCCCCTTTCTCTGTATCCAACATATTTCATCAAAAAATATGTCCATGCTTTTTTTTAGTTGACAGGTCGTAGATTTCTTGAGTGTTTCCGGATACATGGCCATTAGCAGAATGTTGTTGGGGTTGTTGCTCATTATGATACACATTTCTGCCCTTTTCTTTAACACAATAGATTTAAATGATATAAGGCCTAATTCCAATCTAAACTGAGTTATGATAGCATTGATTATCCCATTTTGGAGGATTCTGGAATGAAGCACTGTCTAAAATGTATTATGATTAACAATATTTTATGTTATCTTGCATTTGTATATCACCATATCATCGCTCAAGGTCCTTTTATTACTTACAGAACATACAGAATCAAATATATACCCGGATCCCCCTAGGTATTAAAAATGAAAGATTTATTAAGGTCATTATTAATGTCTTCCTGATGCAAGGATCTGCATACCTGAAAACCTGAAGCATGCATCTCAATTTGGTAAAACAAATTCCTTGTATCCAGGTACATTGTCTGTCTAAAGACCAATCACCATTCCTCAGGTTCTCCGATATACATCTAGTGTTAAAAACAGCTAATGCAACCAATCAAATTGAATTTCATATTCAGTCATGGGAAGCAACACTTGTGTCTGTGGGGGATGTTGTCCTGCAATAAGTAGGCAAAGGTAGACTTTTTCTCATTGTCTTTGTGCACTTTGTCTGCCTATGATGTAGTTGCCGTGTCAGACGCACAGTAATTGGAAGAAGCATTGTCCACTTTCTGAGAACTTAACCGCGCAAGCAGAGTCGCGTGTCAAAGAAATGGAAGAGACATTGGAAGAGATGCTGTGGTAATTAATGAGAGTACACTGGAGAAAAAGGATGCAAAGTAGAAGGGATTGTGGGAAGCTGGATGGCACAACTGGTGGGAAGGCTGTTACCAAGACCGATTGACTTACGAGAGAGCAGGAGGCTACATGTTTGCTGATTGACACCAGTTTGACGAGGATGCCAGGCATGTAATGAATTGTGCAAATGGTACCAGAACCCACAGCATGGGTCTGTGAGAAATACAAGTGTAAGGAGCTGGGGGAAAGAGGGCGAAACCATTCCTAGAACACCTTTGAGAGGGAAGAGCAGAGCAATGAAGGAAGCCCTTAATAGAAAGCATGGAGAGAGGTAAGAGATCAGAGAGGAAGATAGAGCTGGGAGAGAGGTTGAGGATGTGGGACTCAAGGTCAGGAAAAGGCAGAGATCCCAAATGAGAAGATTGGGAGCATTCTAAGGGAGAACGTGGGGAAGACTGTCTTGTGGTTAAACCACTGCAATAACCGGGCGCAGGGGAGTCATGAATTTAAGGGAACCTTAGAAGAGTTACCATGTGAGAGTTGTAGTTAAAACACTCCAAAGACCAAGCGTGGGTGTTATTTCTATCTCATGTAAACAGGAGAAGGATGACTTAGTAAGTGAATCAGAGAAACTTCGCTTATTGGGAGTTGTTGGTCAGTGTAAATGTATTGGAAAGAACGTAAAAATAGGTGAATAGGTTTAACTGATGTCACGGCTTGGCATTCTTACGACTGTGGTCCTCATTCCTTCCCTTTATCCCACTAAACAACTCTGCCTTGGAAGTAAAACAGTCACTCACATCGGTGAGGTGTTTAGTGCCCCACATTTCTGTTTTGTCATTTAGTGCCTGTGTCAGGAAGTCTTGTCTTTAGATGCACTTGGCACCACCACCCCAGGTTCCTGGAGTCATCTGTATGGCAGTCAGGCATTAAACTATGTGGTGCCTGCTTGGTTTTGGAAAGTACTACTATCAATCACCCCATGCCTTTACAGCACCATTATGGTGAGTGTCTTTCTCTTTCTCTCATAGGATCTCCAAAATCAGCACCCTTAACAAAGGGTCTGCAAGCAAACAACCAATGAGAGAAAATGCCAAACGACCGAGATACAGAACGGACTATGCAGCAGAATGAACGAAGCAAGCTGCTACTAGGCCTGCATCAGCATACAGCGAGTCCGAGCGCAGAGTGCTCCAGCTGGACCCACCTGCTCAAAGATGGCGAACCACTGCAGTGCAACGCCAGCATGAGTGAGAGTGAAGAGCACCCAACCATGTTCTCATGCTCAAGGACATTACACTCACATGTATGGGGGCAGCAGAACAGCACCCCACCAAGGCCATCACACAAACTGGGACAGCGAATGTTGAGGGCCTCCTTTGCCAGAGACGGGCGGATAAAAGGGAGGAAGGGATTGTTTGGGTGAGGTCAAGGGAGGACAAGGAGTATCAAGAGACCAGGTGTGGAAAAATCAGAGAAGAGTGAAGGAGAATTCCTGAAGGGGTGTGCAAGCAGAGTTACTGGATGGTGGAAGACAGTGGTACTAGGGTTTGAGTGTGCGTGTAAAGTGAGTGTCATGCATATCCCGTGCACTTACCTTACTCCAGGAAGGATGCGGCTATACCTGTTGAAAAAAACGGCAAACACCTGGACAAGCTTGATACCGCAGCACACCAATGACCGACTTCCGTCATACCAACCAGCATTATCTTGACACTTTAATGGAGCAGCATCTTCTGTTGCCATGGACGCATGCCACACTACTATGGCTTTGCTCTGACTACAGCGCCATTATTTAAGGTGCTGTAGCTGGACGAATGATGCATCTAAACGCTCTCCGTTTGCTTCTTGCTTACGGATTCCTGCTTTTCCAGTTTGCTTGCCAGCCCTACGTTTCTCCTCCTAGCATGCTTGTTGCCTCCTGCTGGCGTCTCCTTTCTCCCTTCACTCACGACTGGTAAATTCCTCCTTGCCCTTGGGTACTTGCTTTAGGCCGTTATCCTTCCCAGCCATCGTTTCTCATTCCAGTAGTTTTTCCCCTGCATATTGCCTTCCTGCTCCACTCTACCTCTTGTCTGTTCTCTCTGCCTTCCTGTCTTCCACCTTTTTTGTTCAGTCCGATTCCCTGGACCATTTGGATTCCTTTCTTGCCCTTGCTGGAATCCTGCCTTCTACATCACGCATATACTGCGAGAAGAGTATGTGGGGTTGAGAGTCTGGCCATAATTCCCCCTGTGTTATACGATATTGGGTGGGAAAGGGTTGGGCCCTTAGCATATACACTGCAGCTATCCTGGTCACCTCCAAAAGAAGCACAACTAAAGCTCCATCCAGAACCTCAGGTACTTCGCACTCGCGTGATGCTGTGCTTGACAGTGAGTGAAATTAATAGAGAGTATGGTGTGAATGAAATGTTGACTAGGGACTTGAATGGAGGTTGACTGTGAGAGAAGGTGAGGGTGGAGCAAGAGTAGTAGTAGTCGCCTTTTGTTTCATTATTGGGGAACTTAGCACAGGGACCAGCTAGATTGTTCCCAGAAGGAGACTAAGACAGATAAGGCATTCCTCATTAGGCCATAAACCTTAGCTAGACAGTTTTGCAGATAGTAAGAGCTACTGATCACTAGCAACAGTTTTGTGGTTGAGAGACGCCTGGATTAGGGAGTGAGTACCATTCCCTATAGGAGATAGGGAGGAATGGCCCTTAGCAAGCCCCTTTAAAAATTCTCAAATGAAAACACTTGAACTGTCTTCGAGAATTGGTGTGTTTTGAGGGCATCTGTGACACCCCATATTGGGATGCTGTATGAAAGGAGGGATTTCATCTTGATTTTACTGTGAAGGTTTGTGAAGGATATATTTTTTAAACTTCAAGAAAAAAAATACTGGGAGTATGAAATTTAAAAATAGCTATTTCACATCATCAAATGTGTTTTTGCCCGCAAGACTTGAAGAGCAAAGCAGGCCATGTTTGTTTGCTATTTCTACTTCAAGCACCAGCTCTCAACATACATTGGGCCTCATTCCGACCCTGGCGCTAAGCGAAAAACGATGGCGGTAAATGATTACCGCCATCGTTTTCCGCTAGGTCTGATTATGACCCTTGACCGTTAACTACGATGTCATTAGCGGCAGCGTTGACTACGATGCCGCTAATGGCATCGTAGTTAACGGTCAGGGGTCATAATCGAACCTAGCGGTCAACGCTGTCGCTATCTGCGCCAAGGACGCGTGCCCACGACCTCCCACACCGTACTTAGCGCCATGGCGGAAAGGTACGCGAATGCCGACCCAAGCGGACATGCACCTAACGCCATCACCCAGCCCGTTAAGTACCTTACCGCCATGGGGCTAAGTACGCCATCGGGAACCAACCGTAAATGGACATGTAAAGTGAATCCAGCTGCCACAGGTGCACAGAAAAAGCACAGGTGGAGGCAATACAGACTCAGGAAGTACAAAAAGAGCACACCCCACCCCTTCCCACACCCAGTCACACTCCACAATGATACCAATACGACTTGCAATGTTGGGGCTGGAGGACCTGATAGCAATGCAAGTGCTACTACAACAACAACAACAACAACAACAGGCAGCACAGAGGAGGCGCAGGAGGAGAAGGAGGGCAAGGCAGGGCCAGCAAGCCCCACCAGCACAGCCAGTGCCACCACGCAGGCAGCCCCCAATCCCACGCATCAGAGCCAGTCCATTCAACCTCACTGCTGAACAGATCCACACCCTGTACCGTTTGGACCGGGACACCATCAACGCCATCGTAGTCATGACACACAATGACATCGTCAGCATGATAGAAAGTCCAACCGCCATCCCACCCCTACTGAAGGTAGTGTCTGTACTCCACTTCCTGGCCACAGGCACCTACCAGCACACAGTGGGGCACTTGCATGGCATTTCACAACCATTATTCTCACGTACACTTATCCAAGTGCTCGATGCCCTCCTCAAGCACACAGACGACCACATCTCATTACCACGGACTGCCCAGGAGATTGCAAACACCAAAGTGGGTTTCCATGCACTAGCCGGCATACCTGGTTGCATTGGTGCCATCGACTGCACCCATGTGGAATTGGTGGTTTCACATGCCACATGCCATGGAGGTACCGTACCGCAACCGGAAACAATTCCACTCAATCAACGTGCAAATGGTCTGTGACTCCAACAAGATCATCAAACATTGTTGTGCCCAATTCCCCGGATCAACCCATGATTCAATGGTCCTGAGGAACTCCACAATACCACGCTACATGGAGCGACATGCAGGCCCAAGATCCTGCTACTCGGCGAGTTTAATGTCATGACCATGGAAATGTGAAGTGGGTAGGTGAACGACGTACCAATGCATACTCCACCTGGCTGAAAGGGGGGGGGGATGATGCATACTCCACCTGGCTGAAAGGGGGGGGGGAATGATGCATACTCCACCTGGCTGTGAGTAGCAGAGAGAACGGAGACAGATCATACCCTAAAGCAACCCAAACTCCACCCAACACCAGTAAAGCCAATACCCAATGTATGCAGCCCTACCATGTGAATGAGGTTGTGCCCCAACCATGACACAACCATCTGCAAGTGCATTCTACCAATTCAGACCACATTGTCAACAATGAAATGAACCTACATGCACGTCACCAAACACCATCAACCGAAAGGCCTGTCCCCCATAACGGCCCACGAAGGAGGCACATGACGGACAGAAACATCAACACACCATTACACAGACATCAGGGCCCCCAAAATGTCCCTATCAACATCAGCATTGCTCACTGGGGTCATGATGAGGCCCACAGCAATGTTGCAATGATGTGCACATTGACATCACAGGACACGTGCCAGGCCAACAAAACAAACGGCATGAACGGACACAGTGGATGGGCAATCACAATGCACTCCACCCCTCTGCATACATTGGTGATGGCATGCAAAACAGGCCATGAGAGCCATGAGCATATACTGGTCGCATTGTGTGAATCAATTAGTGCATTTAGAAGTGGTCCAAAGTAACAGTTGGATGCAAGCCATGGTGGCACATCATGTTCTTGATCAGACGTCATGACTGACACATACATTCTCGCCTACATACAGGTGATGCAGGCTATCCCCTGAAGAGGTGGCTCCTTACACCAGTCCGGAACCCGCAGAACCAGCACGAGGAGGACTTCAACCGTGCACATACACGTACCCGTGTGGTCATTGAGCAGACATTCGGCCTATTGAAGGCACGGTTCCGATGCCTCAGCAGGTCTGGTGGGGCACTCCTGTACCGCCATGAGAAGGTGGCAAAGATGGTCATGGCATGTGTCATGCTACACAATATGTGCGTCAGACGAAATGTGCCCCTGCTGTCATGATCCCTGCTTCCAAGGGGTCAGGACTTGCCTCACATCCTTGGAAGCAGGCCCATAACCTTGATCCTGGGTACCAGCCAGTCCCTATCGGGACCTTTGGACCTTGTCTTGGCGCCAGTGGCACCAGGCTCATAAAGATGACCGGTCCCGGTGCTTAAGAGTGCTTGGGTGGACCTACCTGCAGCAGACCATGCTGCTTACTTACCAGCTCGATGGTCTTCTGATCCTTCTCTGCCTGGAACTACTTCTCCTGTCTGGGTGGGGCAGGAGCCACTCCCTGGAATCAGAACACAGGAACTCTTTTCTTACCTGGGCGAGGCTGTGGAAGAAGACGCCTAAGCACTACAGAAGGCTATTTAAACCACACCCGATTGATGAAACGTGCTTCGCGTTATTCTGCATCTGCAGCAGGACGCTCACCGTGTCAGCTCCAGTCTTCCTGAGATTCTTCAGCTCCAGTTCCTGTGAAAACGAATTCCTTACCTGCTAGAGATCCGATCCTCAGCTGCACCTGCCAAGACAAAGCAACAGGTTAGCAGAATTCAATTCGAGAGCAGCGCTCTTACTTACCAAATACGGCAGCATCTTCCAAAGCCTTTCGCCGCTTTCTTCGGCTCCCCATCGACATCTGCAAAGAAAAGGACTTGATTAAGCATTGCATTCTTGAATTGCTTTCCTGCGCTCCGCACGTTCTGAACTTCAAGAAGCGCTGCATGCCGGCATCTGCAAAACAAAGGGAGACATTTTAAGGCGCATTCTAAACCAACCATAAACTTTCTACTTACGCGCTCGCACGTTCGCCGGCATCCATCTAGCAACGCTCTCTGCATCCACGATCTGCAAGGACAAAAAAGACATTAAGGCGTGCTTTTGAAACAAACAGCAGTCATTTTACTTACGTGCACCGCGCTTCATCTTCTTCGTACATACGCGCTTACACGATCCTGGGCACTTATTCATCAGCGTCCATTGCACCTAAACCTGCAGGACAAAGAGAGACATTAGAAAGGGTGACAGCAACCGGTCATCTTTCCTACTCACCTGCTCGCCGCATCATTCCTCTACAATTTCAATCTTGACACCCTGAGACTGAGCAAGGGACTAAATTAAGGGTGCTCCAATAACTATCAAGAAACCGCTCGTGCGGTAAACGGCGGTATCTTCCAACATCAACCTCTGCAATCAAGAGGATTGTCAGTGAACCAGTGAAGTAACTGGTACTTGCGCCCCTGCAAAGACGCAGGATGGAGAGCCCGACCTTAATATATCTAAGGTGAGCAAGCCACGCCCTTGGTTCGAATAAGAGGACTGAGGAAGGAGAAGTTCAGTCAATCCAGTTCCTAAATCCTTGTTCTTCCGTCTGCAGACACCTCACTCTACACGTCCGGTACATTGTGAGAAGGGGACCAGCCCTAGGAGAAGGCCGAGATCTACGAGTCACACTAGAAGACACGGCGACAGCTCAGTCCAGCCTAGCGCCTCCGTGGAAATCAGGTGAGCGTTACAGAACGCGAAGCCCACCACAAATCCTCCACCCAGGCGCAATGGAAACCTCAGATACTGACCAACTAGCCCAGTTGCTAGGGGAATTAAGAGCAGAAGTACTAGCAGCGCGCCAGGAAACGAACGCCATAAGGAGGGAGCTAATTGTGTCCAAAGAGCGCACAGATGATCTTGCTAGACAGTTGTTACAAACGCAGGCGGGGCAAACACCGCTGCCGATCCCAGGGGGGGGGAATATCCCAGCGACCTCCACTAATCCTGTACAAATTAATCTACCTGGAAATGTGCCTTTGGCTCCACCCGAACGCTTCTCAGGCGATCCCAAAAGGTTTGCAGTGTTCATCAATCAATGTCGTCTGCACTTCCTGTGTAGGCCAGCTGCATTTCCCACTGATCAGGCCAAAGTGGCCTTCGTACTTTCATATCTAAATGGCAGTGCTGCAGACTGGTCAATTCCCCTGGTAACCCAGGATGACCCGATTCTTCGTAATTTGCAGGCCTTCCAGTCCAGTATGGAAAGACTATTTGCCAGACACTCTCAGGGACAGGCCTTAGATAACGAACTCCTCTCATTACAACAAGGTAATCAGGATCTTCTGGCATATATTGCATCATTTAACAGACTGGTAGTTGAAGCCAGGTGGCCCGAGGATAAAAGGATTACGCTGTTTTATAGGGGGTTGCGTGGAGAACTCAAAGATGTCCTGGCCCAAGTAGTAAATCCTCTGCAAGATTGTTCTGAATATATTGACCTGGTGGTTCAACTGGATCACAGGTTACAGAATAGGAAGGCTGATCGCTCCAGATTCGAAGCTCGGGTATTTTCAAGACCACAGAGTTCCGCCAAAGGAGTCGATACCGTAGAACCCATGCAAATAGGAGTCGTGAAAGGGCCATTAACACAAAAGGAACGAGAAAGAAGAAGACAGCTGCAATTGTGCCTCTATTGTGGGAATTCAGGACATTTTCTTCATGAATGCCCGGTGAAACCTGCTAAGAAGACCGTGGGAGCTTCCGACAAAAGCATCGAAAAGCCAGAATCGGGAAACGACCTCGCCCGACAAGTGTAGAGGTCCGCTTGCCGAGCGTTAAAACCAGTTCTTTGACCTCGCATTTCATCGTGCCCATGGTCCTAATAAGCCCCGAGAAGCCAGATCGTTTGCATGCCATCAAGGCATACATTGACAGTGGAGCAATCGGCAATTATGTGGATCGCGAGATGGCATCCAGGATGAATCTACCTCTCTGTCCTAAAATGGTTAAAGACGTTATTACCACAGTGGATGGTACGGAAATAGCTTCCGGACCAGTTACCCATACCACCGAGGGAGTGACGTTAGTAAGCCAAAATGGACATCGTGAGGAGATCGTGTTTGATGTGATCAAGGCCCCTCAGTTTCAAATTATCCTGGGGATCCCTTGGTTAGAAAAACACAATCCTCAAATTGATTGGCGAGCAAAGACGATTCAGTTTCCGGAATGTGCCTCCACTTGTTATCTGAGGTCCGACATTAAGCTGGCAGCAATTACGTCCGAGGGTCCCCAACTGCCTCCTGAATATCTAGAGTTCCAAGATGTCTTCCAGAAAGAACAAGCCACTCCAGCAGACATACAGAATTGGCATCTTCAGGGAAAAGACTTCACGGTGAAGAAAGACCTATTGTACTTCCAAGAACGGTTATATCTACCCTGTGCTAGTTTACAGAATCAAGTCATCTCTTGTTATCTCGACTCCCTAATGAAGGGACACCCCGGTATGGCCAAGGCCTCGGAAAAGATCAAGCGTCACTTCTGGTGGCCGTCTTGGAGAAAGGATATCAGAGACTTTGTAATGTCCTGTAGAGTGTGCGCTCAAAATAAAAGTCAAAAGGAGAGACCAGCAGGCCTCTTACACCCACTTGACATCCCACCTCGTCCCTGGCATACTCTCTCCATGGATTTCATCACCGACTTACCTTCATGTTCCGGATATAATACGATCTTAGTAATCGTGGACCTATTCTCCAAGATGGCGCACTTCATCCCACTGAAAGGTCTACCGTCAGCAGAAATCCTGGCCTGGGAGTTTCTCGAAAACATCGTTCGGTTGCACGGCTTTCCTTCAGTTTTAATCTCGGATAGAGGAAGTCAATTTGTCTCCCACTTTTGGCAGAGTTGCTGTCGGTTGGCTCAAATTGATGTAAGGCTTTCAACCAGTCACCACCCCCAAACCGACGGACAGACCGAGAGGACCAATCAAACTTTGGAACAGTACTTACGCTGCATGCTGCAACAACCAGAAAGAACTTGGAAGGACATCCTTTGGATAGCCGAGTACGCTTACAATAATTCAGTCCACTCTGGAACCGGAAAAACCCTGTTTTTTCTTTTATATGGTAGCCATCCTCAAACCTCTAATCTGGATCCACCTCAGGATCTAGGGACGCCAGCAGTAGACCACCTGCATTCTGCAATCACCCAAGCCTTTAAAGAAGCCACTTCTCATCTGCAAAGGGCTAAGGAATAATACAAGAAAGGAGCAGACCAACATCGGAAGGAGGCCCCTCAATATCAAGTAGGAGATCCAGTCTGGTTATCCACCAAACATTTACCCCTAAAAGGACCGCGCACCTTCAACCCAAGATACCTGGGACCCTACTCAATCATTACCATAATAAACCCAGTGGCAGTCAAGTTGGACTTGCCCCCTCATATGAAAATGCACCCAGTCTTCCATGTCTCGCTACTAAAACCTGTGCAGCCAGAGACCCGATTGACTAAATCTCCAGAACCTATCCTAGTTGATGGAGAACTCGAGTTTGAAATCAAAAACATCTTAGATTCCAAAATCTCCAAATCAAGGCTATACTACCTGATTGACTGGAAAGGTTATGGCCCCCAGGAAAGGTCTTGGGAACCTGCAGAACATGTCCACGCACCTCGTTTAGTCAAGAAATTTCATCGAACATTTCCTAACAAACCAAGACCCCCGGAGAAGTCAAGCTTGGGAGGGGCCTTGAGGGGGGGTGCCGTCATGATCCCTGCTTCCAAGGGGTCAGGACTTGCCTCACATCCTTGGAAGCAGGCCCATAACCTTGATCCTGGGTACCAGCCAGTCCCTATCAGGACCTTTTGGACCTTGTCCTGGCGCCAGTGGCACCAGGCTCATAAAGATGACCGGTCCCGGCGCTGGAAGCGCCGGGCTCATAATGCTTAAGAGTGCTTGGGTGGACCTACCTGCAGCAGACCATGCTGCTTACTTACCAGCTCAATGGTCTTCTGATCCTTCTCTGCCTGGAACTACTTTTCCTGTCTGGGTGGGGCAGGAGCCACTCTCGGAATCAGAACACAGGAACTCTTTTCTTACCTGGGCGAGGCTGTGGAAGAAGACGCCTAAGCACTACAGAAGGCTATTTAAACCACACCCGATTGATGAAACGTGCTTCGCGTTATTCTGCATCTGCAGCAGGACGCTCACCGTGTCAGCTCCAGTCTTCCTGAGATTCTTCAGCTCCAGTTCCTGTGAAAACGAAGTCCTTACCTGCTAGAGATCCGATCCTCAGCTGCACCTGCCAAGACAAAGCAACAGGTTAGCAGAATTCAATTCGAGAGCAGCGCTCTTACTTACCAAATACGGCGGCATCTTCCAAAGCCTTCCGCCGCTTTCTTCGGCTCCCCATCGACATCTGCAAAGAAAAGGACTTGATTAAGCATTGCATTCTTGAATTGCTTACCTGCGCTCCGCACGTTCTGAACTTCAAGAAGCGCTGCATGCAGGCATCTGCAAAACAAAGGGAGACATTTTAAGGCGCATTCTAAACCAACCATAAACTTTCTACTTACGCGCTCGCACGTTCGCCGGCATCCATCTAGCAACGCTCTCTGCATCCACGATCTGCAAGGACAAAAGAGACATTAAGGCGTGCTTTTGAAACAAACAGCAGTCATTTTACTTACGTGCACCGCGCTTCATCTTCTTCGTACATACGCGCTTGCACGATCCTGGCACTTATTCATCAGCGTCCATTGCACCTAAACCTGCAGGACAAAGAGAGACATTAGAAAGGGTGACAGCAACCGGTCATCTTTCCTACTCACCTGCTCGCCGCATCATTCCTCTACAATTTCAATCTTGACACCCTGAGACTGAGCAAGGGACTAAATTAAGGGTGCTCCAATAACTATCAAGAAACCGCTCGTGCGGTAAACGGCGGTATCTTCCAACATCAACCTCTGCAATCAAGAGGATTGTCAGTGAACCAGTGAAGTAACTGGTACTTGCGCCCATGCAAAGGCGCAGGATGGAGAGCCCGACCTTAATATATCTAAGGTGAGCAAGCCACGCCCTTGGTTCGAATAAGAGGACTGAGGAAGGAGAAGTTCAGTCAATCCAGTTCCTAAATCCTTGTTCTTCCGTCTGCAGACACCTCACTCTACACGTCCGGTACATCGTGAGAAGGGGACCAGCCCTAGAAGAAGGCCGAGATCTACGAGTCACACTAGAAGACACGGCGACAGCTCAGTCCAGCCCAGCGCCTCCGTGGAAATCAGGTGAGCGTTACACCTGCCCCCTGACGCAGAACTGCAACCACCTGACGATGAGGATGAGGAGGGTGCAGATGGGGCCGCACCTCATGGAGGAGGCGATGCACAGGAGGGGCGTGAAATGCGTCAAAATATCATCGACCAATGCTTCTAGCACACACGGCTGGTGTGTATCGAATGGTGACGGCACTTGGGGCACTGTGTGTCTCTGGGACATGCACACTGTGGACTGTACACCAATAAAGCACACATATGCAATGAAAAAGTCCACACATTTGATTTCGAAAAAAGTAAAAAGTGTATTTTAATCTTAAAGGAGAGTTCCGGGACTTTTTTTTTATTGTCCCTACGGTTCGGCCATGTGTTTTTAAGCATAACTCGGTAGATCGTAGAAAACTTTCCTATGGACCTTACCCGACTTTTCGTCCATTAACGCACTCGAAATCAGCCGCCATTTTATGATAATCCTATCACTTGCCGCATCGCCCTGGCTCACCTGCTTTTGCGGCACTAAATCAAATCCCCCGCCCCTGAGCCTGACATCAGCAGACGCGTACCGCCCATTTCCCAACGCCAAAGCACGTTTCGTGTCAACAATCGCTGCGCCTCAGCTAATGAAGTGTCGCCATGGAAACGGCAGGACGCCTCTTTCCTCAATAAGTATAAACACACCGTTTCACAACACACAGCAGCAGATTTTCGATTCCATTACTCTCGCTGTGTTACTTTGAGTATTCTGTGACTCGTTTCTGTGCTCTGGTCAGCTACCTTCGTTGATTGTAGCCCGTGTGAACAGATACCAGTACCACCGCTATAAATTATTTTACTTTCTTTACCACACAATGGCTACAATAATGCCGTATATGTACGAGCCCGAGTACACCGAGGAAGAACTACTGGAAAGGCAAGCACGCGAAAACGATGGGGATTCGGACGGCAGTTGGAAGGACCAGTCAACGGATGAAGAGCCTGGACCATGTCGCATGGACGGCGTCTCCACCTGGTCACGTGCAATCGGTGCGAGCTAATGCCAACTGAGGAGGAGAACTGCTGCTGCCGTGAAAATTCCGGGTGCTTGGCCTACATTTCGGAAGGCGAGCCAAGTCCGCAATGCATCACCGAGCTGCCAGAGTTCAGGGAAGCCTGCCTCTCACGGACAGTGTTGAGGATGATGATGGTGCTTATGCACGAACTTTGCGGCACTGTTCGTCCGCGTAATCCGAGTAACGAGTAAGTATACTCTGGTTGTGATGTCAGTGATGCCACTACTATTTCATGGTCGTCTCCCACATATAAAACTACATCTACATATCATTCGAATGCATGTAAATTGGTTCCATGTTGTGCATTTTCTAGATAGAATTTTTTTCAAAGCAGAATGACATTTTTGTACCTGAATCGACAGTGATAAGAAAGTTGTCATTTTAATACAGTTTGCATCTTTTATTTTCACAGGTGGTACAGGCTGGTGGCCTATCGTTGCTTCACTTGGTGGCTTCACGGGAGGCTCGGACACCGCGTTCGGAGAGTAATACCTGCCTGTGCGGTACTTGCCATTAGACAACATTTCCCCAGCGACAGTGGACAATACCGCGGCTTTTCCCGGGATGTGCTGCAACCGCAACTTTACAATGTGTAATGTTTATTATATATGTTCAATTGAAATTAAGATCTAAAATAAAACCCAACATATATTTTAACAATTGTTTTTTTTGATTTGCCAAGCATCTCCCCTCACGCTGGACGGCCCCCTGCAATCCACATAAGTGTGTCTCCATTCACGAGTCTTCCTGTGTCTTGTCTGCACGACCACCGCCCCAATCCACCCCCCGCCCTATCAAAGGCAGTTCGCACCGGGGTACTTGCACTGGCAAGTGGAGCTGTCAGGGAGCGATAAAGGCCAAGAGGTGCCAAAGACCATGTACACTTCAAAGTGGTCTATAGAGCATGGGTTGTTGTTCCCATGTCTACCGCCAGACCCCGTGTCTCCTGCCAAGCATCTCCCCTCACGCTGGACGGCCCCCTGCAATCCACATAAGTGTGTCTCCATTCACGAGTCTTCCTGTGTCTTGTCTGCACGACCACCGCCCCAATCCACCCCCCGCCCTATCAAAGGCAGTTCGCACCGGGGTACTTGCACTGGCAAGTGGAGCTGTCAGGGAGCGATAAAGGCCAAGAGGTGCCAAAGACCATGTACACTTCAAAGTGGTCTATAGAGCATGGGTTGTTGTTCCCATGTCTACCGCCAGACCCCGTGTCTCCTGCCAAGCATCTCCCTTCACGCTGGACGGCCCCCTGCAAACCGCATAATGCCACGACATATACACGTCATTCATTCACAAACACACCCCTGTTTCGAATTCTTTATAACCCACTTCATATTTATAATGAGAACTTCTTTGCACTTTGCTAGTCAACCCGTGAAGGTGCTGGTTATCTGCTCTTCGTCTCTGTGAACTTCCGTGACCACTTCGAGGAAACTCGTCAGTTTGCAACCTGTGAACTGCTCCCTGTTCTACGACAAGAAACTACTCTGATCCCTGCATCTAACTGTTTGCTCGTCAAGGTAAGGCCATGTACCATACTCATTTTGCGTCCAATTTCTTTTCGTTCAAGACAGTACATGCAAGGAACTAGTCACATGTTCTGAGTTTAGTCAAATTATTTTTCTATTTTTTTAAAGTTATTCAAATACTTATCCGCATGTGAATAACGTGTATAGTTCCAAGAACCAAAACATACCTTGCATTGAACCTTTTATGTATTTAATTTTTTAACACATTGGTATTCATAGAGAATTGTTGATCTTTACTTTTCAGAACTTTCCACAATGCCTGCCTGTTCCATTGGCGGTTGTCCTTCGAAGACCCATAATAAATCTGAAGGTACTATAATGCATGTTTTCCCTAAGACAATAGATCAGATAAGAGAATGGGTCCGATATTGCGGATATCCACCCTCTGAGCTTGAAAGTAGAGTCCTAGAAGTCTTTGCGGACAAGAGGGGTGATCGATACCGCATCTGCAGCAGGCACTTTACCTCTGACATGTACTCCACATCATTGCTAATAAAGAAGAACACACCGCGAGCGAGGCGAAAATTGCTCTCAACCGCTATTCCCACTCTATTCGTCCACATCCCTCCACTGGTGAGTCAAGTTTACGTATTTATCTCTCGGCCTTGCGGTAGTGTGTAGCATTAGCTAACAATAATTTCCCCATTTATGTATCCACTCAATATGAAGGCGGAAGATTCTCCATCCGTGTCGTTATTGCAGTCATCAGCCACTTCAAGCGCCTATCGGGTAATCTTACTTGGCTATTCTGCCACTGACTTGTTTTAGGCATGTAAATCAATAGTTTTAATTTATCGTGTAATTATTTTACCTAATGGTACACCCTTGTACTCGTCCTCTAGTCTTTGTTTTCAGTTATAATTATTGTTATCCAAAATAATTCAAGTACTGTCTTTCAGGGAGATGCTGAGGAGTCCAACGTATTGACGACTACCGTTGATGTCACTCAGATGCTCGAGGTACGTTTCAGGACAGTTCCATCGATGGAGATCATCAGATCTTGCATTCTTGTAGCGTGATTGTTACACACAATGTTTCTTTCGTTTTTAGCCATTGATATGTCCTTCTGTCGTCGCCCTCCTATGTGTCTTCTTTTTTCAATATTGTGTTCATTACTAATGAAAGTCCTATGTTTCAGGGAGTCGATGGAGCATTAGTCCAAGAAGAAGGGGGAGCGTGCAGTTACGGGTCGGCGCAACAGCTTGCAGAAGTGTGCACCGCAGTTACATCGTCCCTTGATGTTCTTATGCATTTCGAGGTATGGATACTGACAGTTCGATGAAGCGAAATCATATGACGTGATTACATCCGCTATACTTCCTTCTTTATTAACGCAAGTACTATGTTTCAGGGAGATGACAGAGCTTCTTCTACAAGAACATCACCCCTAGTAGTTGATGCAGATTTCTGGGTGGTGACACTTCCAACGATCGAGCAAATCGAATCATATTTAGATATCCATTATTTATTTTAGACAACTGATCATTTGTGCAGGTCTATTTAGATGAGCCGTTCACGCCTGCACAAACTTTCTGTTCTTTTTATCAAAATAGAAAACCATACTAATGTAATTACTGTGTTTCAGGGAGTCACTGAAGCATCATCTTCAATAATATCATCAATGGAAGTCTATGAGGAGCCCGAGGTATGGATCTTGACAGTTCCATCTAACTAGATCAACAATGCGTGAATAATTGTCGTTTGAATGTTCTACACAAAGCGTTCATTCGTGTTTTGCTATTGAGAAGTACGTGGGTATTGGTCCCCAAGTACATTTTGTGTTTTCGATATTATTATACATACTAATGAAAGTTCTATGTTTCAGGGAGTCCATGGAGCGTCAGTGCGTGATGGATGTGCTTATCAGGAAAACATAGTCGTTGCAGCGCAAGAGGAAGTGGAGACATGCACACACGAGTCGGAGCAACAGCGTCCTGATGTTGAAGTTCGAGGCAAGAAAGTTTCAAAGAAAAGAAAGCAAAAGAAGGTTATTGTCCTGGTCACTATATTATGTTGTTTTTCACTGTTAATAGTTCAATACTGTAAGTTGTGTTTAAACTGAACAACCCTTTTCCAATCTGTCCTCTAGTTGCGAGTGGGTGTACGAACTAGATCTACACAGACAGTGAAGCGAACGAGAGATGTTGCTTGTCAAACCTTTTGGCAGGGACTTGAGACTGGAGAAGCATCGTGCCAATGGGAAGAATATGAAGTGATTGACAACGGAGCTATACCACCACCAGCCATTGATAGTGAATGTCCTCCTGGTAGTTCGGATGCAGTCGGAGATCAATTCACAGAATCCACACCCGCAAAAACTAAGACGGCGAGAAAGTTGAAGAAATTGTTTTATTCACCCATCGCCGGAGAAGGAACAGATGTTGCAATGGAAGAGAATGAAGTAGACGACAATGAAACACCATCAATATCACTGAACATAGCGGAAGACGATATCAGAGATTCTACCTTTCATGTGAGTGACATGTCCTCAACGTTACAGGCCGAACCAGCTGGGATGCAGAGTGACAGTATAAGGAAAGAGGCCAAATTCATTGTATTCGATAGTTGTTTGATTGATATTATTATTCGGATTAAATGTGGGCATTTGGTAGGTGGGGAAGTATGTGGGGAGCCATTGATTAATGTGACTCGTGCAATTCGAGGCACTAACCTTAAAATACATGCCACCTGTACAAAATATCATCCTTTCACATGGTCTGCACAATCTATGCTGGGACAACTGCCAGCAGGCAATCTACTTTGTGCAGCGGCTGCACTTTTTAGTGGTTCAAGTTTTAAAAAATTAGAGTCTTTCTTTCAGTTTGTGGGAATCCATTTCATTGCGAAAACTCAGTTCTACAAATACCAAACCGATTATCTATTTCCAGCCATTAGCGAAGCTTGGAGAATGGAAAAAATGTCTATTGATAGTACATTCGCGGGCAAACGGTTCAGGCTAGCCGGTGATGGACAGTGCGACAGCCCAGGATTTTCAGCCAAGTACTGCACCTACCACTTTCAGGACATGGAAAGTAAGAAAATTGTGAGTTCGGTGGTCGTGCAGGTGTCACAAAGTACATCCTCAGTGGCCATGGAGAAAGTTGGCTTTGTAGCATCATTGCAAGAACTACAATCGCGGGGAATGGTGATCGACCTGATAGCCACGGACAGACACGTTTCAATTGCCAAGACAATGAGAGAACAGTACAAAAATATAAATCACCAATTTGACGTTTGGCATCTTGCAAAATCAATCAATAAAAAATTGTCGGCTGCAGGTAAAAAAAAAGAATTGCAAGGTATTTCACAGTGGTCCAAGTCAATCAGCAACCATCTTTGGTGGAGCTCAAAAACATGTGGAGGGTCGTTGGAAATTCTACTGGAAAAATGGCGGTCAGTAATGCCACACTGTACAAACGTTCACCGATGGAACACGAACCAACATTTCCACAATTGTGAACATGGCCATTTGTCCACAGAGGAGGCACGGAAGAAGAAGTGGTTAATTCCTTCATCACCCACTCACAAAGCCATTGAAAAGATTGTATTTGATAAAACTATAACAAAAGCTTTGAGGGGACTCACGGAATTCTGCCACACAGGAGATTTGGAGGTGTTCCACAATATGTGCCTAAAGTACAGGCCAAAACGATTGCATTTTGGCATGGAGGGCATGATAAATCGGACTCTTTTAGCGGTCTTGGCACATAACCATAATGTTGGCCGTCAACAAAGTAGGACGACCGGAACTTTAGGGACGCTTCGCTACAATAAGGCCTTCACTAAAAGAAGTAAACAATGGGTGATCAAACCAGTGTTTGAGGATATGCAATATGAGTTTATTGAGAAACTTATTGTTGACGTCCTAGATAGGCACATAAATGGAGTTGTGAACGAACCTGTGCAGGGGACAACTGCATTGCCACCCAACATTGCATCTGTTCCATGTCCACCTAAAGAAGAACTCATTGAGAAATACACATCACGGTTTAAATGATTGTAATTTGATTGTCTGTTCTCTCAAGTCTCCTCATGTCGCAGGCCCATTGAATATGTGTATCTAGCCAACCTTGTTCATTTGCGCATTAAATTAAACCAAACAGTAATATAAATCATTTTTCAATAAATATAGAATCTCTCCGTATTTATGGTTCTGTGTGGCTGCAAAGCACGCAGACAAAATGCAAAGATGGAGTGTAAATTTCAAGTCCTGTGAGAATGCCTTACACTGAATGTAGCTAACTTGGAATGTGTGCTCGTTCAAAGTGAAGGTCAGCTGCTTTGATTTTTTCTCGGGTGCCAGAATGGCCCACGACTCAGAATAAGGTTCTATTGTATTTTGACCTTGACAGGCCTGGACCACGTAAGAAACGATAATGAATATAATTTCAGAAACGAAAGCCATTTCATGTTCGTTCATTAGAAGAAATAACGTCGGCATAGAAGGAGTGGTATTTCGGGGCTGCCCTACGCACAGACGCAATGGAAAATGCAAATATAATGTAAGTAACTCTTTAGATGAGTTTATACCGCAATTTAATTACTATACAGTAGCTTTAAAGACGGGTTAAGTTGTACTTGTTCGTTCTATGTGGCATGTTGTTTTGTACCGCGCACTATCTTGGGGAGAACCGTCTACTTTTACGGAAGCACCTCAAAACCTTTGCTTCTGCTTTCTCTCTCCCTCTCCCCTGCTACAACTGGTCCACTGTCTGCGATCTCGGTCCTGGGCCCTTCCACTCTCCACCTGCACTCCCTGTCAACCCCTGCACTGGGGGACTGTCTCAGTATCCTACAGCCCCCCCTTGACGTTTAAAACCCAGTTGCACTGTCTTAGCTATGAAATAATTTCCCGACCGAATATATAAAATGAATAATTTTAATAAAGATCTGATGGTGAGACTAATTTCATTGTTTATGTTTTTCAAACAGGTACATCATGCATTACTGCATGTGTCACGAGTACCAGACACCGGCGGACGGTTTTTTTAACCGCCAGTTGCTTCTCCGCATGAACAACGTTAGCACCCTGACCATTTTGTGGGACGATCGCCAAGTACAAGTATGCCCTTATGCGGTACTAACGGCTAGATGCAACATACAGACCGTTGTGGTGGCCTAGTGCCTCGTTGTTGGAACAGCCATGCGATTATCAGTGCGACCGAAGAGCTTATTTTATCGTAAACCAACACCCTGTTTACTGCACACGAACATCGCTTGCCTCAAGACGAACTATTTTGGATCGAAAGCAAATAAAAATGAAAATCGCTGAATATTCTCTAAACATTTGATGTCCAATAAATGTACTTTGCCAAATGTACAATCTTGCAGTTTGCTTTTAAACCACAGTTTGATATTCCGAATTGTGGCGCTGTATTGTGAGATGATCTAAGACCCTGTGTACAGCAAAGGAACATCGCGTGCCTCGAAACGAACTATTTTGGATCGAGAGCAAATAAAAAAGAAAATCGCTGAATATTCTCTAAACATTTGATGTCAAATAAATGTACTTTACCAAATTTACAATCTTGCGGTTTGATTTAAAAGTACAGTTTCATATTGCGAATTGTGGCGCGCTGTGTTGTGAGCTGATCTGTGTTGGTTTCCGGGTTCTGTGTGGAGTCGCGTAGAAGACGCCTGGGCGCGTTTGCCTACGCAGCACAGTCACGTCACGGATAGAGGCGGGGAATATGAATGTTTTGATAAAGTCTGTTTCAGGGGCGGGGGATTTGATTTAGTGCCGCAAAAGCAGGTGAGCCAGGGCGATGCGGCAAGTGATAGGATTATCATAAAATGGCGGCTGATTTCGAGTGCGTTAATGGACGAAAAGTCGGGTAAGGTCCATAGGAAAGTTTTCTACGATCTACCGAGTTATGCTTAAAAACACATGGCCGAACCGTAGGGACAATAAAAAAAAAGTCCCGGAACTCTCCTTTAAATTGTTGTGACACACACCCTCCCCAGTCCCCTCTCCCCCCTGCACACCCCAACACACCCCCTCCCCCCTGCCCCCTCCCCCTTGCTCACCCCAACACACCCCCTCCCCCCTTCCCCCTCCCCCCTGCACACCCCAACACACCCCCTCCCCACTGCACACCCCAACACACCCCCTCCCCCCTCCCCCCTCTCCCCTGCACACCCCAACACACCCCCTGTGAGTGTCTACAGATGCCTGTAACAGTGGGCACAGGCTATTACAAGCCCCCTCTCCTGGCCCCCAGGGCACCCCTGCCTGTGGAGCGCAGGTTCCGTCCTGAACGTCGGACGGGGCTGCTCTGGGCAGAACTGGCAGCGGAGGATGTCCCTGCCTGCTCCCGCGCATGCATGTCCTGTAGGGTGTGGGAGAGCTCTGAGAGCACACGGCGCACCCCGGCAAGTTCGCCACAAATGTCCCTTGACATGGACTGCATTGCTTCCCTCAGGGTGTCAGTGCTCCGCGCAATTTCGGCCCTTAGGGTCTCCGTAGCCTGTTCGATGGCTGCCCTAGCCCCCACACATTCCGCAGCATGCTCGGTGAGTAGCGTGGACAGCTGTTCCTGCCGTTCAATGATGTCCTCAAGGGACTGTTGCCCCTGCTGGGCCATGCCCATTGCCGGTGGTGTGATGGAGGGGCTGCTCCCCTCCTGTGGACTTAGAGCTAGGCATGGGGTAGATGGCCACTCCTCTTCCTCTGTGTGCCCCTGTGTGGGATCCTCATTGGGGCTGGCATGGGACAAACAGGGGGAATGTGGAAGGTCAGTGGGGCGTCTGACGTCGTGCTCCTCAATGTCTGAGTCAGAGCATGCTGCAATGGCAGCTGATTCTCCAATGCTGCTGCTGGCCGCTTGGCCTACTGGGGTGCTTGCCGGTGGGCCGTCCTGTTTGCTGGCAGTGGATTGTGCTTGCTGTGGGGTCTGGCTCACTGCAGCTGAGGTTGAGGGTGCGTGAATGGTCGTCTTGGCCTTCTTGGCTTTTATTGTCGCAGGGGTGTCCTCGTCCTCGGGGTGTGATTCTGAGCCTGTGGTGGAGCAAAGGAGGGAGAGCGTTATTGATGGGTCTGCGGACATTGGAATGACAATGATTGACATGATTTTGGTCAGTAGATGAGGCACATTTGAGGCAGGGGCATGCAGGTTGTCTCATTTTTGTGTGGAATGAGGATGGAGGTATGTGGGTGCCGGCAGTTAGGGTGTGCATGCTACATGTATACAGGGTGGAGCTTGCATGTGGCTGTGGGCAGTGTCCAGCTGATGTGTTGCATTTACACTCTAGGGCAACTTTGTGCTACACATGAAAGTACTTGAGTGACTATGGCATGTCTTGATTTGAGGCACCTACCTTCATCGCCTGATGTCGGTACTCCTCTTTCCATCCCTCCGACGCCTTCAATGCCTTCCATGCCTATCGTGCTGGCACATATTTCCTCCCACAGTTGGAGTTTCAGTGGGGATTCAGAACCTCCACCGGTAGCCAGGCCAAGGTTGCGGTTGGCGGAGATGATGCTTCTTACGCGTAGCCTAAGGTCATCCCACCGCTTCCTGCACTACTGTGGGGTGCGGGGTACGGTTTCCCCCCACGCTGACACGCTCTGCCACCAGGGCCCATATGGCCTTCTTTTTGGCTATCGCCGGCCAGGTCATTTGCGTCGAAAAAACTACGGCTGCATTGTCTTGGAGAGTCTCAGCCAGCATGCTCAGTTCCTCCCGGGAGAATCTGTCCTGGCGCTGGCGATCGCATGCCTTCTTGAGAACTTTGGGCATTTTCGGGTGGTTAAGTGGGTGGGTGATGGGTTGGGACAGGTGTCAGGGTTGGATCTGGTGTTGTTGGGAAGGATGGCAATGGATTGTGTTTTTAAAGATGGCCGCCGTGCTGTTTCCCGTTCCGCCGCGATGACGCTATTTCCGGGTCTGCTTTTTTACGGTGACTGCTAATTACGGCCACCGCTGATTACGGTGGCCGCTAATTACGGTGGCCGCTGGGATGGGTGGCGGTAGTGCACCTTGCGCGGCCTACGATGCCGGTAGGGGCCCTTTCCGCCATAGCGTTATTTACATTAACGCCATGGCGTAATGCTCGTACGCTATGGGTCGGAATGTGGCGCTCTTTCCGCCATCGGTCCACGGCGTAAACGTTCATTACGCCATGGCGGTAATGTCGGCTACATACCGCCAGGGTCGTAATGAGGCCCATTGTATTTTCCATTCCAGTATGAACATGGTATGCTCAGAATTTATCAGCTTCAGAAGGAAAGGTGCTAGCCTATTAACTATTTATTTAAGGTATACTCAAGTGTCATGATTCAGAACTGCAAGAAGGGTGATATAATGCACACATCCTTGTACATGCATCTTTTTTAGCCATCAAATGAAGCCGGGGTGCCAGAGAAACGAGGCGCTCGGACCAAACAACCCCAAAACGAATTAAACAACTTCACTAAAAAATATGTTTTACATTTGTTTATGGCATATAAAACCTTTATAAAACTTTAAAAATTGAATGTACACATTTCATCACATTACATATCTCATTAATAAAACAATATAGCCATTATTATGTTTAAAACATTAAGACTCAGAACTGAAAATAATCAATGATATAGGAAAACAGAGAGGTATTAAAACAATTATTAAATTTCATTGCAAGATATTTTCATCATATTGTTAATAAGATGTCCTAAATTAATATATTAATATGTCACAGACAGGAAATTAAAAGGATTAACAGTTTGTTGATTTCAGTTCAATTGATTTTAAAAAGGCTGCTACTGCTATCAAGTCATGAACGTTATATCCATACAAACATCTCTCCCAAAGATATTGCTCTGTACACCAGTGATTAGATAGAAACCAATTGCCTAAGTAGCACTTCCTCATTTCATTGAGTGCTTAGCAGTTTTAAATCAAATGTCGGGTGGTTTCCTCTAAATCTTTAATCTTGCAAAACCTACAGCTAGCCGCTGTGATAGGACCTCTCCTCAGGGAGATTTCATTGGTGGGTAGAATGTTCCAACGAAATCTAAAGAAAATTCCTCTACACACAATGGTAGGAACTCTTATTAAATATATCAACAATGTGCCTCTTTTCTTAGGTTCATATTGCAGACATATAGGTTAAATAGAGATGTCGCAAGTGTACAAACTTGCCTTAGGCCGGAAGGGGTGGGAATGCGAGTGGACATGACCACCTCTCTATTCAGCCTAACCTGAATACTGGAGTTCTCATGCAGCCCAATAATGGGTTTTAAGAGTCGAGGCGGGGGATACCCCAGCTAGCTAACTTTATCCATAACCTAGCTCAATCAGCACAATCAAACGCAGAAGACAAGTCGACAGATTCAACATACGTGCAACTGGCAGGTGAAGACTAGGCTAGTTCTTGTAAGGCTCGTAATGTAAGGCCTGTTGGATGAAGTAGCCCATTTTTCAATGTGTTGAAGTAGCACAGACGCAAAGATCTTACTGTCTACATCTAACAGAGAGATCGGCTTGTCATTTTTTGGATCAGATCTTAATCCCTTTTTGAAAATAGGTACAAAATGTGCGGACTGCCAAGATTTAGGAAAGGTTTTAGAATCAACAACACTCTTAAAGTTAGTGCATTTAGCCAACTAGTAGGGTCTTGTTTTAGGGTGCTGTTGGTAAGGTCATTAGGCCCAGCGGCTCTGGATGATTTACATAAAATTGTCAATATATGTAACTTGTTCATCGCTATTGTAATGTTCGTTTGAAAAGACATATCAACTTCAGACTGAGGGACAGTAACTAATGGGCTGGCTTTGCCAAGGGCGTATAAATCTGTAAAAAACCTAACCCAGGCTGGTTCTTCTACAGAATTTAGCTGAAAGGTAATGACTTGCTCCTTCTGCCCATTGATTATGTACCAAAACGCACCCATGTCTTTTTTTTTTTAGTTAGCATCTTAAGCATCATCTCTGCACCCATTTGTAATAGCGCTGCGCGGGTGAAACGACAAACATTTCTATATCTTTGTTTTTCAGTTTTACAATTAGAAAGCTTTGTTGTGAAGGACATATTCGAACTCATTATTAGTCTAAGAGAGCGTCTCATGTCTGCTTTCATAGATGCTAGTTTTCTATCAAAGACATGAGTATGGTTCTTTTTTGTTTACTGCTTATTTAACTTTGTATTGTTCATATATAGCAGCTGTCATTAGTTCTTCAAGAGCTGAGTCAAAATTACCTATATTGAGCACTGCCAATTTCCATTCTAACGCAGTAGGACTCTGCATCTGATTAAATTCACAGATAAGTATATCAATGTTTCACGAAGACCACCGAATAGCAATTCTGCTGGAGATCACTTTCAAATTGATGGGCCCAATGGTCAACTGCTCTTTAATTTTGAAAGGAAGAGTGAATTTGGCTCTTAAAAGTACAATGATCGCTCCATAAATTGTCAGTTATCGTGAATTCAGAACAGAGCTCTGACATCCTTTGATCAACATAAATATGGGTCCAAAGTTGATCTATTTGGACCTCTGTACCAAGTGTATTGGGCTTCTTGCCAAGCACCTATACGCCCATTAATCAGTTGGAGACCCAAAGAGGTCAAGTTGTTACTCCACAGCCAGCCTGAGTTAAATTTTTATTTTGGATCTAGAACTGAACACGCTGAATATTAGTCCCACTGATTATCATTGGGGCTTAACGGAATACAGTTGGCATTTAAATCGCCTGTCAGGAGAACATATCTATGGCCAACTTTGGATCTCGACGTAGAAACTAGGTCAGGGATAGTACCTAGCAACTCTTCTAGCACCCCTACACCCTTATGCCAAAATATATTAATTAATAATGTATGAAAAGTGTCTGTCTTTCTCGACACTTGTATAGCTAGCATACCATATGCAAGGTTTTGTATCCGGGGGCCGGATACACAAAGATAATTGCGAAGAGCAGTCATGAGGCCCCCTGAGGGCATACACCCGCAGCTTCATTTTGCAGGCTGAAAGAATACTTTAAAACCATATAAAGAAGGAATGGAGGTTAACCACATTTCCTGGAACATTATACAATTGTTACTTCATAAGAGGGCAATTGTATCAAGATTTGTCAGCAGATGTGTATTGCCTCTAGAGTTCCAGGAGAGTAACTTCAATTCGTCTTTTGATTTGATTTTGGATTTGTAAGGCGCTGTAACCCGCAGGCATCGGGGTGCCGAGAACCCATCAAGAGTGGAAGCCAGAAGCAGAAAACCTAACAGAAAATCAAACTAATCAAACAGAATAGCCTTTAGCCCTTTCCTGAATCTCAAAAGGTATGTCTCTTAGCGTAATTCCCCAGGCAGCTGATTCCAGAGGATAGCAGCACGGATGGTGAATGATCTGCCCATGCCCCTAGCTCTTCTGCTTATTACAAAAGAGAGACGCACTGACTCGCTTGCCTAAGTGGATCTATAGTAATGCTCAATTGTAACACAACCTCTCTGGTACTCCAGAGTCTTAACATACAGACATGTATGAACAATGGTCAAGGCTTTAAAGTGGAATTGTGCTTCTACTGGAAGCCAGTGTAAGTTCCTCCTTTGAAAAGAGATAAACTGGTGTCTAGGAATCCCCTTAACTAAGTGCACTGCATTGTTCTGGAGAACTTGGAGACGCCTGATACAGTTGTTCCTGTCTACAGTCATCAGAACATCTGCATGATCAAAGCATGCACGAGGATCTTACAATTAGCTTCAGTCACATATGGTTTTACTCTCCTGAGTAGTCTGAGAAGGTATTGAACTTTATTGCACACATGGTCAATATGTATTTTGGTATTCAAAGAGGAGTCAAAAAAGACACCCAATGTTTTAACACTATCTACCGTTCTAATAAAATGACCTTCTATGCAAAAACTCTCATACTCATTATCTAGCTTGGATCTGGCCTGAGGGGAGTCAAACGGCATAAGTTCAATTATGGTGGAGTTCAGGCACATCCCGTTGTTTGCCATCCAACATTGGATTGCTGTATAGACTTTATTTATGTACTCCACATCTTCTGTATACATGACACTCAACTCACAGACAAGCTGGGTGTCATGCACATAATTTGTAAAATGCACACGGAACCTGTCCAAGAACTCACAGAGGGGACGACAGAAGATGTTGAATAAGGAGGGGGATAAACATGCACCCTGTATGCCTGGCCCCACACTATACATGATTTGCGTCCAGTTAGAAAAGATTTTAGCCAGGTCATAGCCTGAATGGAATAGGAGGCCTCCAAGGCCAGTCCCTTCAAAGGTTTCCAATGGTCGACAAGGTCGAAAGGCTGCCGCCAGATCTAACAACATCATCAGCCCCGCCTTGCCCTTATCCATGATTTGAAGCATTTTGTTTTTCATATTTATGAGGGCACTCTCGGTCCCGTAGCCTGTTCGAAAACCAGATTGATTAGGGTGCAACTTTAGAGACATTTCTAAATGCTCTTGTTGCTGTAAAGTTCCCACCTTATCCAATATTGTCAAGAGGAAGGTGCATTAGTGATGGGTCTAACGTTTGCTGGTATGTTTTGATCAATACCCATTTTTTTTCAGTAATCAGGTCACAGAAACCTTTTTTTTGTGTCGTAGGCACACAAGATTCCCTAAAGCTGCCATTTATCAGACGAACAAGAAACGGCAAAAACAGTTCTATATTATTTTAAATAATCTTGGATGGAAGAAGTTCCTCTTCACATATGGAAGGTTTCATCTTTTTCATTATGTTCAGAAGGACTGCCTCTGATAAATCCTTGAACGTGAAGATTAAAGATGCGTTTTTAATCGGCTCCACACCCATATACTGATTATCTATTGGTGACATATTATCTAAATTAGTGGAAATTTGCGAGAGGGCGGATGATATTTTCAGAGCAAAAGCTTTCTGTATAGCTTCACAATCTGCATCTGAGTTGTCCTTCTGTTGGGACATAGCCTTGGGTTTCTCCAAATCTCTAACGGTCTGAAAAGGGTTGGCCGCATTATTTCAAGCCTGAGCAATTTGATTATCCAGAAACATACCTTTTGCTAGGATAATCTCCTTCTTATAAAGCTTTTCCAGCAATTTCCATGTATCCCTGTTTGCCTCTGATTGGTCTTTCAACCAGGGTCTTTCAGCCCTTCTCTTTTCTCTTTTTCGGTCTAACAATGCAGATGTATACCATTTCTGGTTATTACACCTCTCCCTGACCGATTTCAATGTACTGGCGCAACTTGATTTAGAAATCTGGTAAAGTAGTTGTCAAATTCCGAGACCAGATGATCAGGATGGCCAGTGTCCTTCGTGGAAGCCATAAGAAGCATCCAGGCATGACTTTAACTCTGAATGCTGTACTTTTTCAAAGTTATGACAGGAACCCTGGTGATAAGGATTTTTTTTCTAAGGTTTTAGGAGACGGCATAGAGAAGCCAAAAGAAACAAGAAGTGATCTGACCAAACACACAGCTTTTCCGACTTGGGTTACCGGAGAACGAAGTACATCACCGTCTTGACTTAAAGTTAAGGTAGCTGTGCTTCTTTGGATCTTGAGTTCTAAATGTAAGTGTTCTAATTTGGTTACGCCCCCGTCAGTATTATATTGGGCATTTCTTGATTTGTTAATGAATGAACTGTCTCTTGACCATGCGGTGTGAGAGGTTTGCTGACAAAAAGACCATCCAGCATTTGAGAAGCCCATGATATTTAGGTGTACCCTTTCTGACATAATCAAATAAAATACCAATCTAGTTTGGAAATGGAGAAGTGATTGCAACATGTTCTGCCTGTTTGGGGAAACCACTCTTTCAATATCAGCAGAGGAAAGAGAACTCAGAGAAGGGATTTCTGAGAATATCAACAGCACATTGGTACAATTTAGACAGGAAAGCTACTCACAAGTAAACTAGAGATCACCAATATGTTCCCAGCGTCGGGTGTATGTTCATTATCCTGGGGATTGGCCTTCAGTGTAGGTTTAAATAGTTTTGAAGACCAGGTTGACAAAGGGGAAATGGTCCAGTGTGTATGACGAGAGAGATTTCTTCCTTGACCAGGGGTATTGTAAAAGGGGTATCTGTCTTTCTTGATAGTTTGCATATTATACGTATCAGTGTGGTCTTCCACAAAAGCTTGGGTATTGATTAACATGTCAGAAATGGAGGGACATGGAGCAGTGGGAGTAATTGTAGCTGTCAAAGAGTCTAGGTCCCCCCGTCTAGGAAAACACAATGTATTCAAAAACCCACACAAATTCAAGTTTTGGTTTCCTTTATGTGGTGGCCTGGCAGGGGAAGGTAGGGTGAGTTAGTCAGGTGTGGCCGGCCTAGGTGGCTGGCCGCGCCTGTATCACACTCAAGATCCCTCGCTTCATCGAATTGTGTAGCACAACCGCATTTTATAATCATCTTTGGTGCAGCATTCATCTGCCCCTTATCACAGTTACATTGACCCTTACTGGGAGCAGTGAATATAAGAGGTGCATTCTGGGTAGGTGAAATAGTTTCAGAACAATAGAGTTAGGAGTACAGGTCAAATTTGTGTGTATGGGCGGATGGGCAAATATGCCAGATCCACTTACCGCACACTAAGTATCCCAAACCCGGTGTGTTTTCATCATTGCTTCGCAATTTGTGAACGTACTTGATACTGCATGCATTTGTTCATTGTCACACTTACAGTGATTCTTCGGCACAGTGGAGCAGCCCTAAAAGGCTTTCAATGGGGGGAATGTGGGAATCGTAACCGAGGGAATGCTACTGATAGGTTGGGACATTCCTCCTTATAGGATTACGGCATCCCTGAAGGTTACTGTTTTGGGCGTTGTTTGTAAGCCAACCTCAACCTTTAGGGATGATGGACCATCGCTGATCACCTGAGCTGGTGCCCGCCAGTTGGCAGAAACAAGATTGCTTTTTGCATCACAGAGGTTTTTAGCGCCAGATAAAGGGTATTGCAACAATTTGGTATTGGAATTCAGCACAGGCAGGGATGTGGGGGGTACAAGAAATGGGATTCCCGGCTGGTTGAGCAAGTTGTATCTCCATGCCACTTTCTTCAATGACTGGTGTCAATTGAGTTTGCAAGCTTTTAGACTGCTTATGTGGTTTTGGAAGGCTTCAACAATGGAGTGGTTACCCAACCATTTGCAGGAGGAGGTGTTTCGACGTTTAATTAATTTCTGATTTTTGTTTTTTTTGCTTCTACCACTTGAAATGACTGGAGCTTCTGGGCCCTTTGTGTGCACTATGGCTACTGTTTGAATAATAGGATCCCTTGGGAGAGCATTTTTTGAGGTAATATCAAATATCAGTACCTGGAATGGATGGAACTGATGTGGATAAAATGTGGGGGGCAGAGACTATTTCCACAACAGAGTCATGGAGCAAGTTACTTAGCTGTAACTGTTGTTCTCCAGCATGGGTCTGGCATGGATTCACATGCTCATGAATATTCCCCGTCGTCAGGCTGGGAATCCTCGGTAAAGAAAAAAATCAGTTTCAGTTTTGTTTCTGAACTGTCTTTCTACTAGTAACTAATCAATGGTATCTGGGGCATACTGCCCCCAGCCAATGACTGCCCTCTACCTAGGCCCAATCCTCTGGCAGCCATCTTCAGATTTTTACTGCACGTTCAAGTGTTGGGAGTCCTTGTGCTTAGCTCTCGAGCTTTTACTGCGTTTTGCGTTTTTTCGAAGAGTTTACTCTTATAGTTTCGGTCAATCGAGTCTCAAGCTCCACCGATTCTACTTCCGATCAACTTTCTACGCCCCTCCATCTGCCGCTGCAACTGGGGCCTGGCCCCTTCGAAGTCATACAGAGGCCAGACCACCAACTGCCAGTCCGCCTAGCATCCTTTCCCAGCACTAGCCCTCAGGACCCCTTTTCCAGACTCGCCAAACGTAGTCATCCCTGTTGACTGCACTTACCCCCTCCCCTCTTCTTCTGGTACTAGCTGCCTTGGCCCATCCAGCACTTACCGACCCCTACCCTTAGGGGTACCCCACTCCTGCACTTATCCCTCTACTCCCTCCCCCTTGCACTTGTCATGCACTTGAACGGTAGGATTGTCGCGAGGCCAATATAACTGTTTTTTCTTTTTGATTTCCATGTCCCTCCCCCGCCCCATCTGGTCTTGTGGCGCCTGGAAAAACCTCTATATAGGCGCCATCCAATTGGCCAATAAAATAAAAAATTTAAATAGGAAATCTTATTGGCCCGTACGCCCTCCAGCTCCCCTTTCCCAGTCCAAACATTCATTCTGCTTGATCCAGCCTTCTTTTGCATGCCTTTGCGATATTTTATTTCTGTTCAAAGTTCATTTTAAGCGTTAATTTAGGATATGTTGTGAGTGGACGCTAGATTAATGAAGTGTCCACTGGCGGGAATGCTTTGCCAAGCATATCTATTGATGCTTCATAGGTGACCGTTTCTTGTAACAGTTTGGATAACATGTCATTAAACACTTCCACTTCCCGAAGCAAGACCCTAATGTTAGTGACCGTTCATCTTTAGGCTTGTATCGGCTCATTTTTCCCTCATGGATTCCCAGTATGGATCCATGGCCGGCTGAAGGAAGTCCCTAATGTTAGCGACTGTTCATCTTTAGGCTTGTAGCAGCTTATTTTCCCCTCATGGATTCCCAGTATGGATCCATGGCCGGCTGAAGCAAGTCCCTAATGTTTGCGACTGTTCATCTCTAGGCTTGTAGCGGCTCATTTTACCCTCATGGTTTCCCACTATGGATCCACGGCCGGCAGAAAGAAGTCCCTAATGTTAGCGACCGTTCCTCTTTAGGCTTGTAGCGGCTCATTTTACCCTCATGGATTCCCACTATGGATCCACGGCCGGCAGAAAGTCCCTAATGTTAGCAATCGTTCATCTTTAGGCTTGTAGCGACTCGTTTTGCCCACATGGATTCCCACTATGGATCCACGGTTGGCTGAAGGAAGTCCCTAATGTTAGCAACCGTTCATCTTTAGGCTTGTAGCGACTCGTTTTGCCCTCTTGGATTCCCACTATGGATCCACGGTCGGCTGAAGGAAGTCCCTAATGTTAGCAACCATTCTTCTTTAGGCTTGTAGCGACTCATTTTGCCCTCATGGATTCCCAGTATGGATCCACGTGTGGCTGAAGGAAGTCCCTAATGTTAGCGACCGTTCATCTCTAGGCTTGTAGCGGCTCATTTTGCCCTCATGAATTCCCAGTATGGATCCACGGCCGGCTGAAGGAAGTCCCTAATGTTAGCGACCGTTCCTCTTAAGGCTTGTAGCGGCTCATTTTACCCACATGGATTCCCACTATGGATCCACGGTTGACTGAAGGAAGTCCCTAATGTTAGCAACCGTTCATCTTTAGGCTTGTAGCAACTCATTTTGCCCTCTTGGATTCCCACTATGGATCCACGGTCGGATGAAGGAAGTCCCTAATGTTAGCAACCGTTCATCTTTAGGCTTGTAGCGACTCTTTTTGCCCTCATGGATTCCCAGTATGGATCCATGGCCGGCTGAAGGAAGACCCTAATGTTAGTGACCGTTCATCTTTAGGCTTGCAGAGGCTCATTTTGCCCTCATGGATTCCCAGTATGGATCCATGGATGGCTGAAGGAAGTCCCTAATGTTAGCGACTGTTCATCTTTAGGCTTGTAGCGGCTCATTTTGCCCTCATGGATTCCCACTATGGATCCACGGCCAGCTGATGGAAGTCCCTAATGTTAGCAATCATCTTTAGGCTTGTAGCGGCTTATTTTGCCCTCATGGATTCCCAATATGGATCCACGTCTGGCTGAAGGAAGTCCCTAATGTTAGCGACCGTTCATCTTTAGGCTTGTAGCGACTCATTTTGCCCTCATGGATTCCCAGTATGGATCCACGGCCGGCTGAAGGAAGACCCTAATGTTAGTGACCGTTCATCTTTAGGCTTGTAGAGGCTCATTTTGCCCTCATGGATTCCCAGTATGGATCCACGGCCGGCTGAAGGAAGCCGGCTGAAGGAAGTCCCTAATGTTAGCGACCGTTCATCTTTAGGCTTGTAGCGTCTCATTTTGCCCTCATGGATTCCCAGTATGGATCCACGGCCGACTGAAGGAAGTCCCTAATGCTAGCGACCAATCATCTTTAGGGTTGTAGCGGCTCATTTTTCCCTCATGGATTCCCACAATTGATCCACGGCCGGCTGAAGGATGTCTCTAATGTTAGCGACCGTTCTTCTTTAGGCTTGTAGTGGCTCATTTTGCCCTCATGGATTCCCAGTATGGATCCATGGCCGGCTGAAGGATGTCCCTAATGTTAGCGACCGTTCATCTTTAGGCTTGTAGCGGCTCATTTTGCCCTCATAGATTCCCACTATGGATCCACGGTCGGCTGAAGGATGTCTCCAATGTTAGCGACTGTTCATCTTTAGGCTTGTAGCGTCTCATTTTGCTTAGTGCAGGCAGATGTAATTGATTTATCCTGCAGTGATCTTCAGGTGAAAATCCTTGGATGGAAAAAAATGTGTAGGTGTCCAATTGATCTAAAAGGAACCCTACTCAAATTTGATTTTCATGACATATGTTCTCAAAAATGCAATTTGTTGCTGAAAAATACTAAAACAGACAAGGCTCAGGGAAAGTGTAACGCTCACCTGATTCCCACGGAGGCGCTGACCCAAACTGGACTGCTACAGTTGCTTCTATGACTATGATGAGGTGTAGAACTCGGAAGACGCTCTGGGCAGGACCTCCGAATATTGACTGTCTGGCTTGTAAGGTGAGTTTTCTGCAGGTGGAAGAAAAAGGGGTAATTACAAGCTGGTTGGATAAGTTCTCCCACCAATCTTCTGCTTTTCCCACTTCTTGGTTCTCGACTCGTCTCCACGAACTCTCACCTTTGGTTTAGTAAAGCCGAGCTCTCCATCCTGCTTCTGGTGCAGGGGCGCGTGGAATCCAGTTACGTCACTGGATGATTTCAGTGTTTAGGCTCAGTGTCCTTTTGTGGCTTGTAATAGTCCTTGAGGTGCCGAGGAGCTGTTGGCGACACCACCACTGCTGTGCAAGAAGAGGCTCGTGAGTATAGAAGATCTGAGGCCGCTTCTGAAGGAGCACCCTTTTATAATGTCCTTTTCTGTCTTTCAGGTGCCGAGATGCTGTGGGCGATGCCGCCGCTGTTGCACGTGCGGTGGCACGTAAGTATAACTGAATTGTGGCCGTTTCCAAATGGGCGCCTCTGATAATGTCTTTTCCTTCCTTTCAGGTGCCGAAATGCTGAGGGCGATGCTGCCGCTGCTGCGCGTGAAGAAGTGCGTAAGTATAACTGAGTTGCGAACCCTTCGGCTCGGACACCACTAACAATGTCTTTTGTCTTCCAGGCCGCGGTGAACTCCGGTGTGATCACGGATGCATAAGGTAAGCGAGCGCAGCTGCGAGCGTGTTGCCCGTTTTCTAACCTTATGTCTTTATTTGCAGGTTGTCGGAGACTGGACTCTTGTGGCTGAATTCTGGTGAGTAGATGTTCCTGTGCCTTTTCTTCATCCACCGGTTGATGCTCGAGAAGCTGAGGGTGTGTCTGGACCTGGAATGCAAGAGCCGACTCGGTGAGCGTCCTGCTGCTGTTGCAGAATAACGCGAAGCACATGAATTCTATCGGGCGTGGTTTAAATAGTGGAGAAGTGCTTTGGTGCGTATTCTTCCTCCAGCCTCACCTAGGTAAGAAAAGAGTTCCAGTGTCAGAGGATTAGCATCAGCCCCACCCAGGTAAGAAAATAGTTCCTGTAACAGAGGATTGGTCCCTCCCAGCCAGTGGCTGGGACTTCACCCAGCTTGGATTGTTCTAGGTGAGTATGCAGCATGGTCTGCCACAGGTAAGTCCACCCAATCACTACTGCACACTTTAAGAATATGAGCCCGGCGCCCATGGTGCCGGGACTGTGGTTCCTTATGAGCCTGGTGCCAGAGGCGCCAGGACATGGTCCAAAGGGCCCCTGTAGGGGTCTGCTGGAACCGGGGGTGTGGATGATGAGCCTGCTTCCGGGGACGCTGGGCCAGTCTTGGCTCCTCAGGAGTAGCGCTTATGACAGCACCCCCCCTCAAGGCCCCTCCCAAACTTGTCCTCCCCGGGGGTTTTGGTTTATCGGGAAAGGTTCGGCGGAATTTCCTGACTAGACGAGGAGCATGGATGTAGTCATAGGGTTCCCAGGATCTTTCCTGGGGTCCGTAGCCTTTCCAGTCGATTAGGTAGAATAGTTTTGATTTGATGATCTTGGAGTCCAAAATGTTTTTAACTTCAAATTCGGGCTCTCCATTCACCTGAATGGGTTCTGGAGGTCTGGTCAGTCTGGTTCCAGGTTGCATGGGTTTCAAAAGAGATACGTGAAACACAGGATGTATTCTCATATGGGTTGGCAAATCTAATTTAACGGCCACTGGATTAATTATGGCCGTAATTGAATATGGTCCCAGGTATTTGGGGTTGAAGGTGCGAGGTCCTTTTAGCGATAAATGTTTGGTGGACAACCAGACTTGATCCCCAACCTGGTATTGAGGGGCATCGATTCGGTGTTGGTCTGCTCCTTTTTTGTACCTTTCTTTAGCTTGTTGTAGATGTGCAGTCGCTTCCTTGAAAGCTTGGGTAATAACAGAGTGCAACTGATCTACGGCGGGTGTTCCAAGATCTTGAGGTGGGTCGAGGTTGGAGGTTCGAGGATGAATTCCATACAAGAGGTAGAAGGGACTCTTCCCAGTTCCCGAATGAACTGAATTGTTGTATGCATATTCAGCTATCCAAAGGATGTCCTTCCAGTTGCTTTCAGACTGTTGTAGCATGCATCGTAAATATTGTTCGAGAGTCTGGTTTGTTCTCTCGGTTTGCCCGTCGGTCTGGGGGTGATGGCTGGTTGAAAGTCTTACATCGATTTGAGCTTTGAGCTGACCGACAACAACTACGCCAAAAGTGAGAAATAAACTGGCTTCCTCTATCAGAGATTAGTACCGACGGGAAGCCGTGTAACCGGACAATGTTTTCAAGGAGTTCTCTGGCTAGTACTGAAGCTGAAGGTAAGCCTTTTAGCGGAATGAAGTGGGCCATTTTAGAAAACAAATCCACAATAACGAGAATAGTGTTGTACCTTGAACAAGAGGGTAAGTCTGTGATGAAGTCCATGGAAAGGGTATGCCAGGGACACGGTGGAATGTCTAATGGTTGCAGAAGACCAGCCGGCCTTTTCTTTTGACCCTTGTTTTGAGCGCACACACCACAGGACATCACAAATTCTTTTATGTCTTTTCTCCATGACGGCCACCAGAAGTGTCTCTTCACTTTTTCTGTAGTTTTGGCGATGCCAGGGTGACCCTCCATTAATGAATCATGATAACAGGAGATTACCTGTTTTTGTAAATCGGCGTGTGGTAGGAATAATCGTCCTTGGAAATAAGGCAAGTCATTGTTTACAGTGAAGTTCTCTCCTCTTTGTAACCAGCTCTGTAAGTCTGATGGGGTCACAAGTTGTTTAGTTTTTTCCTCAATATCCTCGATGGATTGCGAAGAAATCAGACACAAGATCCTTTGTTCAGGAATTATTGGTACGGGTTCGGGATTGACAACGTTATCTCCCATTCCAATTCGGGAAAGAGCATCCGCTTTGCCGTTCTTGTTGCCCGGGCGGTAAGTGATCACGAAGTCAAATTCAGCAAAGAATAGAGCCCAGCGAAGCTGTCTGGAGGATTGAGCTTTGGCGGTTTTCAGATACTGTAAATTTCGATGATCGGTGATCACCGTAACGGTGTGTTTGGCCCTGAGGAGATAATGCCGCCAGGCCTTAAAGGCGGATTTAATAGCTAAAAGCTCTTTGTCCGTGATGGTGTAATTAATCTCAGGCGCCGAGAACTTTCGAGACCAAAACGCCACAGGATGCAGTTGGTTAGTCTCTGGATCCCTTTGTGATAGAACTGCTCCCATTGCTAAGCTGGAGGTGTCGGTTTCAACGATGTAAGGGAGATCTGGGCATGGGTGTTTCAGTATTGGCGCCGAGGTGAACTTGGCCTTTAGCTCTTGGAAGGCTTGTTCAGCTTCTGCAGACAATTCAAAGCGCTTATTTTTTCTTAAAGGGATGTGATGGGTTGTACCACTCGTGAAAACTCTGGAATAAATCTGCGGTAAAAATTGGCAAAGCCTAGCATGCTTTGAACGCCTTTCACGGAAGTAGGAGATGGCCATTTGAGGATTGCGTCAACTTTTCTCAAGTCCATATGGACTCCTTTGGGTGTCAGAATAAATTCCAGAAATTCGACCTCGGTGACATGAAAGGCACATTTCTCGAGCTTGGCAAAGAGTTTATGTTGGCGAAGTTTTTCAAGGACCGCCCTAACATGATTTCGATGATCAGCTTCCGAAGATGAGTACACAAGAATGTCGTCTATGTAGACGACAACACAGACATCAATGAGCTCTCTGAGGACGTCATTCATGAAATATTGGAAGGCGGCCGGCGCATTGCATAGTCCGAAGGGCATCACTTGGTATTCAAATAGCCCACACTTAGTGCGAAATGCCGTCTTCCATTCATCACCTTCCTTGATCCGTACCAAATGATAAGCTCCCCGGAGATCAAGCTTGGTATAACTACAGGCGTTTTTCACCTGGTCGAGGAGTTCCGGGATCAGAGGTAAGGGGTAACTGTTTTTTACTGTTATCTGATTCAGAGCACGGTAATCAATACAGGTTCTGAGGTCACCTTCTTTTTTTGGTACGAAGAACAGAGCCGAGGATGCAGGAGACTTTGACGGACCGATAAAGCCATTGGCCAGATACTGGTCTAAATACTGTCGCAGATGAAGGTTCTCAGGCTCGGTGAGGGCGTAAATCCTACTGCAAGGGGGAGTTGCACCGGGTAGAAGATCTATCTGACAATTGTATGATCTGTGAGGTGGCAAGGTGTTAGCCTGTTCCTTTTGAAAAACATCTTGGAACTCTCGATACTCTTGAGGTAATTGTGGACCGTCAGTCGTTGCTGACACTAGGCCAATGCTGGGTCGTGGATAGCAGGTTGGTGCACACTCAGGGAACATTATCGTCTTTGCTCGCCAATCAATCTGAGGGTTGTGTTTCTCCAACCAAGGGATTCCTAGGATTACATGGAATTGAGGAGCCTTGATCATGTCGAACACAATTACCTCCCGATGCCCGTCTTGGCCTAGTAACGTCACTTCAGCAGTGGTATGGGTTACCGGTCCGGAGGCGATTTCGGTCCCATCCACCGTGGTAATGACGTCTTTAACCGCCTTTGGACAAAGAGGTAGGTTCATCCTGGAAGCCAATTCGCGGTCCACGTAATTTCCTATTGCTCCACTATCAATGTATGCCTTAATAGCATGCAAACGTTCTGGTTGCTTTGGGTTTACGAGGACCATAGGCATTATGAAGTGCGAGGTCAAAGAACTGGTTTTTAAGCTCGGCAAGCGGACCTCTACACTTGTCGGGCGAGGTCGTTTCCCGGCTTAGGCTTTTCAGAGTTCTTGTCAGAAGCTCCTACTGTCTTCTTAGGTGGTTTTATCGGGCAATCTCGAAGAAAATGTCCAGAGTTTCCACAATAGAGGCACAATTGCATTTGTCGTCTTCTGTCACGCTCTTTCTGGGTTAAGGGACCCTTTACGGCCCCAATCTGCATAGGTTCAACGGTGTCGACCCCTTTGGCGTTGCTTTGTGTTTTCGTGAATACTCGGGTTTCAAACCTGGATCGTTCCGCCTTTCTGTTTTGGAGCCTATGATCCAATTGGACCACCAAATCAATATATTCCGAACAGTCCTGAGGAGTCCTGGGCAAGGACGTCTTTAAGTTCACCACGCAGACCTCTGTGAAATAGCGTGATCCTTTTATCCTCGGGCCATCTAGTTTCCACGATTAACCTATTAAAAGATGCAATGTAGGCTAAGAGGTCCTGGTTGCCCTGTCGCAGGGAGAGGAGTTTGTTGTCCAGGGCTTGCCCTTGGGAATGTCTTGCAAAAAGTCTCTCCATACTCGCCTGGAAGGCTGAGAAGTTCCGAAGAATTGGGTCATCCTGTGTAACCAGAGGGATCGACCAATCAGCGGCGCTGCCGCTAAGATACGAAAGTACAAAGGCTACCTTGGTCTGGTCAGTTGGAAAGGCTGCGAGTCTACAAAGAAAGTGCAGTCGGCATTGATTTATAAACACTGCAAATCTTTTAGGGTCACCAGAAAAGCGTTCAGGTGGTGCCAATGGCACATTTCCAGGTAGGTTGATTTGAACGGGATTGGTTGAAGTAACTGGGGTATAATTCCCCCCTGAGTTAGGTAGAGGGGTTTGCCCTGCTTGACTCTGTAATAACTGTCTGGCGAGATCGTCAGTTCGTTCTTTTGACATTATCAATTCCCTCTTAAGGGCGTTCGTTTCCTGGCGAGCAGCATGGACTTCAGCTCTTAATTCCCCCAACAACTGGGCCAATTGGTCTGTGTCGGAAGTTTCCATAGCGCCTGGGTAGGAGATTATGGGTGGGCTTCGCGTTCTGTAACTCTCACCTGATTCCCACGGAGGCGCTGACCCAAACTGGACTGCTACAGTTGCTTCTATGACTATGATGAGGCGTAGAACTCGGAAGACGCTCTGGGCAGGACCTCCGAATATTGACTGTCTGGCTTGTAAGGTGAGTTTTCTGCAGGTGGAAGAAAAAGGGGTAGTTACAAGCTGGTTGGATAAGTTCTCCCACCAATCTTCTGCTTTTCCCACTTCTTGGTTCTCGACTGGTCTCCACGAACTCTCACCTTTGGTTTAGTAAAGCCGAGCTCTCCATCCTGCTCCTGGTGCAGGGGCGCGTGGAATCCAGTTACGTCACTGGATGATTTCAGTGTTCAGGCTCAGTGTCCTTTTGTGGCTTGTAATAGTCCTTCAGGTGCCGAGGAGCTGTTGGCGACACCACCACTGCTGTGCAAGAAGAGGCTCGTGAGTATAGAAGATCTGAGGCCGCTTCTGAAGGAGCACCCTTTTATAATGTCCTTTTCTGTCTTTCAGGTGCCGAGATGCTGTGGGCGATGCCGCCGCTGTTGCACGTGCGGTGGCACGTAAGTATAACTGAATTTTGGCCGTTTCCAAATGGGCGCCTCTGATAATGTCTTTTCCTTCCTTTCAGGTGCCGAAATGCTGAGGGCTATGCTGCCGCTGCTGCGCGTGAAGAAGCGCGTAAGTATAACTGAGTTGCGAACCCTTCGGCTCGGACACCACTAACAATGTCTTTTGTCTTCCAGGTGCTGGGATGCTGCCGAAGCGAAGGCCGCGGTAAACTCCGGTGTGATCACGGATGGATAAGGTAAGCGAGCGCAGCTGCGAGCATGTTGCCCGTTTTCTAACCTTATGTCTTTATTTGCAGGTTGTCGGAGACTGGACTCTTGTGGCTGAATTCTGGTGAGTAGATGTTCCTGTGCCTTTTCTTCATCCACAGGTTGCTGCTCGAGAAGCTAAGGGTGTGTCTGGACCTGGAATGCAGGAGCCAACTCGGTGAGCGTCCTGCTGCTGTTACAGAATAACGCGAAGCACGTGAATTCTATCGGGCGTGGTTTAAATAGTGGAGAAGTGCTTTGGTGCGTATTCTTCCACCAGCCTCACCCAGGTAAGAAAAGAGTTCCAGGGTCAGAGAATTAGCATCAGCCCCACCCAGGTAAGAAAAGAGTTCCTGTAACAGAGGATTGGTCCCTCCCAGCCAGTGGCTGGGACTTCACCCAGCTTGGATTGTTCTAGGTGAGTATGCAGCATGGTCTGCCACAGGTAAGTCCACCCAATCACTACTGCACACTTTAAGAATATGAGCCCGGCGCCCATGGCGCCGGGACTGTGGTTCCTTATGAGCCTGGCGCCAGAGGCGCCAGGACATGGTCCAAAGGGCCCCTGTAGGGGTCTGCTGGAACCGGGGGTGTGGATGATGAGCCTGCTTCCGGGGATGCTGGGCCAGTCTTGGCTCCTCGGGAGTAGCGCTTATGACAGAAAGGTATTAGGTAGTGTGGGTGGGGTGGGGGGTGTGGAAGGGAAAAAACAGGGGCACACGGATACACCAATAAAGGTGTACTCATGGGAGGGGTCCAGATTCGTGAAGATGGGGTCATTTACCTCATCTTCTTGTGTCCATCCGTCATCAGAGGCACATAGATCCATTTAATTAAACGCCTTTGAATGTCCTGTTCATCTGAACCACCGGGTGCCTAGTTTAACAACTGTGGTAGGTCACGCCGGGTGTAGTGTTGAAAAGGTAACTCTGTGTCTGGAATGACTGCTGACACTTTCTGAAGCAACATTTCGACATAGATTTGCGCCCATCAGCGTCCCAGTTGTTAGCTGCCCCATCCTACCACAAACTCATTTCTTCAGCACATTCTGATGGACCCAAGAGGCATATCCAGGAAACTGTAATGTTAATAGGTAGCCACGCTTTTGCTGCCTTTCCTTCTCAGATTCAATCTGTATCTCACCGCTGTCTGCCTTTCTGAAATACTGTCCCGCTGTGATTATAAAATGACATGTTTATAGAGATTCAAAACCAATCTGTCGAACTCTCCGCGCACATCTAGATTAAATAGCATAATGAGCGTCTGTTTGCAAATTATTTTACCCAATCTGTGAACCTCTTCCTGTGGGTCACAACAGCAACTACTGTGAGCAGGTAAACAGAGTTTCCAGTAACAGGAATAGATTTTCTCAGCGTTGAACAATTTTCTTGATTTTATGACTGCTTTTTAACTCGAAAATCTACCATTTTAGCATTGCTTTCGCCCACACTAGCGTGACTCCTGCAGACTGTGCTCCAGGTCGTAGCCTCTGGTGGCACCATGGAGCCAGCATGGGGCAAAGACATTCTTGCTGCATGCGAATCCAAAACATTTATTCGACAATAGCCATGCTCTGTGCAAATAACAAGCCACGCTATGGGGGGTGAAGAACATTGGGCTAAACATTCCATAATTTAATACTTGCCTCCAACAATATGGGTCTCAAGTATAGTCGCCTTAACCGCAGAGTGGGTTTGCAAAAAAGGAAGAAATACGCAGGTGTCCCTTTGGCAGCTCCACATCAGGGACAGCCAGCAGAACCAGAGCTTTTCTATTTAGACGTGAAGGCAGCAATTGGCAAGATCCCCAGTCTGAACCTCGTGTATAATGATCTTGCACAAGCCGGCATGATCAGATCTAAATAGGCTTTAAAGCCATCTATGTGCCTATTGGCTAAATAATCCAGGCCCAAGTTTAACTTTAATGCTTCGTAGAGGAGAAGATGCCAAGGTCTTTTTTCTTTTTTTTCTTTGTTTTTAGTTTGAATTTACAAACCTTTACAAATCTACAAAAGCTCTCTGTTCTATGAGTGGTTTGATTCGAGTCCAACTTGAAAAACAAAGGCTCCGTGTGTTGTTTCCCAAAATCGCCCATATTTAACCGATATAATAAAACTTTAGTATGTGAGAGCCATTTCAAACCATTAGCTCTGTTAAGAGCCATAACATGGTTCTAAAACTGGTTGAGTCCAGATTCGGACCCATAGAGACACTGGGCGAAATAAAAGTTCAGAATTTAAGGGAATTGTACCGTATTTCATGTGGACTAAGGCAGTCGGTGCACTAGGGGGTAAGGATAATAATTTCTTCCAAAAAATGATTTCCCCCTCTAAGTATCTTCCCAACATCCTCATAGCCCCATAGCTCAGCACCATATAGCGTAGCTGCAACTGCCTGCTTCTGGTATAGTTCTAATGCTGGCGAGATAGCACCATTTCCGTGGCGAATAAAAAAGATAGAATGGCACCACTACATTTATTTAGTGTTGCAGCGGCTCTGCTTATCTGGACATGCCTGGAATCTCACACCTAAGTAATCAAAGCTATTCACTTGTTTTATTGGAATATCATCAATCGTTATTTTAATCGAAGTGTACTTTACTGTATTTGGCTTGATAACCATTAGCTGACTAAGACATTCTGGACACTGTTCCAAAAACAAAAACTCTTTTTAAGAGACTGTCTTTTTGTGACCATTCGAAAAACTAGACAGACAACACAGTGGGCTTCAGTGTTGCCTCCTATAGACAGAGACCACCATCTTGTTCAGTGATTGTTGGAAGTCATGGATGGGCTAACAACGATTATAGAAAAGAGGACAGACTGCAAGTCGCTCTTCATAACGGCTGTCATCACACGACTGCAATGTGAGTCTTGTGATGACAGACCTTTCTTGCCAGCAGCTTGTTGGACATTTATCCAGAGGCCTCGTTAAAGCAGCTGTGCCTCGGAGAATGGCACAGTCTTTCTTCTCTCTCTACTGAACAGATGCCAGTGGCACACCCCACAGTCCCCGGCACCCCCGGGCAAAGGCACCAGCGAGGTGGATTGCTCAAGGTGTGCTGGACAGAGAGCAGGAATGCTGCCTAGTAACTGGAATGCCAGGAATGCGACAATGTCGGCAATACCTGGCAAATGTTGTGTGTACCTGTAAAACTGGGAGTTGGCCTGCAGGCCACAGGGAGTTTGGGGATGGTCAAAGGTGGTCCTCTTTATGAACTCCAATTCCCCAGCATACACAATTCTTAATCTAATATCGAACAGGGGGGGTTATATTGAGGCAGAAAACTATGGATAGTCAAAAGGCAAAGAAATCGTAAAGCTGTATAGAATAGATTCTATTATTGCTACTCGACCTGTACTCTATTGGGCTAGGATAAGGGGTGACCCACAGTAGCACAAATATAGAGATGTTTCTATCGATGTATTGAATCAAGCCAGTGAATGTTCCTTTTCTTGGCTAAAATGATGTTATACACCCTAGATGGAAGTGACTTCTGGTTACACTCTGGCCATGTAGACCGGCTTCCGAAAGTCAAGCGTAAGGAATGCTAGCTCAGAATGGCGTTTAAGAGTCTCAGATGGTCATTGTTGAGAAGTGGGAATACTGTCTAGCAAACCCAAAGGTTTTTACGGACAAAAGGTTTTTAGGGATACTGCGTTCCCTATTTCTTACATTTACACTAGGAACTCTACTAATGGCATCCTTCACGAAAAACTGTACCTCAAAATCCTCATGTTTTTGTTCTGTTGTATCTGAGTTATTGAGACACTGCAAAATGTTCTATTTTATGTCCTTTTTACAACGAGATGAGAAGGTATAATCTGGAACTGGTGCTAAGGGAGTTTGTGGTGTGAAGGATGCCAAGTTTGTCTGCAAATTGATTATCCATGTGAGACATTTTCTGTATTAATTTTGTACGTAAAGCCTGGAGTCGCTGAGTAAAATGTATTAATCATTTTAGGAGATAGTATTGGTTTTAAGGTTTGTGACTTTTTTATTTTGTCTTTTATGTACTTAAAAATTTTAATTTGGGTTTTTTGAAAAATGTTGATTTGTTTGTTTTTAAGTTGTTACATTGTATGTGTTTTATGCTTATAAACTTATTTAATCGGGTAGAAGTTGCTGATGATTATGTGTAAAGCTGTAACTGTTCTTCAAACCTAATGAGAGGGTCAACTCTAAGAAAGAACATAGGGTCTCCCATTTGTCCACTTTGAACAAATATCACCATGCTTGCACCATTGAGGCGGTGGAAGGTCCCCCTTACAGAGCCGGGTGGATGTGGTTCAAGCACCGCCTTCCACCACATATGATGGGGAGCAAAAACAAGTGAAATTCAATTGGTTAAAGAAATATACCAACTGAAACCAACATCCGTTGTTAGACACCAATGACCAGCTTTCTTTCCTGTTTAAAAGATTTTCCTCATATGAACATAAAGATCAACATAATATTATATAATACAAACTCAATGCATTGGATTATTCCATACAGAATTTCATGCTATTAATCATTAGAATAGTTTACGCCGAAATACATTAAATAATTCATATGTAATAATTCTCACAGCTATATATATTTTAGGTCTGGCTCCCACTGTTTAACTTATTTATCAGCATTGATACAACTGTCTACTGATGAGTGCCTTATGCTTCCAACTGATGAAATGGAAGTAAACTACTCAATAAACGAAGAAGGTAACAAGTAAGGGCAATACTGAAAGTACAATTACTAGAAAATAAAACATGAGATTATAAATTGACATGTACCATCACTATGGACACTGTGACGGATTCCATGATGTCGTCACTGCTTCCGATGGGGG